>NC_083384.1:12624687-12948750 GCF_031755915.1 Ziziphus jujuba
CTAACGAGCAAGTTTCTCTCTGTTTCTCTACAAGGAAGACCCTTCCACGTGTAATAGCATCCCAGCTCAGCATATTAAAAACATATATATATGTATATATATTATTTGTTTATTCACCGACGAACTATATGCCAACAATTTGAAAAAGCAAAATTTGGCACCTTTATATCACAAATGAAATATTTCATTGGAATTGATATTGTATCTTCTAAAATTTTTTTCTAGCATTATACATCTTGAATTCATCAAAGTCTTATACCGTTGGTTCCTTTTGAATTTTACGTTCTTTGGTACATGAGCTTAAAAAGGGGTATTTTTATTTTTTTTACCTTTGCTTTTTTTTTTTTTTCCCCTCAAATTTTCATTTCTCTTTTTAGATTTATGAAATTATGGCTCCGATGGGTTCATGATCGTTGAGACCAATCTTGTTATCTTCTTGATCGATTTTCCAATGTCACGGAGTCTATGATATTTGGTATATAAGGGAAGAAGGAATTGTCAAAGAAGTTGAGAGATTGAATACTCTCGACCGTCGCTTTACATCCTCAGGCATTTTGTTGTAGATCCAATTGTGACAAATCAAGAAACCAAGGTTTGTAAGTGACGAAGAGAGAACCATGGAGGGAATTGTTAAAGAGGTTAGAGTTTTTGAAGGTGTTATATCATGCCAAGATCGGCAATAAACAAATTCAAAATCTTAAATTTGCAAAGAACCAAGCTGACTCTTGGATATGCATTGTTCATTCCTGGAGCTACACAAGTGCCCATTCTGTACAATGATTCCACGAACAGTTAAATAAATGAAAGTATAACTCAATGTTTACTCTATGTGAACATATAAATATATATATATATATATATATATATATATATATATAAATAGGTGTAATAATGTTTTGAAAATTTTTTAGTCCTCTGCTTCCTTGATGAATAGTTTGTTTGATTGGGGAACAGGGATGAAATTTAGTGTAAAATCAATGTATATTCCTAAAAACATGGTAGGCTTGGAATCCCTGGAATGGTGGAAACGATTATGGTCTAATACCTTGCACAAAAGGATTAAATTTCTTTTATGGAAGCTTGCCAATTTTGGCCTCCCTCAAAGAGCCAATTTGGGGGCGAGGGGTATTGGTGTAGAAGAGCCCTCATGGGTGTGAGGAGTTGGAAAATGAGTTTCATTTGTTTGTGATCTACCTTATTGTCAGTGCTTTATGAATTTCTTCGCCTTGGTGTATTAGATGGCTCGATCCTAGTGGTATTAGTCTCATGGAGTTCCTTGGCGTTTTAAATAAACTTTTGGGTTCTCTCCCTATTCCAAGAGTAGATGGGGAGAAATTATTCATGTTTGCTGCCTTGGATATTGGCAATATTTGGAAGATGAGGACTGACTTTTGTTTGATGGGAGGCTTGTTGATTTGGAGATTATTATTAGATCCTTAATGAGAAGTTGCAAAAGCTCTTAATTTCCAACGACCTTGCAGCAGGCCTCTTTCTTATGAAGGGTCTTCTATGGTTCACTGGCAACCTTCTATCCAGGGATTGGTTAAGATTAACACAGATGTAGGGATTAGAAATGGTGTTTGTTCTTGTGGAATTGTTGTTAGAGGTTGTCAAAGTACGTGCTTGAAGTTGAATCTAAAAAAGAGTGCATCAATATCCCGGAGGTGGCAGAATTTTTTGTGGTCTACTAAGCTTTATTGATGGTAGTAGAGGAGGGTTGGAGCTCCATTTGTTATGAGGGTGACGCTAAGAACGTTTCCTCAGCCTGAAAGCCGTGAAGATGTTGAATCTCCATTGGTCTGCAGAAGGTTTTTTGCTCAATTTTTTTCTCAGAGTAGTGTTCTTCTAGTTTCTGTTATTTCTTTGGCCTGTGTTCCTAGGCTTGCAAATCAAATAGCTCAATTTGTTTCTCAATGGGTTTTTAAATATTGTATCGAGGGTGTTTTCCCTCGGAGCTTATTGTGTAATTATTTAGTAACTTAGGTGGGTAAAGAGAGAGGCTATAATGCTAGCTCCTGATCTAATGGCAAGCTCTCTATTTTTCTAGTTAGCTTGACTTTTTGGTTTACAAAACTCCCTTTTCTCAAGAGAAAAAACAATTGAAAAAAAATGCCATATTAAATGGTATTTCCACGTATACGCTCTTGTAAAACATTTTTTTTCATTTCAGCTAATATCACAGAAACAATATTTCTACTTCTCTATCACTCTCTTTACAGTATTGCAATAACAATAATAAAACAGAAACATAATTACTTAGGTGATGCTGATGCAGTAGGGCTACTAGCATTTAAGGAAGCAATCTCCGCAGCTTTATGAGATCTCTTAGTAGCTCTTATGTAACAAAAAATCGCCACTAAAAATGTTGTGGCAAGCCCTCCAAGTATAACACCTCCTCCAGCAACAGATTTATCCACTGAATGGTGTGGTTTTCTGTGGTGGATTTCTATACTAAAATTCTCTTCAGTCACTGCCACCATTGGAGTTTGCTCTGAGGAAGTGGTTTCTTTTGAAGGGCTTAATGCTGGTGGATCAGAAAACTTGGTCATTTTTGGCTGGTGTTTTCCAAGTTTCCTAATCATGGTTGCTTCATCGGCTGGACTTGGAGCTGGTGGGCTAGGTAATAATGTTGATGAAGAAGATTGAATATGAGTTTTTCCATTAGCCATGGCTAAACCCATATAAGCATTTGCTATGATCAGGTAGAGGAGGATTTGAGCCATTTTGAGTAATGGGTTGTTGGAAATTTGCTTTTCTTTTTATTGTGAGGCAAATTGAAAAGAGTGGGTTCGGGTATTTATATATAGAGGGTCTGGATTATAGAAAAGCAGATATCATAACCGTGTGGGTTTGATGGAAATTTCCCTGTTCTTGGATTTGGGAAACATTAAATTTTATATTTAGTTTTGTGATTTGATTTAATGGGGGTTGTCTGTGAGAAAGGAGAAACTGAAGGAGATACACGTGTAAGGACTAGAATATTGTTAATACAACTAGGATTTCAATCAAGGGAACAAGATCTCTCATATGTTTATATGCCCAAGTTGTGATTCTAAATATGTTGAATTATATATAATTCATGTGACAGCAAAATTGTAATCAAAAGGCTCTAGTTCCCATAAATCTATTAAGAGGTAAGGGAAAATGTTTAGAAGTTGCTCAATGTAATTGGGAAACTCTCTTAGCTAGAGACAGCTTGGATTATATATAGTTTATCTATTATTGTACTTCATAGATAAAACTAATGGAAGAGAGGCATTAAATTGTATCAAAAGCAAAAATAAAAATAAAAATAAAAAATAAAAATGATTTTTTCTTTTTCGAAACCTTTTGGAGTTAATATCATTTAGTTCATGAAGTTTGGTTTAAATTCAATATTATCTTCTGGTTTCAAAAGTAACATATATTTATTCTATTGTTTCAAAAGTTTTTCATCTACATTCTTTGTTATTGCATTTAAAGCTCCTGAATTTATGATTAATCTTTATCATTTATACCTGTATAATTGATATTTTCAAAACAAAAGAGAGTGTGGTTGAAACAAAGGCAAATCTTAAAGGGTGTGGGGGAGAATTATATGGTTTTCACTGTCTGTATGGAGAAGTTAAGCTCATTCAAAAGCCTGAAATTGACTACAAATTAACACAAATCAAATATCTTTTTCAATAGACAATCCCAAACTGCTTCGGCAAACAATTGTCTTGACTTAGATATTGTGTGTTTCATGTCCCTAGTGCAGCAAGGAATTTAATCTTTTTCCTTGTTCCTTTTCTTTGAATCTCAAGTAATGTTGTTTAATGTACCTTATGTCTGTAAAAACATCTTGAAACACATTTCATTGTCAATAAGATGTTTGCGAAGTCTATAGCTACATACTAAATCCATGAAAAAACAAATGCCTCATTTGTGTCTATACATTCATGCATTAAACTTGAATCTCATTTATGAAAAGTAATAAAACAAGGTTCTTGAATAGTATGAGGGGTTACAAATTATGATCTTGGAATATATGTATGTCTGGAAATATATACATATTCATGTAACCTTTATATTTATATATGGCAATATTTCCTTAGGTTGATTAATCATTCATGAAAAATGTTGGGAATCCATGACCTACATTAATGGTAGTGTTTTGGAAAACAGAGACATGGTTAAGATTTCAAAATTCCTGAGCAAACAAGCTGGTATTAAACAACTTTTTTCCCATATATTATTTTATTTTATTTTTTTTAGATTGCTAAAGATTTATTAAATGAGATTGGAGAAGTTGCTAATTGTGTAGGAGACAATAGATGAAGAAGACAACATGGAGAGAAGAGACAAATTGCAGAAGGTTCTATTTGGGTCAGTCGCGGTACCTAAATTATGGGAATTTTATTGTATTATGATTGATTTATTTTTAAAACAGGGATTATTTTGCTGGAGATTCCCTTTTTTTTTTTTTCTTTTTTTTTTTCTCTGCCAACTAATTAATCAGTGATGGGTCATACCTTTGGGATCAAATTGGATTCTTTGGCTATTTGCATGTGCAAGGAAGGCCATTGATGACTTTCAAGGAACAATAACTATGTATAAATTTTTAATTATTATGTGTATTAATCAACGACCATCTAATTCAATGCTTAATTAAAAAAATATTGATTAACCAAGCTCCTCAATTGTGAGATCAATTATTGCAAAATTTGATCATCCATATGGTACTGAAGTTCTCTAATTTGAGATCATTAGTAATTTATTTTTAAATAACTATTGTAATATTGTTAAGGGAAAAAGAAAAAAAAAATACTACTATACTGAAGGACTACTTTTTGGCTTGCATGTAATACTGAACTTGATTAAAGTGAACTGTTTTATATCTAGTCATTAACTCATTAGACCAAGCAAAAGAAGGTAGATGGCCTAGTTTTTGCCTCAAAAAAAAAAAAAAAAAAAAAAAAAAAAAAAAAAAAAAGGGTCTAGTCCAATTCGGACCAATCCTACATTTCAAACTAGGGAAACCTTAAACATAAGAAACTGTACTTCACTATACCATATAAGTAAACAAAGCAATAAAAAGCAAACCAAGAAACCTGTAAATCTATATTAACTGAAGCCACTTTGACACGAAGTTCTTCAACACTAACCATTCTAATGCCCAATTTACTTACAAATCCTCCATTACATGGCCTGGTAATCATAAGAAACTGTGACACATTTTATTTTTGGTAATTTTTGAAGACCACCTCAATTGCCCCATGTATGATTCCTGACTCATACGTCACACTGCCACACTGGTCTTCTTTGTTTTTTTATTTTATTTTAAATTGAGAGTGGTTGTTGCAGTTTTATGGTCCCTTTTGTTAACTTTTAAAAGATTGAAGTAGCTTTGTCAAATGGGAAAATAAAAGTGAGGTAGAATATGAATATATATATATATATATATGGAAATTCTATGGTGAGAATGGTTTGTACAAGGACTGTAGTATTAGTTATGGTTTTTTATAATATTAACGATGATTTTTTAGAAAATCGTCATCAATACTATGAAAAATCATCACTAATATTGTGGTCTGTATAAGAATCGGTCGCACTATAAACAAACTATATATATATATATATTACATGCCCTTCTCTATATTTATTTGAGTTTTTGTCTTTCTTTTGGCCATATATATATTTGCTCTGAAGTTTTTATTTTTTTGCAATATATGTATATATATTTTTTGTTCAAAATGAAATTCTAAAACAATTATTTTATATAATGCGAAACTCTTTTTTTTTTTTTTGCGAGTTAATTTATGAAACATTAATAATGATATTTATCATATTTTCTCCATCAAAATTAAAATCCAAAAATCTCAGCCAAAGAAAAAAATAAAATAAATAAAAATCATCCGAACTTCCAAACCACGTAATCCCTTCACAACACGAGACCATCTTCTTCTGCTTCTTTATCTTCATTCCTCCTTCGGATATAAACCCTCAAATCTTTCAGAAGGGATAGCAAAATTTCAGTTCCAAAATGTCACTCTCAATCCAAAACCATATCCAAAACCTCTCATTTTCGAGGTCTTTAACATATCAAAACCCTCTCTTCCTCCATTCCAAACTCTCCCACTTAACGCTCCAAACCCACCTCCCTCCGAACCCCAAAACCACCAACACCACCATTATCCGAATGGGAGGAGGACCCAGAACCTACCCAGGCGGCGTATCGAAGTGGCAATGGAAGCGCATGCAGGCAAAGAAAGCCAAACAACTCCTCAAGGCTCGGCTATGCCGTGAGCGTCAGATTTACGAGATGCGCAAAAGGGCCGAGCTCAAAGCGGCTGTATCGGAGCTAGAACGGCCATGGGAAGTGGTAGAGAAAGCACCCAACTTGTTCTCCGTGAAAGCCGACGAGCAATTGAAGGTCTTGGCCGATCGGTTCCAGAAGCCCGGTGGGTTCGACATGTGGACCGAGAAGGATGGACCACAGTTGTTTCAGACCCCGGACGAATTGCCCTCCGCGAGGTTTTTCCCCAAAGGGGTCGTTCACAGCGTGAAACCTTATAGAAGGATTTCTGGTTCCGGTGAGTTAGGGGATGATGAAGAAGATGGTTTAGGTTCGGAAAATGGGAACTCTGGGTTGATTGAAGGAGGACACCGAAATGGGGATAAGAATGTTAAGAGGTCTTCTGGGAGGAATTTTAGAGGTGGGTCTGGGTCTGGTTCTGGGTCTTTTAGTGAGGAAGGGGGTGAGAACGGTGAGAGTTCAAGTTCAGAGATTTCTTCTGAATCACCAGGAAATCAGAAAGTTGGAAGGAAACACAATGGTAGATTGAGGAACAAGAAAAATAGGAGAAGATTTGGGTCTGTGGATTTGAATGGTTCAGGAGGTGGATTTGATTCAGGACAAAGTGGGTTCAATAGGAAACAAAGGTGGCAGAATGGCCGCTACAGTAGAGGCAATTGTTCATCGAAGCTGAATGATTCACAGTCTGAAGTTTATGATATGAGTTTACAACAAGACGGTAGTTATGGGTTTCGATCGAATAATAGCCGGTATGAGTCAAATTCTGGGACAAACAATAGAGTTGAATTTCAGAGATTCTGAATTTTGCAGCCATGATAATGTATAGTTAGAGGCTGGACTGGCGAGTTACTTCCACTAAGAAGAAAATAAGGACTAGATCTAGATAGTGCTGTGGAACTGTGAAATTGACAATGAAGAGCCACTTATGGTAATGCTATGAACAGAGACATTTCCACTGTATGCAAAGATTTAATCAGGAAATCTTTCTCGTTTGAAGTTGAGAAGGGATCATGGCTCAAATGATGATAAGATAAGACGTTCACCTCCAAAATGTACGTGTTATGTGTATATATAATGGAAGCTTAATTTTTATCATTGTGTATGTTTCCTTGCACTAAATTTACTCTATCCATTACATTATGTTAATAGCATTTGTTTCGGAGCTTGCTGTTCAATACTCAACTGGTACATTCTGAATCCTCTGATGTGCCAAATAAATACGAGTTAATGAAAAACGACGCTTAAAATTTAGAACCTTGTATGGCTCTGTTATAGCAATGGATATGTTAGACATGAACAATGAAGCCCTCTGTGGGATAAAGATTCTTAAAAAAGTTCGGCATTGCACTTGTATTCTAAGTTAGGTTGCAGTTTTTCCTTTCTTTTGCTTATTACATGTTATTCACATTGAAAAGCTTAGTTTACCTCCCATATAAAAATAAGATCTAAGCCTGGTTGACTCAGATTGTTGAAGGGCTACTAGGAAGTGGTACTAGTATTGAACTAATTTCTAGGTGGTTGTTCTTGTTTTTCCAAGGACCTATTATTGTGAAAAGAAGTCAATCTATAAATGGATCAACTGTCTAGAAAATTCTGTTTATGTGCTTTACTGCTTACTGTAGGTAGTCTATGCCAAATTCGAGAAAACACGCACACTAAGGTTTTTCATATTAAAAGTAAAGGTTACTCAACATTGCATTGTAATGGTCCAACTTACATAAGTTCTATTCAAAGCTTAATAATTTTCATTGGATTCACTGGCAGGCTTGCCAATTGTCTTGTTGGCAGATCTAACAATTAAATGGGCTTAACTTCCTCTTAGCACCATTAGCATGACCATGTGATAATGAAAAACAGATTTAATGGATAATTGGGCTGAGTTCTTCAATCCGGCCAAAACAATTCTTGTCACTAATTTGAATAGGCTTCTCCAGATTGTTCATACCACCTCTCTCTTTCATTAACTTGCAAAGATGTTTTTGGTTATAATCTATCCAATTAGATGGGATACAATGTGGTTGTTTCTACCTATAGTAGAAAGAGAGGTATCTTCAGGGGTCCTATTCAGATTATCTAAATCAGTGGAGGGTGGCCCAGGTGTGTATGTGTAGTGCAGGTAGGTTGTTATTCAACGAATACTTTGGCTACAGAGAATTGTGGTGGACATTGTATTATTAATTATTTTTTATTTATTAATTATTATTCTTGTTATTTTTTATGAATAAAAAAAATATTATTATTGTTGTTGTTGGTGGTTTTATATATATAAAGATGGAAAGGGAGATAGCTTGTCAGGTGTATACATGTAGGCTTGGTTCTAGTTGACTTCTCTCTCTTTTTTTTTTTTTAACTTTTTTTTTGTTTTTTTGAAAATAAAAAAAGAAAGAAAAATTATATGTGACATTGGTGATTGCAAATACATTATTTCAGAAATTTACATCAGGAAAGGGTTTATTATTATTCTGTGTAGTTCCAATACATCTTTATGATTTTCTGATTCTTATCAAGAATATGCTACAGAAAATTTATAAAAAAAAAAAAAAAAACTTTGTTAATACCTAATATCTTATTGATTCTCCTATTCATTTTCCTTTTAAATAATTACCAAAATCTGCAAGGTTGTTTTCAGCTTTTCAGATTCATATTTACCTTTAGCTTATGATCCTAGAAAACGATTGTGTAATTACCACCTGTCAGTGCTCTTTGATGATGAATTATACTATTACCTTTTACACGTCTTTGTTGACAAAGCAATTCTTCCAAAGTTGAGTTGACTTGTTGGATTTTATCTTTTTAAAGAGTCTGTTGGTATTATTGCATTGATTAGAGATATGATTCTTGATGGTAATTGCTATTGCATTTTAAGAATTAGGCCCTTATTTGTACAGCTCATAGTCCCATTCTTCAAAACCAACCAATAGATTTTCCAAATCTCCATTCTATCTAACGAGGATAATATCTATTTTTATCGGGAGAAACATCGTTGGCATATTTATCCTTCCATTCTACAGAAGTGACAAGGCCTGTTCTTAGGTACCCTCAGGTATTTATCCATTCAAAAGGTTTTGCCTCCATTTCTCTTCTTCATCCAACTAGAATAATTGGAATATTTTCGAACCTAGTTACATCCGCTTTCTGTTTTATCAAATAGCCCAAAGCACAATCATGTCTGGAAGCACTGTAAGAGGCCTAAGCCTTCTTATTCACATGCCCATTTTTAAGCACAGTAAATATTCATGGTCTCTAAAGCCTCTGACCTCCTCACTATTTTAGTGGTTTCAGTGGGATCTTGCACTCTTATTATTTTGAACCGCACTCAAATTCCATTTAGTGGGTTCTATCCATTACTTTTTATAGCGCTTTCATCATTAAGCTTGAGATACACAATTTTGATTGAAAATTTGTGGGTTTGTTCTCTGACATTTTTTTTGTTTGGTTTGTAGATAAGACATTGACTTAAAGCAAGTAATTATTACCTATCTTCTACTTGTATTTGTTGTGCTTGCCCTAACATAAGCTGTTTCTAGTTTATTTTGGTCTAAATATTTCGTATTTTCCTGCTTTTGCAGGGTATTATTTTTTTTATTTTTATTTTTTGGTGAATTTACAGGATATTATGTAGCTGTCTTATTAGCAGCAAATTGAGGTTTTTCTACAATTAATTTCTGTAGAGTCTTATCATCTATTTCTGTAGAGTCTTATCATCTATGTAAGGTTTGGTTAACATTGTAATCCATGGGGAATTGATATAGACAAACAGCTGGTCCTACCCCTACGAAACAAAGATTGAATCTGATCACTAGGCATTATTTTCTTGCTTTAGTTACAACTTATTAACATCCTAAATTATTTATGATTGATGCCATCTCAAATAGAAGGTTGATCTTCGATATAATGATGTTTTTAAGACCAATAGACAAGTGGGAATAGACCTGCCCTTTAAGCTTTCTTTATAGCGTGTTCATTTGAAATGTAGTACTAATACTTTTGTGAAAGAACAGAAAGTTAGTGCTCAAAAAGCTTCAACATCTTATTAAGGCCCCAAACGTAGATTATGGTCACATAGTAGAAAAGACAAGAAATATGGTTTTTTCTGTTTAATGGTCTCATCTTTAGCTACCGATTCTGCAATTTTATCGGGGGCTCTGCTGCTAATCCCATGACAGGTGGGGGTTGTTTCTGCCTATTGAAGCTGCATGCCTTTCTTGGTCTTTGTAATTTCTTTCGAAGAATAGCCCAAAATTCGAGCTGTTTATCGGCCAAGTATGATCATGGTAGATTTTTTTCACTGGGCAGAAAAGTCAAAAACTAAGGCTAGTTTCTGCATAATGAAGCTGCATGATGACTGTTAATCCTATGATTGTTTAACAGCATAATATGATTGTGGTGCATAATGCGAGATTGTGGTAGATTTTTCGCAAAGCAAAAAGTCAAAAATCAAGTAAAAAATAAAAACAACGAAAGAGAGATTTATTATACTCCTCCATTGTTGAATTAGTCTTAAAAAACTAAAATGGAAACGTTTTGCTTTTAGTATAGTAGTTTGTTTTAAAACATGTACAGTTGGGAAAACATTCGAACATTTTACGGGGAATTATTTTTGATATTATTGATATGATTTAAAAATTGCTTAATATATCTATATATATATATATATATATATATTTCTTTAATGAATAATTGTTTCGAAAATTGTTGGTTGGTGTTGATATGGTGAAAGCACTCCATAAAGAAATGAAGTCACATCCTCTTTGTTGCACAGCCACTTTTGATCTCATCAGCAAGTTTTAACAGTTTGATAAAACAAATCCAGCCCCCGATAAACCTCTTTCAATCTTTCATCCAAGGGTGATCATGACTCAACCACACTAATTGCTTTACAGGCATATTTCCATTTGATTATACTTTTTAAAGCAATAATGGCAATTTTAAACCCTGTTAAGATATGCTCAACTTTTAACCAAGAACAAGGGAAAAGAAAAGATAACATAATATGTTTGTTTTTCCAAAAGAATCTAAATTCTCTGACAAGGACAGCCTTAGAAGAACATGTATGTTTTTTGTTACGGTTTCGCTTGCATTTTAATCAAGTTTTAGCAGAAATTAGAGGTAAATAAGTATACTTTTACTGCCATTTGGGTTGTACTTTTTTTCTGGTGCCTAAAGGCTCTATCAACAAAATTTAATGATAAAATAAATATATGGACTTGCTCTTCTCTTGATGCTAATTGTCTACGTGCCAACCACAAACTATAAAAGTGAAAAACAGAGATCTGTTTTATAAAATTTTCACGTGCTAAAGATGTTTTTATATGTTAGGCTTGTAAAATCATGAGAGAATCTCATTTTTTTTTTTTTTCCAAAAAAAGGAGGCTGCCGATATATTTTTTGATGATAAATATTGCACGTGAGAAATTTACTCAGAATCATATTGGAAAATCCTCAAAGATTATAAGATGGGTGAATAAAGTTTTAATTATAGAGTCTAAAAGGGAAAAAAAAAAAAAAAATTGACGATTGAATTGACACATTTCCTATTCTGAAGGGACAAAATTTGAGAAGGACACCCACTTTCATTTCAATCATGCATAATAATTCAGATAAAAAAGAAGTTCATGGCATTTGAATTTGGAAATGAAAATTCATTGCCGACTTCATATATCCAATGTCCAAGGTACCAGCCAAAAAAAAAAAAAAAAAAAAAAAAAAAGGGAAAAAGGAAGAGAAAATGAAATGGGATTTTTCTCCAAAATACTTTGAATTAAAATCTAAATTTGGTAATCCAACTGCAAATATAAGCACATATGAAAGTCCAATTTGCATGATTATGGCTGAGGAGACTGTCTCTTTCTAATGAGCTAAGACTAAAATCATTTGCCACTATGAAGTAGCAGTGTGAATGCGGCTTCCATTTGAATTTCCTGATTGGCCATATCACATTGTGGTGCACACAGTCTATATTTGATCAATTCCCTGGTTGATATTCTTCTAAAATTCTTGTGCAAGACAACGCATGTGATTCATGTGTTAAATTCTTGTCTCATAAAAAATACTTTCGTGGAATAAATTCGTCCAAATCGTGATTTCAACCAATTATGGACCATTCCGCTTTCAGAAACATGCAAAAGGAAGTAGCAGAAAAAAATTTAAAAAAAAAAGAAAAGAAAAAAGAAGAGAAAGTTAGATCATGTTTGATAACAAATTCATTTTTAATTTTGTTAGACATGTTAATTAATTAATAATATTAAGAAAAAAGAAAACTAATACAATTTGCATTGTATTTGATTCTCTCTTCATGTATTTTTTTTTTCATACATTTATAAATAATAAGGATATTTAACTGACATCAATTAAAATTAATAAACCATTAAAATAGCAAATTATATACAGTTTACAAAAATAAAAAATAAATTTATTATCAAATAGTTGCGGAAACTCCAAAAGTTTAAGACAAGTGAAAAATCAAAAAATTATATATGGACGCGGACCTCTACATATCGTAGTGACAAGTTGATCGGTGGGCCTAGTTTGTTCCATATCTATCACTTTTGTTTCAGCATAGTCTTCAAGATTCTGCTTTATTCATCGGATTGTTGAGGAATGAAGAAGATAATGAAAAAAAAAAAAAAAAAAAAAATTGAAATAAAATAATCTCCAGTAAAAAACGCATGGTGCTTTGGACAAGTTTTATACTTAAATTTCTCAAACTATATTTTTAATGATAATTTTGAATTGTTATCTATATAACATAAAAATTGACATTATCTAAATTTAAATAACATAAATTTATAATTATTTTTAAAATTATTCTTTAATAATAATGTGTAGAAGATTGTTTATTGTTATTAATTATTTATATATATTTAATTAAGTTTTTTTAAAAAAATAATTGCCTCCAAAAGTAGAAGACCTCCAAGCCTCCAAAAGTATAATGTCTTGATAGTTTCTATTTTTTTTTGTTTTTTTCTTGCCATATCAACTTCATAGGGTGTTTAGACAAATTCATTGGAATTTTTTTTTATTTTTTTTTAGTGGGTGTTTATATCAACAATCCAATCTACAATAGTGCAATATATAAATCCAATATAAATGAAATAAATATAAATAAAATTTAAAAATAGAATCTATATTTTTTAATATGTTTAACATATATTTATTAGATTTTTTGAAAAGATTTATTCAATTAATATATGTTTATATTTTTCTGATATGGTAAAAAATCTAATAACAAACAAAACCACTAAATATGATCTTAAATACGCAAAAGTGAAAAAAAAAAAAGAAAAAAGAAAAAAAAAAGAGACCGTTAATATATCTGTAAAAGCAACACAAAAATAAAAATAATAATAAAAAGGACACTTAAATTAGGCATAGTTTTGGGTTGTCATAAAATGCATACAAAATAGCCAAACCCAAGAATTTTATCCTTTTTGGTAACATCATTAGGAAGTAACAGAGAATGGTGTGTCCACATATTTAGCTTTATATACATTTATATACTTCAACCGTAACCATTGAATTCCTCTTTTAATGAGACTGGAGCAGAAGTGAACCATAATCCATGTTGCTTACATTCAGGTTGATTTTCATTTAAAGGTTGAATCTTCTTTCTAATCTTTGAACCTCCACCACTAGTTCACTTAACTCGATAGTATGCTATAAAGTCAAGTCCAAAGCTAGATTACCATTAAAAATTGACAACTTGGCATCTTTGGTTTGCAAGGGGAAAAAATAATATATTAATTAAAAACCATGTAAACTGAGCAATATGGATCATGGGCTCCACACTAAGTTAATTAATAGAAGTGTAGGGCATACACAATTTTAACACTTCCGATTTCCCATTATATGTAACTAAATTCGTCAAAATGTAGATTATTTCGGGTCCAACTCTAAACTTAAAAGAAAAATTAGCTAATTTTAATACAATTTTAGAGAAAAATAAAGTTTATTTGAGATGTAAAATTATATTGGATCTGACTGGATTATTAAATATTTATTTCGTTAAATAAAAAAAAAAATCAGTTTAACCTAAAGCAACTCAATATCCCAAACAGATACATAACTTACATGTTGGGTATACCGTGTTTAAAGTAGTTGCTCACTTTTCAAGAGAAAGAGATTAGAGATTAGGCCTCTAACAAAGTATACAATTTGGAATTATATGGCTTAAGTTATATCAATTGGCCGAGTGCTAACGTCATGCTTGCGGGGGTGCAAAAACAACCTGCTTTATGGGAAAAGTTTTGGATGGTAATTTGGGATGAGATCACTCTCTCTATAATTAGGCAAAGTGGTTCCCTTAACCCTATATATACTTACTAATATTACTTAGGAAAATGGCATTATTAAGTTAATTAAGCCCATTCAGGTTGAGTAGCTATCATTAACCATTTCCTTCCATGAATGGCAAGCAATTGCCTTGGCCACCCATTTTGGTGGTAATTGGCATAAAATTGGTGATGTGATTAGTACTTAATCTAAAATATTGGAATTGGATTAGGATTAATGGAATTTTTGCTCTACTTGTATTAAAATTTTTAAACACGTGGGAAATTATTTACTTGATTAGTTTAATAGTATTTGGAGAGAAAATGGTCCACTAATTAGTCATCATAGCATAATATATATATATATATATATATCCTGCCATGACCTCAATGGTGTAGTGGCCCGAAATGATTAAAAAAAATAAAATTGAACTTCATTTCAGTCTTTGACTTGCTTAAGAACTGCTTGCATTTCTTTTTTTTTTAACGATAAGAAGTCAACTTTTTTCCCCAAGAATTGCTTGATAAAGCATTTTTTTTTTTAAAAAGAAAATGAAATACTTTTTTTACTCGTAGAAAAGGGAAGCAGAAGATAAGTGGTAAATAAAGATAAAATAATCATTAAAAAGGGTTAAAGAGAAGAAAGATAGGGACAATATGCTAATGTATAAATTATTTTATTTATATTTTTACTAATGGCGGGAACTTTAGCATTATACTTTTTAGGAGAATCGCATGAAAAGGAATGTTAATGAAAAGGAAAGTCTTAATTATCAATCCAATTTTTTCTTTTTTTCTTTTTTTTTTTAAATAAGAACGAAACTGAGTTGAGCCAAATCAAATTGAATACTAAAATTCTTAAGCTCAACGTGCATGATTTTAGAAGTATTCAAGCTTATAAAATTTTAAAACACTTTGCTTAAAACTAATCAAGCTCATTAATAAAAAGTTCAAGTTTAATTCAATTCAATTTGTTTAAATATAAATATCTAAATATTTGCACATTTGGTAATATTAATTTTATTTTAATACTAAATTATTAAAAAATTTCATTTCTTGTTTCAAATTTTTTAGGTAAACTTAAAAAATTTATAAAATTAACCATAAAAATATTGTTTATGTATTATAAGGTTTAAATATATTTAAATAAATTTATATATATATATACACATGTATAAATAACAGATTTGACTTATTCGTTTGTGTTAGAAAAAATATAAATAAAATAAAAATTCATCTTTCATCAGCATAAATTTTTAAAATCAATGATAATTTAAATTAATATAAGAGCCAGAAATCCAAAAAATCATGAATTCAAAACTAAACAACTTTATCTAAAAAAATAAAAACATATATTTTAGAAAAAAATATAAATTAAATGAATTGGAATAAATTAATAATGAATTATTAGAACGTTTGAATTGCAATAAGCTAATCATGAACTATTTAAACCTATTTACAATCCTATATAAGAGAACTCAACCAAATTTTCAGCAACTGTTTCTTTAACTTAGAAAGTCTTAAACCTGTACAACAAGAGTTATTTCCTACTTTTTCGACGCAATAAAGTGCTGAGTTTGAAAAAAAAATTAAAAAAAAAAATACCATGCGTTAGCATATGAAACTTGATAAACAAATATATAAATAAATACAGAATTATTGAATGCTAAATCATTATACTTGTTAATATTTATTCTCATGGACAGTTAAGACTTCGACATAAAGTTTGATCTGAGAACAAATGTCTTCAAATCTTGCCAAAGATTTTTTTTTTTTAAATATAATAATAATTATAATTTGTAAACTTATTCGCAATATTAACGAAATTCAACCATTTCCACTTGAAGGTTTGAAACAATTTTTACTTTTGTTTTTTTATTCTTTTTAGGGAAGGTACAATGAGATAGGTAAAAAAGAAGATGCACCTATCTCTAATGCACCTATCTATAGTGGAATATAGATACGGTCTATATGGGTATGTAGCTTATTAAAGCCACTTTTTTGACTTGAGCCTCTCTCAGCAGTTTGGTCCCATTAGATAAATTCATTTTGGCAATTGTGCTATTCCCCGTAACAACGTTTAATAGCGACCTCTTGATTGAAGGAATTTCTATTTTTATTTTTAATAAATAAACTTTTTTTTTCTTTTTATGAATGATTGACAAGAATTTAAATTATTATTTATTATTATTTTCTCTACCACAATTATGATTTATGACCAAGAAAATTTTATTTTTTTCTCAAATGTCCAAAGGGTGAGATATCTCTTTCAAAATCTTGGTAAGAATTTCAAAAGTCCAATCCCACTCAGGAAAGAAAAAAAAAAACAATCCCTCCCCCTATATAAGAAGCCCCAGAACAAAGCTTTTTAAACCCACCAAAACATTCTTCATAGATAGTCATCTTTACTAGTGATTTAGCTTCTCTTCTTAGCAAAGTGATAAACATATATAGATATAATAGTTTCTTTCTGATCAGGGAAGCAAGATGAAAGAGAGAAAAGTAGTAGCAGAAACAAAACAAGTTGATGAAGAAGAGAAATGGGTTTATGATTCTTCAGTGGATCATAAAGGAAAAGTTCCTCTACGAGCTTCCACTGGTGTTTGGAAAGCGTCTCTCTTTATTATCGGTAAGGAATATTATTGATTATATCTAAACTTTATATGCCACTGTCATGGATTGTTAAGTGCTGGTACTATGGCGTTTTTATTATTATTATTATTCCATGTGTACTCCGTTTGGCTGCCTAGAAAAAGAAAAGGAAAATCAATACTATATATCTGGTTTTCTTTTCTTTCTTTCCAAACCATATGGGGTTTGTCTGTATATTTAAGTAAATAGCATTTCTAATAATTTTTTGAACCGCTTGCCTTTTCACCCAGTTCATTGAGTCTTTAATTCTTTGTTCTGGATATTAATTAATTACAAGTTAAAAGCAATAATAATAATAATAATAATTAATTAAAGCCTTGAAAAATAGTGGACGTTAGCAAAAGAGGATGTACAAGTTAAAAGAGCAAACGAGCAGGGCAATTGCTTTTTGGAGAACCAGTTAAAATCTATATGATACTACAGCATATTTTTCTGCACATATAGCTAGCTGTTTGCTTTATCTTTAAGCTTTCGTGATATTTGCATCTTAGAAGTTTGTAATGCTGTTTTCGGTCATTCTCACTATGAAGGGGGGAAAAAAAAATAAAAGTACAATAGCGTCAAATTTTCACGAAATACTAAAATAACAAAAGAAAAAAAAAAGTGTGTATATAAATTTATAAAAAATCCACCAACTTTTTTTTTTCTTTTTTTTTTTTTTTTCTTTTTTGTGTACGTTATAGTTGTACCATTATCCAATATAAGTTAGGTTGAGTTGCCATATGATAATATATATTTTCATGAAAATGAACCATTTCATTATTTTGGTTAGGTAATATATTTAGCATCTTCTTGAGTTTGTCATATATAGTTGAAGTCAAAAGAATGTAATATATATATATAATATATATATATATATATATATACTTGCAATCTTTATCTGCAAGATGTCATCTGGTAGTACATATTGGGCGCTTAACCGTTTCCAAGCACTTAAAAAGTGCTTATAATTAACATTTTTAAAAAGTTAGGTGTCCAGCACACAAATTGTGAGTGTATGATTATGTATAAAGAATGGATAATTAAGATTCCCAACTCTAAAATCTAATATGGAATTTTGAGACGGTACACATGTGAGCAGTCAGACAACGGTGTAAGGGTGTGCAACGTGGGACAGGGCCTCTTGGAATGTGAGAGTGTTTTGCATATATAAAAATTGGTACCACCATATTATACATTTTTTTTTTTTGGATGAATCTTAATTAATTATGCACCATTAGCAACCTCTAATACGACATAGCTTTTAATTAATATTGTTGTCCACAAACTTCTTTTTTTTCCCCTCTCTGTTTGTAAAGTATTTAGAGGGTTTCCTTTTTGTTCTTGAGTGTATAATAATTTTTTTAATATTTATCTAGAACAAAGTTTAAGAAAATATATATATATATATATATATATATATATATACCCATGATTTTTCCAATTAGATAGCTTACTGTGTGATTGAGGTGGAGTAACATAGTGGAGAGAACACTTATAGGTTGTCAAATTAGTAGAGGAATAGCTTAATGCTCACGTCAGGCTCTTAACCTAACCAGCTAGTTTCTCTCCGTATTTTGGTAAATTAATTAATTTGTTTTTCTTGCTTCCATTATATGCCTTTTTTTATCTATTTATAATGCAATCGAATTCCTAGACCATGCATTCTTAATTTGCATATTTGGACCAAAAAAAAGCTAATCCACTCTATAGGCTTTATAATGTCTGTATCGGACAATATTAGATAGTGGGTCCTAGCAATGAATACATAAGAGAATACAATGCAACGTCAAGTGAAATTTTGAGTAAACAATTAATGTTGATTCAAATTTAAAATTAGGAATTGAAAAACCTAGCTAATATTTTCTCAAAAAACAGAAAAACCTAGCTAATATATATTTTGGAAAAAACACCAAAAGGCAATATTTTCATCTTTAATTGAAGTGGCCCATAATATATATATATATATATATATATATATATATATATATATATATATATATATATATTTTTTTTTTTCATTTTGTATGACTATAAAATATAGCATTGAATGTGACACACCATTTTTTCTGTCAACATAAACTTTTTTGTCACCATTTCAGATTTGAATTCTGAAATTAAAGAATACATATTCTCAGTAATTTTTATTATTGAACCAAGTGTATCAATACATAACACATCATATTCCATGTTGATAATATATAATATATGCATATACACGAGGTCGACCTAACAGCTAAAAGCACAACATGAAGCTGGGTCAAAATATATTGCTATTGGCGTATGATAGCAACAACTCGCCATGATAATTATGAATGTCAGCAAATCAAACAGTCAACGCACTTAGATTTTGGGTAGGAATATTACAGCTTTGTGCTTTTACTGCGCTCGTCCACACGATTAAATTGTCAGAAAATTATATCAATATATATATATATATATATATATATATACAATTAGAATCACATCAAATTAATTTAACAGTTTATCAGTTTTTAAATCCGCTTTAATAATACTAAATTTAATTTGTTCACACACACACAAACATATATATACATATGTATATGTATATATATATTTTTGTCTTTAATTTATTTTATGAATTTGTTAAACCTCTTTGTTACGCAGCCATTGAGTTCAGTGAGAGGTTGAGTTATTTTGGAATAGCAACAAGCTTGATTATTTACCTGACCAAGGTCATCCATGAAGACCTAAAGACAGCAGCAAAGAGTGTCAACTACTGGGCCGGAGTGACCACATTGATGCCACTCTTTGGAGGATTCATAGCCGATGCTTATTTGGGTCGTTTCTCAACCGTTTTTGTCTCTTCCATAATCTACCTCATGGTAAAATTCATAATTCCAATTAATTAATGCTCATATGCTTAATATATATGCAAATATATATTTTTCCTATATAACTTCAGGAACAAATTAAGTACAAAAAAAAAAGAGAAAAAGTACTAACCAAAATGGGAAAAACACAGGGTTTGGTTCTTTTGACCATGTCATGGTTTGTACCTGGCTTGAAGGCTTGTGATAGTAATCTATGTACTGAACCAAGGAAAATCCATGAAATAGTCTTCTTCCTTGCAATCTACTTGATATCGATCGGAACGGGAGGACATAAACCGGCTCTGGAGAGCTTCGGAGCTGATCAATTCGAAGATGATCACCCCGAGGAAAGGAAGCAGAAGATGTCCTATTTCAACTGGTGGAATTTTGGTCTTTGCTCTGGACTACTATTTGGAGTGACTTTCATTGTTTATGTGCAAGATCATGTGAGCTGGGGTGCTGCTGATGTTGTTCTTACCATTGTCATGGCCGTTTCTCTGGTTGTCTTCATTGTTGGAAGGCCGTTTTATCGCTTTAGGAAGCCGAATGGAAGTCCATTGACACCATTGTTGCAGGTTGTTGTAGCCGCCATTAAGAAAAGGAATCTTCCATACCCTTCTAATCCTGCTCACTTGTATGAAATTTCCAAGTCAGATAAGTCTCAAGGAAGGCTCCTATGCCACACCAAGAAGCTCAAGTAATTCATTTCTCCCTTCTAGATTTTTATTGAAGTAGCATTTGACATGTATATATATATATATATATTATATTTATATACACATAATCAATTTTTTATCCAGAAATCTTAATTTAGAATTCATTGTAGAATGAATTCTGAACTAAAATTTATCAAAAATTCCTGTACAAGGGACATCGTTTTTAATTTAATATATATATATATATGAGATAAATTTTTTATCAGGTCAGCTTATACTTTTAAACCAAGGGCCTACTATTGTCCCAGTCTTTGAATTTGTTTATCTGGGATGACTTATCTCTTAAAAGCAATTTAAAAAGTTGATGCGATATGTCCTGTGGTCAAAATTATGTGGTAGATATTGAAAAAGATTAAATTTAACCCATTATTTTTCAACACTTGGACTTTTATTTAGAATCCTTTTTACCTCTAATAAACAATTATGTAATTTTAATCAACAATGCGAACAAATACTATTTTTGTTTACTCAAACCTATCATTTCCCGGTCCAAAATATTTCAGGTTCTTCGACAAGGCGGCTATCATCGAAGACACAAACGACTCAGCTGAAAAACAAAGTCCATGGAGACTCGCAACGGTGACGAAGGTGGAAGAGATGAAGCTTGTACTCAACATGATCCCCATATGGATGGCCACACTTCCCTTCGGAGTCTGCGTGGCTCAAGCCTCGACATTCTTCATCAAACAAGGTGTAACCATGGATCGAAAAGTCTGGAATTTCGTGATCCCACCGGCGTCGATCTACTCTCTCGCCGCCATCGGAATGATAATCTCGGTCACCATCTATGAGAAACTCCTAGTCCCTGTGCTGAGAAGAACAACCGGAAACGAAAGAGGCATCAACATCCTCCAAAGGATAGGTATCGGAATGTCTTTCTCCATAGTCACAATGGTTGTTGCCGCATTGGTCGAAAAGAAAAGACTAGGACTCGTCGAAACCGACCCAGTGAAGGGTTCGCACTCCATGAGTGTTTTCTGGTTAGCTCCACAGTTTCTTATCATCGGAGTGGGAGATGGGTTCAGCATCGTAGGATTGCAGGAGTACTTCTATGATCAAGTCCCTGACTCCATGAGAAGCTTAGGAATCGCTTTCTATCTTAGCGTTATTGGAGCTGCGAACTTCCTGAGTAGTGTTGTGATAACGATCATCGATCATGCAACCGAGAATAGCACAGGGAAGAGCTGGTTTGGGAAGGACTTGAATAGTAGCAGATTGGACAAGTTCTATTGGGTTTTGGCAGCGATGAGTGCGGTGAACACTTGTGTGTTCGTGCTCTTGGCTCGCCGATATTCTTATAAGAATGTTCAGAATGTTGCTGTTGCTGATTGCTATCGTGAAGGTGATGATCGGGATAATGATGATGCAGCTTCAATGGCTTGAAAAAATTAGTATAGATATATATATTATATGGTATATATATACTATATGTTTAGGTTTATATATGATTAAGCTCTTAGAAATTAATTCCTATGATTTTCCTTATAGTGTGTTAAAAACATAAAAAATGATCAAATTAAAATGTTGTAGTACGTTAAGAGGGAAAAAGTACAATTAATTAATGTTGTAGATCATCACCGTGCCTGAAATTTGTAAAGGTTTGCGTTTCAATGGATGTGTATGCTCTGCTTGCTTTAGCACCATTGGCTGCATTACCCATTTTTTATCTACTTATATACTTTCATCTTGAAAATGCTTTTAATTCACAAGAGTTAAAATTTTACCATTCAAATTGTATTTTAACTTGACAAATTAAACAGCGATATATCCCTTACGTCTATACTGTTCATATATATATATATATAGTGTAGAATCTAATACTTTAATAAAATATATGAGATTTCTCCAACTCTCTCAAAATATGTTATTTGAATGGACATGTAAATATAATCTCAATTTTACATATCACAACTCACAAGACAGCAAGGATCATAGGACCCAAGTTTCACACCCAAAAAAAAATGATAAATAGGGTATGGAGAAAAAAAAAAAAGTATATTGAAACATATTATTTGCATATGTATATGTTAGTTGGATCTTATGGGAAAGAAAATAAACATTATGGAATTTCAGTGAAAAAAAAAAAAAAAACACTGAGGCATAAAACAAAAGTAGGCAATTCCTTTTAACTTTTTTTTTTTTTTTTTTTTTTTTGGTTGTTTGCTTGTTTGGCTCTATAACATAACCTTTCATTAATTTTTGCTAACTTCCAAGAGATCATAGTGTACTATGCTACATAAAGGAATATCTATATAAAGGGCTCCTCTCTCAACTAAGTGGGACTAAATATTTCTCAATTTGATATATAACTGAAACAAAAAACAAAGAAAATCCAAGCCACAGATTTATCTTATCAAACTTTCATTCAAATTGATTTAGCCTAGTAGGTGATCCAATAAGCACAGAGCTAGATATATTAAAAATAGGTCCACAAGGGAATCTTTGGCATTTAAAGTGTATATATATATATAGTGTGTGTGAAGCATATATCAACAACAACAACAACAAAAAAGCATTTAAAAGTAACAGATTTTGATGCCCTTTTCCGAGTCCTCCAAACACACTGTGTTTCGTATTAACTAACGCCCTTTGGTTGCATAATTATGCTTTTAGGAAAGAGAAGTGGGCTTAGACAACCACAAACCAACGCTGTGTTTTGTTCCTTTGCTCTTTTTTTGCTTTGCCAAAGGACATCATTATGCCAAGTTCCTCCTCAAATGAAAAAGTAACACAATTAGTTTTCAATAATTTTTGTATTATATTTTACAAAAAAAAATTATAATAATAAATAAATAAAACAAATGGAAACGAAATGTCATCAAAAGAAATACGATGTATTAGTCTTTCCTTTTTGTGCTATCATCCTAAACTGAATTGTTACATCACATCGAATTAAAATGGCATCGTTTTATTGGTCCAGGCCCTGGTCCGGCCAAATGAAACTTTTACTTTTTTGGCCTTTAAGAAAAGATATTGGCATGGAGAAAGGCATTGATCGGTATAGTGACACTACATTGAATCATTCATGCATGTCCTGCTCGAGAAAATACTTAGCATGCTATTTTTTTTTTCCTTTTTTTATAGATTAGAATATATAACAAAGTTATAGTTGTCAAAATAATATTGGTATCCGATATTATATATTCAAAGTGAAAATTTCACAATATGTGAACTTTTTTTTTTTTTTTTTCTATCTTGCTGGAAAAATGGTTTATTAAGAAAAGAAAAGATAATTTCTTTACCCCTAATTTTTAAAGTCAAACAAACAATGCACAAATATAATCAAAAGAATTAGAACAAATTCACACATTTTCTTTTTCGATGTATTAAGTTAAAAACCTAAGAGCAATTAAATAAATAATATTTTCTGTAACATTTCACTATCAATTAAGGGGATTATATTTTATTTAGTATATATAACACTTTTTTTTTTTTTTTCTTTTGGCTCATCTGTTTTCCCTTTATATAGTTTCCTAGTTAATTTCCATCAATCCATAAGACCAGAGAACATTTTAGACCAAAATAAAACTATTTAAGTTTATCTTTCCACTCATCCCCAAACTCACTAGTTTCTCCACCATCCTTACTTGATCACATGCCTTTATAAAGTCTTCAGCTTCAAACAACAGATAGCCATGCAGCTCAAGATTCAATGGCAAATTAAACTCGCAGCATTTTTTGAACACATTCACTAATGACTGACTGATCAAAGGCCTAATCCCACCCATATATTATTGTGGAAGTTGGATCATCAAAATATTTATCATAATACTCGTCAAAACTGCTCCAATCATCCTGACGTGGCCACATCTTGTTGGACGACGATATTTTGATTTTCAAAGCATATATATACCCTTAATGTTGAGTTGAGTGAACATGGCTCGCACAATATTGTGGAAATTGGTTTCAGCAACGCAAACCTATTGTTGGAAGAAACTGCCAACAAAATATAAAAGCAAAAACATAAACTAACATAAACCATAAAAAAAATAATAATAACAAAATTAAATAAAAAATAATACATGAGAGACACGATTTCATTAATTCAATTACGGTTTTACCAAACCCAGAAAACAGATAAACGATTTATTAGTCTGAATATATATATACATTAGGGTATAAATAATACCTATCATTGATCCGTAAACAAACTCAGCCAGACATAGCCACGTTTTCAGGAGGATTTTTATGAGGGTTTTGGGTTTTGGAAAAATTGGGAATTAGGAGGTAGTAAATAGGCTGCTTGCCTTGAAGAATTGATGGTATGATTAACTAATCCAGTTCAGATAAAAATATCTTTTAACTTTTTAACTATAGATAAATGAGCTTAATTATCCAAAACTATTGAATTACATATCACATCAAACCTATAATTCAATTTAAATCTAGGTATCCGGCTAAGCCACATTATATATATGAGACAAGTTGAAGGTATCCTCCAAACCAAACCACATATTATATATATATATATATACACATATAAGACCTACCCAAATAAAAATATGAATAAATATAAAGGCTGATTTCATCTCTCCAAAGCCTACATTCATCCCATGGGCTGGGCCCAACTAAAATGGTTCGGCTCAAGCACAAAGCAGCCCATTATCTATATGAATTTATTCAGACGAGTCCATAGACTATATATCAGAGTCGGATTTCACTAATTATTACCAGAAAGAATCGGATTTCTCTGCATCTGCTTGATCGAACGCAAGACAAGAAGGCCCCAATAAACGACATGCTTTTTAAAATATATATATATATATATATATTTCAATATATTTTTGGAAAAACGACTGCCTTTTTTACAGATAAAACAACATCAACGTCGCAACAATAAAACCAAAATTTCTTTTGTATACTTTATTTTGTCGTGTACTTTTATGGGCTCAAGCCAGTAACTAGTGTGAGGTTCCTCAACAATCCTATTGATGATAGGATTTTTTTCTTTTTCTTTTTTTTTTTTTTTCCAATGAGATATTGATGGTATGTTCATTCACAACACAAATTAAGCAAGCTCATTTCATATAAAAGAAAGAATGAGGATTAGGTTCTGTTAATAAAAACAGTAAATCATAAACTAAAAAACAACATATCAGACGAAATCTAAATAATTCGAATTCTATATTTCTTAACTCGATATAAACAGTTAATAGAATCTATATATAAAAATCATAAAACTATAAATCAAAACAATATGTTAATAGAAGATATCTAAATAATTCAAATTCTATATTATTTAATTCAATATAAACGGTTGATAGAATATATATATATATATAAAGAAGTCACAAAACTATAAATTGAAATTAAGCCTGCCATGTTCACTTGTCTAAATCATTACCAAAAAGTGTTAGTCATATATAATAAGTCTTACTAGGACATGTTTAACTCTATATGATTGGTTAAGCTTGTCTCAATCCATACGTTTTTGCTAGATTTGTCAACAAAAGAGTAGGGTCTATTGTTTTTGGTTGGTCCAAACATGTCCATCAATTAAAAGTTTATCTTGAAACTCTATCTCTATCTTGTCCACAAAAGAAAAGAAAAACTCTTATCCCTTGCCCATCTACAAAATCCAAACCTCCAAACTTAAATTAAATTAAATTCTAAAACAAACCTTCACCTGATCATTTCAAAGTCATCAACACAAATAAAATACCCTCCAATATGCCCTGTAAATATTAATAAAAAAGAATGTAGATAACTCCGTGGTGTAAATCGTGAAAGGCTAAATAATCAACAAAATATTAATAAATTTTGCACGTAAACTTTATTATTTTTTCCTGTTAGACGTAGTGAGATGAAAGCTCCATTCACGACAAAAACTTTAGACGGTGATGGTTTAACAGCCAAAACATTGAGGGACCGCTCCATGTTTATTTTTATGTCCTTTGTCATTAAACTACTATATTTTCCTTACATTTCCATTTCTTTTTTATTCCAATCCAGTGTATTTTTTGGTAAATAAAAATAATCCAGCGAGCATACGAGGAGCTCACGGAGCATGCCAGTAGGCAGTAGTCTTGAATTACTAGGTGATATTGTTGGATTTGGATTCCTAGAGAATTTAGTATACCGATCCAAATAGTTTTGGAGTCAATAATACCTGTTAGAAGGTTTATTTTAAAATTTTTAAAAAAAAGTTCAAGATTTAAATAAAAGAAATCCATTTCACAAAATATAACGAATAGAAGAAATTGAGGATTGAGTTTTTAATCGATAATTAATTGGTTTAACTATCAATTTTGATAAAACATTATACATTTTCATACATGAAAACACCAATTTGAATTTCACAATTTAAACAATTTGATAGTTTCAAATTCACAGTTACAGGACTAAAGAGACTCCCTTCGGGTCTCAAACTTCTACGAATTCAACAAATTATAAAACGAAAATCACATAAAATTATATAAAACAATTAATTAAACCCCAAAAACATTTTTAAAAAAAAAAAAAAGTTTTAAGACACCAAATATATCCAACGTGCGACACTTGGCACTCCCTGATTCACCGCGAAAGCCATGTAATAACCCGGCGGAGCAACCTTACCGTTAGGCGGAGCCGTACAGCTGATCTTATAACGGCCACTTTCTTCCGGCGACGTCGGCGTAACGGCTAATTTGACCAGGCGTTGACCTTGCGAAAACGAGTGCGTCGAGAAAGGTGCGCTTCCCAGATTAACCTCAACCATCCCAACCACGGGCAAAGACACCGAAATCACCACCTCGAAAACGGCGCCGTAGCGTACCGTCTCCGGAATTCCCTCGATTACAGGTCGAATATTTGCCCGATCCAGAGACAAATACTCGGGCGAAAACGCTTCGATCCGCAGCTCCGTCGGGTATTCCGCTTTGAATTTGTAGAAATAATGCGGGTTGCTACCCGCAACCAATATCCGACCGTCGGGTAACAGATTGGCGGTGGAATGGTACAATCTGGGTACAGTACCCGGGTTCAACGTCATAAACCGTAACCCAACAGGTTCATCGGGTCGGTAAAGAACCGGATACAAACACGGGTTGGAAGCCAATTCGAAGCCTTGAGTTCCAGCCTGAGCTCCATTGATAATCAAAACCTCACCGGTCGGTAGCATCACCATATCACCCATGATTCTCCCGAACGGCATGTCCTCCATTTGCCAAACCGGGTTGGGTTCGGTAGCCACAATGCGTCCGCAGCTACCGTGAGCCGGTGTATCCGTACTCCGCTCTATAAAAGCACCGTACTGGGCCCCACCGCAGACGACGATCACAGCCGTTGAGTAGTCCCCTTGAAGCGCAAGCATCGCGGATGATCCAGCGGATGGGTAATTCCGTGGGCCACCATCCAACGGTGGATATTCCCTCACGACTTTGTTCCCTTGGTGATCGTACAAAACCGCCTTGTTATTAGCGAAGATGAAGAGGTTGCCATCGGGAAGGAGGTGAAGATAAGGGTACAAATTGTCCATCTGATTGTCCTCCGCCTCAGCTAGAAATTGGAGCAAAACGGCACCGTTTTTCCTCGGCGGGTAATACTCCACAGTGTTCGCCCCTCTCCCACCGACAGTGATCACCGAGCCATCTGGCAAAATCTGATTGGTCGAGTACCACCTTCCGTCGACCAGTTCAACGTCGGTCAATTCCTCCCAATCGCACCTTCCGTTGGCCTCGCAAGGCGTGAATTTCCTTATCTTCTTGACGCCGTCCAAATCACCACCCGTCTGTAAAAGCGTTCCGTCGGGAAGGAACTGACCGGAAGAACACCAGGTGTCGGTGAGGATCATCAGCGGTCGGACGGTGTTGGTCTGAAGGTCGAGGACGACGGAGTGCGCGTAACAATCACGCTTGAGAACCTCGTCGTTCGGGTCGTTACGGCAGTGACCTTTTGGAAGCATTTTGCGAGAGGGTCCGATGTTAGTGCGGTCGAGGAGTACGACGGTGTTGAAGCGCGTGACGGCGGTGTGCATGGAGGCTATGCCTGCGTTGGGAAGGAGAAGCTCCCACGTGCCTGGGAGCTGAGCAGCGGCGAAGAAGAAGATATTGGTGAAAATGATGAAGTTGAAGAATAATGAAAGCCATTGGAGGAGGAGGAGATGTGGAGCGGCCATTTAGGACAGTGAATGAAGAAAAAAAAGTGAGTGAGGTGGAATGTGGAGCAGCTTCTTGTGCCTTTTGTTTTGTTTTTTAAAGAAGTTGGGGGAAAGTGAGTTAGCGTGGAGCCAAGTCCAGAGTAATACAAACAAAGAGAACGAATGTGGACCTCCGATTCGGATGATGGTAATTCAATCTATGTGCACTTACTCTATAGGAAATTTTTAGATTTTATAGCCTTTTTTTTTTTTTTTTTCTTTTCGCAATAATTTAGAGTTTGATAAACGTTGTTAAAGGAGTTAATAGAATTTAAATGATTTAATATATTAAATGGAATTTATAAACTTCATATAAAATAACATTTTTATTCTTATTTTCCTTTCTGAAATTTTATAATTCATCAATTTATTAAAATCCTTTCCAATTGCTTGGATATGTCAAATTTTAAAAGATTTTTTACAATTTTTTAATTGAATATATTTTTATTTTAAAATTTAGTAAGATATGAATTGGATATTTTTAACTTATTTAATTAGACTCTTTTAAAATATTTTTTAAAACAACAATATAAAAAAAAATCTATTAAAAACTAAATTAAATCCTCTTTGACTTAGACTCTGTAAAATATAAATTGAATATTTTGGATTTTTAAAATCAAATTTCTACAACAATTTTTATGAACCAATTTTGTAAAATAAATATAACAAACTGGATTTCATATATTTTAAATATTTTTTGTAATATATTTTATTTTTATGAGAATGAAAATCTTAAAATTATATTTGGTAAATGTTAAGTATGGCATATATTTATACGGAAAAAAATTGGTATTGAAAACTTCTAATATATGTTAAATGTAATATAAATTTAATAAAATAAACATTGTTATTTAAAATAATTAATATTCTTTATATCTTTGTTTTCTAAATGTATGTAAAACATCTTGTTTTCCAAAATTATTCCAACTTTTTTTCAAATCCTATATTTCAAATATAGTTTTTTTTTTTTAAATAGTAACGAAATACATTTGAACACTTTTCCAATTTGTAAAATAAAAATAGTTTTGCAAAATAATACGGAATAGTCTTTTAAACTTATCAACAAAATGGTACATTCTTAAGTAGCAAAAAAGTAAAAAAAAAAAATTACATACAATCTAAATTCAATGGTAACGAAATGACAAAAGTGGCCCTGCAAGTGCAATGAGACCCCTTAAATGCCATGTCGGCAAAGAGAAGGTGGGTGACGTAAGAAGAAAGAGAAGCTAAATTTGGATTTGGATGGAAGTGTGGGGCCCAACAAGTGGACCTTTTAGTCTCTTACCCCCACGAGCTGTTTCTCTTTAATGCACGTGTATCATTATTAAACGAGAGGTTAAAATCATCTGTAACTCAACCACACGATAAAATATGAGACCCAGCAATTTCCTTCGTTAATACGTTAAGCACGCTTTAAATGTCTCATTATGTATAATTTTTAATGAAATATTAATAATTAAGTTTAATTGTACGTTTAAATGATTAAATATGGTTTAATGGTGTAAAAATTATTGCAGTCAATATGTTGCCGCAAGAATGATTGAATTGAAGGAAGGAAGTTTCTGAAGCTTCCCAAAAATTGTCGCAATCTAAAATGAAAGCCAGAAATTGATTCTTTTTTTTTTTTTTAATATTTTATTTCATGAATAATAATTAAAAGAGAAACTAGGAAGACATATGGTCTAATAGATGGCATATTGCTACTAAATGTCATTCAGACAAACTCATTATGATAATTATAGTGGAGGGGTGGACCATGTAGTCCATGAAATAATAAAGCGTTTCTTTTCTTTTTTCTTTTTTTTTTTTTTTTTTTGGGACACCTACCTTTTCTATTTTTTTTTTCCTTGTTTTGATAAATTGTTACACCTTTTAGAGTATTTTTTTGTTTTAATGCTAGTGTATTTGTTATCTTATTGCGTAAAATGTTGACATTGTTATGTATGGTATAGTAATTTTTAAGAAAAATTCATTAGGTTATTATGCATATACATAATTCGGGTAATACCTTTTTTTATCTGATAAATTCGAATAATATTTTGAATTAGTTTGTTTTAGTAAAGGAATTGTTAATATTTCAATATTTTATGTATTTAAAGGACTATAACAGTGTGGACATAGTTGTGATCCAAGTTTAAATTGAACAGTACAAGTTTTTATCATTTAGAATCACTCGTAAAGATCGCCAAAACCACAAATCTTTACAGCCATTCGCTTTTCTTATAGCATTGGCTTTGCAGGCTCAGAATATAAACCAGAACAAGCACTGGAGTATAAAAACAAATAGGAATAATTTTTGTTTTGTTCTCTCTCTCTCTCTCTCTCTCTCTCTCTTTTACCCCTTTTTTACTTCTTCTTCTTTTTTTATTTTTTATTTACATATTCTCTTGCTTTAATTCAATAAAGTTCCAGGTTAAAAGTTTTTTAAAAGCTATAGTTTTTTTTCCTTTTTTTTTTTTTATGGAAAAGCTCTGTAAGTGGGAAATAATCTTCTAAGAAACATTGATCATATTTAATTATTAGGTTTTAAAATAGTTTAAAATAAAAAATTATTTCAAAAATAAAAGATTACATGTTTGACCATTAGTTTTTTAAATCAGTTTTAGAAAATAAATTAAAAAAATTAAAAAATATTAAAATGATTTTTTCTGTTATCTATTTTATAGTTTTAAAAACTGTTTTCAAACATAACTTACTAAACATTTTTATTTTAAAAACAAATAAAAATAATTTATTTTTTTATTTTAAAAATAATATTTTAAAAATTTAAAATAAAAACCATGATCAAACAGGATCATTGTATTTTGACTTGTTTTAATCGTATACATATGCATGGCTACACTATTTTCTATCACTCCAACTCCATTTATTAAATATAAAATAGGTGATGATTTAGAAGTTCCTTAATCTTTTGTTATACACAAAGTAACGGACAATTTCATATGTTTGAACTTTGTTGGAATCGTGGAATCAAAGCAAAATTAACTGAGGAAAAGAAGATGACGCTTCTATAATAATTGCTTTGAGAGTATAGTTTGGGCTATATGTTTGTTGGAGGTGGAATCATATTCTATGCAATCCTAATTGGACTAACCTTTTTTTTTTTTAGGAAAACTTTTGTATAAAATAATTAACTTTTTTTTTGTTTAAATGGCCAAAAGGTCTAAAAAAGTAACCAAAAGAAAAAAATAATATAATGTATACCCATTTGATTATTTCAGAAAGTCCTGTCTAAGATGCCAACAGCTTTCTGAAATTCAGAGCCCCTGTAGAAGCCCACAACGTGGGGCAGGTGTAAGTGTATGATTGGACCACCTTTTTAGTTACAGACCCATAGTTTTTTAACACGAAGGTAAATCCATCAATCCTTTGTCATAGTCATAAGCAGTGTCTTTTTTGTTTGCTACTTGAGGTGGGGAGATTTTCATCCGATATAAAGTTTGAGGTTTAAATTTATAACTGTATTTTTAATAATTTTATTATCTTATCAATTTTACAATTACACTTATATGTAATATTAAAATAAAATACATAACAGCTATAAATATTTTATGGAGTATCTAATTATAAATCATCCTTTTTATTTTGTTTGTAACAATTATAAATCATCCATTGCACTATATTACCCATAAACATTTCTATACAATTTATTTTTTGTTTTTGTATAAAATTCAAATTTATATTATTGTTCTAAAAAAAAAAAAGTAATTGTCACTGCAGGATTTTTTTTTTTTTTTTTTGGGTGGAAAATGAAATTGGGATTATAGAGAGTTTGCATCCCAATGCAGGCCGGCAATGCCCATACTGCAGATCCCAAAGGGACACTAAAGTATTGAGATTACTATTGTTTTAAGCAAAAGGTATATTGAGATTCCCTAAAAATAAACGAATCGAAGGAAAGAATTTGATCATGGTACAGAGGCCGATTTGACCCTTGACCAATTAATACGAAATTAGAAAAAACAAAAAAAAAAAAAAACAAAAAAACAAAAAGAACCATTTTTATGTTACAATTTGCTATAATACTTCTACAAATCAATTTTAAGTTTTGGTCCTCAGCTGCTGCTGTCTAACTTAATAAAGCTACAATAGGCTTAATGGAATGCTTAATTCATCATATTACCTGATCATGCCACGACTGCCTACCAAACAAGTCATATTCATCAATTGGGTACACTAAAAACTAGCGACCAGGTCTAAACCGTACTGTGATCGACACGTATACTGAATATAATATTTAAATAAGTTTCAAATCATGATATAACTGACTTCTAAAGACTGTTATTATAAATTTTTATGATTGTCTAGTGGTAAAATTTTACACTTTCCAATATAAGAGATTTAGCTCAAGCCATCCAATTAATTGGGGATACGCCAAAAAGATCAGTCGCCCGATGAAACTACCAATTTTCCAATTGATTTGAATCGTTTTTTAAAATGTAATTGGATAAATAGGATTACAAAATTAAAAATTAATTATCTATTAAATTTAGTTTGATTTTTGAATTAAAAATCAATTAAACCGAACCAATTAATTATAAAATATAAAAAAATTATATATATTTAAATTTTATTTTATTATCTATATATTCTATTTTTATTGTTGCATGAAATTAAAAATTGATATATCATTATTATTAAGTTTTAACTATGTTTTTTGTTTAACATTTACGTATTTTTTTTCCTTTTAAACAATTTATCCATAAAATGAAAAATATATATTTTATATAGTTAAAAAAAGTCCAAATTGTCGTTCAAAATTTAAAACAAAAAGTCCAAAAGTTTTTTAAAAGAGCACGAATCCAAAATCAATCATTCAAATCTATCCAAATCAATTATTAATTAGATTAGTTTAAATTAAATTTTATATATAGATTGATTCAGTTTGAATATGAAAAGAATTAAAATTGACTAATAATTGGATTGGTTCAGTTTTTTTCAAATAAATCGGTTTGGATCGATGAATACCTTACAATGAACCAAAATAAAAATTTTATTATTTTGGTTTTGGGAAATAGGATTTTGTAAGATATATATATATATATATATATAATTTTTACTATCAGGTTCGGCCTAATCAAAATGCATTCGGTCAAAAAACGTGGGAAAAACTAAGATTATTAGATTAAAAAGGAATGGTACAAACGGTTCATATTACATCATCAATTTCCCAACCAAGCTCCCTCACGTGCCTTCTCTTCCTCTTCTCCTCCGCTTGATACTTCCTTTTGTTAGAGAGAGAGAGAGAGAGAGTAGGACAAGATGAAAGTGCTCCCATTAGCTAATGACATAATGAAAGTGCTCCATAATTGAAACGAACCATGAACCCTGGCCATTCCCTCACTGCTTTTTGCCATATAAATGCAAGGATAATACTCAGTAGAGATGCAGCTTCGACTTGTAGTAGGAGATATTTCAACACCGTTTTCTCTTTCCTTTGAATACCATATGAAGCTTAGATAAGCATTTGAACACCCTTGAATAGAATAAAGCAAACTAGTCCAACAGCTACAACCATATGGAGAAGGAACAGAAATCGAGATACTTTGTTGGTGTACAATCTTAAATTTAGAGTTATTAGAAATTGCTGCTCAAAGTAGAGGAATAAACAAATAGATAGCAGAAAAATTCAGTTTTGGTAGAGAAATTATTTTGGGGGGGGGGAGGGGGGGGCGGGGGATGGGAACAAAAATAATAATAATAAAAATAGAAAAAAGGTTTTTAATGATGATTTTCTTAAAATCGTCACTAAAAGGATAAAAGCTAACGCTTTTCTAAAGAATCATGGGCTTTTCGGTATAGGTTTTTAGTGACATTTTTTTAAAAATATTGTCTTTTGGTGATGACTTCAGAAAATCATTACTAAAAAATTATTTTTTATTTTTTTATTTTTGTTATTTTTATTTTTATTTTTTTGTCCTTGCTGCCAAAATGCTTCATTTTTTTTTCCCCCCATAAAAATCCAAATCAATACATATTAAAGAATTTTTGGTTTTAATTTCACAACATTAAGCAAATGGATAATTTCCATTCTACCACAATTACAAATTAGAGCAATTTTTCAACAATGGGCGTGATAATTAAAATTATGGATATGTAAGCAAGTTATTTTTGACTCAATTAAAATTATCATGGTGGTGGATGCACTACTAGAATCGAGCTGATACACGACGCAAGTACTGCGTCGCACTAAATAAACAGCGACACATTCGACGGAGTCGTCAAATATCCTGTCGCGAAATATATAAGATAACAGGCGACATATCATAACAGTCGCCTATTAAAACTTTTTAACGACGCATATTTAATTTTTAGCGATGCATACAATAATGTACTTATAGCGACTCATAAAATAGCGACGCTTTATAATATTGTGGCTAAAAATTTATAGCGACATTATCGTAATACGTCGCTAAATATTTGTGTCGCTAAAAATTCATTTTGAATAGCGACTCGTTCATTTTTAGCAACACATTTTTTTGTCCCCAATTTAGTAACGCATTATGTTTTAGCGACGAATTTTGTGAGTATCTTTTTTAGCGACCCATATATTTTTAGCGACTATTTTTTATTGTCTCCAAATTACGACTCATGAATTTTTAGCGACGCATTATGTTTTAGCGACTATTTTTTAGTGTCTCCAAATTAGCGACCCGTTCGTGTTTTAGCGACAAATTATAAGATTCGCATATTTATGAATTTTAACGACGCATTTACCCATTTAGCGACATATGCAGCAATCAACTTAAAGCAACACATTGATTTAGTGACGCTTTACAGAAAAGTTGTTAAAAATTTATTAGCGACATTTTTGTTTAGAGTCACTATATATTTATGTCGCTAAAATTTGAAAAGTACTTTTAGCGACATTTTGTGTAGAGTCGCAAAATTTGTGAGTCGTTAAATTGATCTCAATATATGTCGTTATATATTTTAGGCGACTTTTAGTTATCTTAATGAGTCGTCGTTTCTTTTATATTTTTTTAGATTTATATTTTTTAATTTTTAAAAATTTATTAAAATATAAAAGTAATTATAATACCAAAAAATCCAAACTAACTTCGTCCAAAATAATTAGAATATAAAAATTTAAAATAAATACTTGTTCATAACAAAACAATTATCAATATAATTAAATATCATCTCATTGACATATTTTTACATATGCATACTCATTGAGATGGAAGTTGATGTCCTCGTCTTGACGATATTACACCCTCATACTGCATATGGAAAAAAAAAAATTATTAACACTGATGCAAAATAAATTAATAAAAACTTAATCATTAATAAATTAATTTGTAATTTGGTAAATGAAAATTTAATGAATATTTACCTTCTTAAGGTTTGGCGTGGCACATTTCTCCTAATTAAAGTGAAAAACACATAAGAAAAAATTAAAACACATAATGAATAAATAAATATTACTTAAAACATAAGTTAATAAATATACGTACCAATTTATTTAGAAGATATTGTTTATCCATATCCCCTCACAGTCATTACGAATATAGCCACTCTCACATTCATCCTCATGATCATTTTCATCAACATTTGGCAATTGTATGGCAAATGGATTGTGAGCCATTACAGTATCGCCAAGAACATCTTCTTCAACCAATTCTTCTTCAACAAAAGTATAATGTCGTGGTGGAGTTAAAACAATAGACCATCTCGAATCAAGTTGATCTTCAACATAAAATATTTGTTGAACTTGTGAAGCCATGATGAATGGGTCAGATTTATATCCAATTTTACTAAAGTTAACACATGTAAACCCTGTCTCATTAACTTTCACACCACTGCGGTCAACCCAATCACACTTGAACATTGGAATTCGAAACATAGTGTAATCGACGTCCCAAATCTCTCTTATGATCCCATAGTATGCCATCTCAGCTAAAATTGGATTATTATCTTTAGCACTAGCAAAATGCTCACTTTTGGCAATAACTTTAACACCACTATTCTGGATGACCCTCTTATTATCCATATTTATAGTGTTGAATCTAACCCTTCTAATGACATATCCTTCATGTTTCGTTACCACCCATTGCGGACCATGGGCTAACCATCGTAATGTTTCAGAAACTGTGTGATTAGGTTGACTTCGCTCTTGTGCAATCTAGTCAATTGAAAAAAATACGAAAAATTAAAGCTAAAACAATGATATTATATATTGAATATTTAACTTTCCCATACCTTATCACATAACCAGTACATGAATGTACGTTTGTGTTCGTCTTGAAACCATTTTGTTTTTTTTTCCTCGATTTTTTTTGCTTGACTTAAAGACTTCAAAATGAATACTAAAACAAATAAAAGTTGTTGTAATTAATAAAAATATCCAACATATCAACTTATTGATGCATATTAATATATTCAAAATATCAACTAAATTATACATGTAGATATATATATATATATATTAAAAATATCAACTAATTTATACATTAACATGTATATACGCACCTGACATACGGTTCCACTTCTGGTGTATTCGAAAGTACACATCTATGGACTTGCTTCCAAAGTTGTTGATCAATTGATTGATTTTTTCCACCTTTAATGGGGGCACCAACATCATCCTTATCATTTAACTTTTGATATCTACCAATTGGGTTTCCAACTGCATCTAATAATCTCTGAAATTCACTACAAAACTCAATCACTTCTTCACATATGTAACCCTCGGCAATACAACCTTCTGGCTGATTTTTGTTTCGAACATAACTTTTCAATACTTTCATGTACCTCTCAAACGGGTACATCCACCTGGAATGTATTAGTCCACACAATCTTACCTCTCGAACCAAATGTACAGTTAGATGAACCATTACATCAAAAAACGATGGTGGAAAAAATTTCTCTAAAAGGCACAAAGTTGTAACAAGATCATTTTGAATATTTTCCAATTCAGCAACAATGATAGACTTCTTGCAAATTGCATTGAAGAAAAAACAAAGTCTTGCAATTGCATGTCTCATATGTTTAGGAAGGATTGCACGAATTGCAAGAGGCAAGAGTTGTTGCATCAATGTATGACAATCATGAGATTTCAATCCTACCATCTTTAAGTCCTCCATTGAAACAAGATTCCTAAAGTTTGAAGACTAACCATCTGGAACCTTTAAGTGCGCTAAACACTTACAAAACAATTTCTTCTCATGCTTTGGTAATGTATAGCAGGCCGGTGGTAGGAAAGTTCGATTTCCTTGAGGCTTAGGGGCGAAGTCTTTCCGCAAACCCATTTCTTGTAAATCTAAGCGAGCATTAACTCCGTCCTTCGTCTTACCAGAAATATTGACCAATGTACCATATATGCTCTCACAAACATTTTTCTCAATATGCATGACTTCTAAATTATGTCGCACATGAAGAAATTTCCAATATTCCAATTCAAAAAAAATGGACTTCCTCTTCCAACATTCTTCAGAATCAACAGTCCTTTTCCTCTTGTTTGAGTTATCAAATCTCATTGCATTAAGCTTATCTAAGATTTCTTCTCCAGTCAACGGTTTTGAAGGCACTCCAAATTCTTGAAATCCATTGAAAGCCTTCTTTTGCCTTCTATAGTGATGATTTGGAGGAAGAAATCTTTTATGCCCAGTAAAACTCATTTTTTTTCCATGCTTTAGCCTTGTAGCAAAAGTATTTTCACTGCAAATTGGACAAGCATAATATCCCTTCACCACATAACCGGACAAGTTACCATAAGCTGGAAAATCATTTATTATCCATAGCAACACTGCCTTCAAAGTGAATTTCTCTTGACGGTAAGCATCGAAGACCGTAACACCCTCATTCCACAACCGCTGCAGGTCTTCAACTAACGGCTCCATGTATACATCAATTTGATTTTCGGGTTGCTTCGGTCCAGAAATTAGAAGACTTAACATCATAAATTTCCGCTTCATACACAACCAAGGAGGAAGATTATACACAACCGTCATCACAGGCCAACAATTATACCTACTACTCAACATATTATGTGGATTAACTCCATCGGCCGCGGTCCCAAGTCTCAAATTCCTATCTTCGGATGCAAAATTTGGCCATAAACGATCAACCAACTTCCAAGATGGAGAATCCGCAGGGTGTTGCATTTCCCCTATCTTAACCTTTCTCCCATTGGCATGCCATGTCAAATTCTTAGCCGTTTCAACACTACGAAACATTTGTTTAAAACGCGGAATAATAGGAAAGTACCATAAAACTTTATTTAGAATATTGCTAGCAACTCCATTCTTATCAATTTTCCATCTAGCAGATCCACATTTAGGACATTCATTAGGTCCACATATTCCTTCCTAAACAGAATACAACTTTTAGGACATGCATGAATCATGATGTACTCCATTCCCAAAGCACTCAAAGTCTTCTTAACATTGTACATGGAGGTTGGCAACACATTGTCATTTGGCAACATCTCGGATAACAATTGCAACAGTACATCAAAGCTTTTATCAGAATATCCATCTTACCTTTAAGTTGTACAATTTAACCAAGGCCGACAACTTGGTAAATTTGGTACAACCTAGATACAAAGGTTTCTCCGCATCCTCCAATAAGGTAGCAAATTCATTAGGATCATTATCAAAAGTTTCTAATGCAGCACGGGTCATGTCTAAGCTATTGAAAGCCACGTCTTCCTTACTACTACTATCATTTTCATTATATTCTACATTAATATTTTCAAAATGAGAAGATGGTCCAATACCATCAGCACATGACTCACCATGCCAAATCCATCGTCGATAGTTGACATCAAACCCATTCCAATATATATGGCCTTTAATATCCCTAATAGTATGGATTTTCATATTCCCACATTGCATGCAAGGACACCGTATGGCATTACAACCATTGGCATTCTCCATGCTAAATTTCAAAAATTCACTCACCCCCTTAGCAAAATCGCTTGAGGTTCTATCCTTTATTATCCACGATTTATCCATTTCCCTACCAATCTAAGCAGAACAATATTAAACAATATCACAAAAAAAATTATTGACAAAAGCAAGATTAGGAAAACCCATCGCAAACAAATTATCGACAAAAGCAAGATTAAGAAAAACCATCGCAAACAAATTATCGACAAAAGCAAGATTAAGAAAACCCATCGCAAACAAATTGTCGACAAAAGCAAAATTAAGAAAACCCATCGCAAACAAATTATCCACAAAAACAAGATTAAGAAAATCCAGCGAACCTAACCTTCGGTTATAATGAATAAATAAATAAATAAATAACCCAATCCACTACATGTCACCGCCAATCATAAAGCGAAAAGAAACTCACCGAAACTATGGAGATGAAGAAAGAAGAAGCCAAGCTAACCACGAGGGCGACACAGAGAAATCCAACTTCCAGATAGCAACGCAAGCAAATGGAAAATTAGACACGAAATATCCCATTCTTCAAGTCTCTTTTAGATTACTTCCAATTCTAACACCTATTATGAAGTGTACTAACATATATTTTGTGAAAAGAAATGATATTCAAAATCCCGCGTAAATTTTGAAAACGCGCCAAAAATTTTAAGAAAATGGATAAACAGGCGACGTATTCAGATAAACTATGTCGCTAAAGGATAAACAATTTCATAGACGCCCTTTTTTTAATTCTTTTAAAACAAAAAAGTTTCTCCAAGTACTGTTTATTTCCTTCTTAAACTTTTGGCAATAACTCTAAATTGTAATTTTTCGTTTAAAAAACTAGATGATCTAGCGACTCATTGAGATAAATAGGCAACGCATTTACATATAAAAGGGTCGCCTTATCCAATAATAATTAAAATTTATTTTTTAATTTTAGTTAATTTTTTAAAATTACATCTAAAAATATTTCCACATAGCATTCCAATATGAACACCAAGTCAATTAATCTAAAAATATAAAACAGTTCTATCAATGCTCTTTTCAATTATTCACATATATGAGTATACACAAACACAAAAACACATCTCACGACATAATGTGAGATAGGATATAACAATTGTAAATTGGTCTAAAGCAAGGACCCATAGTCCAATTGCTCGAAGTAAGTATGTTCAACGAGTTGCATTTTCATGTTTTTGGCTATCAGTGATAGTTTATTTGAACTCAAATAAACTAATAGATTACATTTGGGGAAGGACATTTCAAATAACAAGCGACGCATTAAAATATTTATGAGTCGCTTATGAGCAAATAATTTGTTTTTTTGGGTTTGTGATCTTTCTGTTTAATCAATCTGATATTCTTTTAGTATCAAATAACCAGTGAAAATATTTAAACAAGATAAACTAGGATTTTTTTTTTATTATTATAAGTAATAGGCGACGCATAATCACTCTTATGAGTCGCCTATAATAAACTATAATTTTTTTTTTTGATCTCTTTTTTTTAACTCAATTTGATTTTCTTTATAACATCAAATATCCTGTGAAAATATTGAAGTAAATTATTAAATTAACAATTTTTTTTTAAATTCATGATAACAGGCGACGCAACATAGAATTCATGCGTCGCTTGTTAGAAAATAATAATTTTTTTCTTTTTTTGTGTTATTTTCCTGTTTAATAAATTTGATTTTCTTTCAGCATCAAATAACCAGTGAAAATACTTAAACAAGATAAAGTAGGTTTTTTTTTTTTTTTTAAATTATAAGTAATAGGCGACGCATAATCACTCTTATGCGTCGCCTATAATGAACTATAGTTGTTTTTTGGTCTTTTCTTTTAACTCAATTTGATTTTCTTTACAACATCAAATATCCTGTGGAAATATTTAAGCAACTTATTAAATTAACAATTTTTTTTTAAATCATTCTAACAGGCGACTCATAAAAGAATTTATGCTTCGCTTGTTAGCAAAATTAATATTAATTTTTTTTTTTGTGTGTGTGATCTTTCTGTTTAATCAATCTGATTTTCGTTCAGCATCAAATCACCAGTGAAAATATCTAAACAACATAAACTAGTTTTTTTTTTTTTTTTAATTATGAGTAATAGGCGACTCATAATCCCTCTCATGCGTCGCCTATAATCAAATATAAATTTTTTTTTGGTTTTTTTTTTTAACTCAATTTGATTTTCTTTACAACATCAAATATTCTGTGAAAATATTTAAGCAACTTATTAAATTAACAAATTTTTTTTTTAAATTAATATTAACAGTTGACGCATAAATAATTTTATGCGTCACTTGTTAGAAAATAATAAATTTGTTTTTTTGTGTTATCTTCCTGTTTAATCAATTTGATTTTTTTTCAGCATCAAATAACTAGTGAAAATATTTAAACAAGATAAAGTAGGATTTTTTTTTTTAAATTATAAGTAATAGGTGACGCATAAGAGTGATTATGCGTCGCCTATAATGAAATCTAGTTTTTTTTTTTTTTTTGTTCTCTTTTTTTTAACTCAATTTGATTTTCTTTACAACATCAAATATCCTGTGGAAATATTTAAGCAACTTATTAAATTAACAATTTTTTTTAAATCATTCTAACAGGCGACTCATAAAAGAATTTATGCTTCCCTTGTTAGCAAAATTAATATTAATTTTTTTTTTTGTATGTGATCTTTCTGTTTAATCAATCTGATTTTCGTTCAGCATCAAATTACCAGTGAAAATATTTAAACAAGATAAAGTAGGGTTTTTTTTTTTTCAATTATAAGTAATAGGCGATGCATAATCACTCCTATGCGTCACCTATAATAAAATATAATTTTTTTTTTTTGGTCTCTTTTTTTTAACTCAATTTAATTTTCTTTACAATATCAAATATCCTGTGAAAATATTGAAGCAAATTATTAAATTAACAAATTTTTTTTTAAATTCATGAAAACAGGCGACACAACATAGAATTTATGCGTCGCTTGCTAGAAAATAATAATTTTTTTTTGTATTATCTTCCTGTTTAATCAATTTGATTTTCTTTCAGCATCAAATAACCAGTGAAAATATTTAAACAAGATAAAGTAGGTTTTTTTTTTTTAATTATAAGTAATAGGCGACGCATAAGAGTGATTATGCGTCGCCTATAATCAAATCATAATTTTTTATTTTTTTTTGTGTTATCTTCTTTTTTAATCAATTTGACATTCTTTCAGCATCAAATAACCAGTGAAAATATTTAAACAAGATAATGTAGGTTTTTTTTTTTTTTTCCAAAATTATAAGTAATAGGCGACCCATATTCATTCTTATGCGTCGCCTATAATCAAATATAATTTTTTTTTTTGGTTCTTTTTTTTAACTCAATTTGATTTTCTTTACAATATCAAATATCCTGTGAAAATATTTAAGCAACTTATTAAATTAACAATTTTTTTTTTAAATTAATGTTAACAGGCGACGCATAAAATTATTTATGCGTCGCTTGTTAGAAAATAATAATTTTTTTTTATCTTCCTGTTTAATCAATTTAATTTTCCTTTAGCATCAAATAACCAGTAAAAATATTTAAACAAGATAAAATATGATTTTTTTTTTAATTATAAGTAATAGGCGACGCATATTCACTTTTATGAGTCGCCTATAATAAAATATTTTTTTTTTGTTTCTTTTTTTTTAACTCAATTTGATTTTCTTTACAAAATCAAATATTTTGTGAAAATATCAAAGCAACTTATTAAATTAACAAATTTTTTTTTTTAAATTAATGTTAGCAAATAATTTTTTTTGGTGTGTGATCTTTCTATTTAATCAATCTGATTTTCCCTCAGCATCAAATCACCAGTGAAAATATTTAAACAAGATGAATGAGTTTTTTTTTTTAATTTTTTTAATCAATATGATTTTCTTTCAAGTATATTTATTTTTTATTTAACATTTCAAAACACTTAAAATTTATATGCTTTTTAATTTTTATAGGCGACGTAGTTTCTTCTTTATACGGCACGAGTTCTTATTTCATTTTTTTTTTTTTTTGTATTTCCATTTTTTCTTTTGTTTGTGTCTTTAAATATTTTTATTTGCCCCTAAAATGTTTTTAATAACCAATTTTTATTCCCCAATATTCAGGAAATTTTAGAAGTAAAATGGCACGTTAATCGATGGGCTTTCTTTTCAACAATTAACCCCAAGTACGGAAACTTGAGAGTTGGAAGCAATCTAGGAGGTATGAGAAGATTTTGAAGGATCACACTCTCATTAGGCATTCTTGTTTCTTTCAAGGGTTTGAAGGATTTTGTGGGTTTCTTTCCTAAATTTCAAAGTTCCTTCTTCCTTTGCTTCTTCTTCTTGCTGGTGGTTGGGTTGGAAGCACTTCACCCTTTTGCCGTCGCCATCGCCGTCGCCATGTTCGGTGGGTCATGTACTTCGCCGTCGCGGTGGGTGGCTGGGATTTTTGCCGTCTCGTCGTCGGGATTGGGTTGTTGGGTTTCTGCTGTGCCGTCACCGTCGGCTGCTGTGGTGGCTTGAAGTTCCTCTTGATTGCTGGATTTGTAAAGGTGTGCTGTTTTTCATCCCTTTTGGGGTTCGGTGGTGTATGTGTTTGCTGGAAAAAATATTTTGTTTGCTAGTTTTTTTGTTTTTTTAAATATTCGTTCATTAATGTAATTTTGGTGGGGTTTTATGTTGTCAAAATCATGTCTTGTCATCGACAATGGGTTAGCTAAATTTTGTTTGGAAAAATAGCTATATTTATTGAGTGGGGTTCGATTGTATGTAAAGCAAAATGATATGCTAATATTTGTATTATGTGTTTATATGGTTAAATTCAAGATATAGCCTTTATAAATTACATGGGAAATGTCAAAGATGGTGCTCTGTTGCGGGTCTTAAAACGTTGTCATTTGTACGGCTCAAAATCCATTAGTGATTTAGTCACCGGATGCAAAGTTTGAAAATGTTAATGACTGTTAAAGAGGATAGATGTTAAGAGAAGATACTATTACTGCATCACTTGGTAAATAAATTACATGAATTTATCGTTTATTATTGTTATTAATGGTTTATTCATTATACTACACCCTATGTTCATAATTTTAGTAATATTAATTTGTGTTTATGTTTTTTGTATGTAGAATTATGGATCCTTTTAATGAACATGTCCTCTCGGATGGGGATGGCGCTGGATCACCATCCAGTGATATGGAAAGGCCGAATACGTCATCCCCAAGGCGTAGAAAACGAGGGGCTACAACAATGAAAGGCCTTAGTAAGTATTTGGCGGGAAACAAAAGCTTGGAACCTCAATATAATGAGGTTGGAGTTGCTATTAACTCTGAGGCCGTTCGACTAAACAATTTAGAGGGCTCGTTGGCTAGGAGCACAATACCAATTAATATATCTAATTGGAGAGATGTGTCCGATAGGTTAAAAGATAACCTATGGGCATCAATAAAGGTACAGAGTGCATTATTGTTAAATATTGTTTATTATGAATAATATTTAATTGATGAAGATTTTATAATTCCTTTTTTGCATTTGTAGCTTGTATATATGCATTTTACTTGCATTTCTAACTTACCGCATTTACTTGTCAATTAATGTTACCAAATATATATATATATATATATATATATATATTTTAATTTTGCAGCAATATACGGGTAACGATGATAGTTTTAGGAAGGCAACTTTAAAAGATTGTTGTGAAAAATGGAGAAAATTCAAGAATTACTTATATAGATATTTTGTTCGACCATATATTGACACACCCGAAAAGTTGAAGCATTGACCCTCGATTTATGAATTCATAAGCCAAGAGGTGTGGGATGATTTTATACAACAAAGGTTGTCGGATAAATTCCAAGTATAGTTTTATTTAATGCACGTTAATGTTGTATTAAATTGTGCTGCCATTATTTATATAAAAATTAAAATTTGTTATGGTGACTTATGTTATTTGGGTTTTCTAATATGTATGTTTATAACTTTTGTAGGCATTAAGTCAAAAATATTCGAAAAAACAGCAATTAAACAAGTATCCGCATAGGATGGGTGCAATGGGCTACGCGAGATTAGAAAGAGCCATTGTATGCAATTTATTTTTATTTACATTTAACCATATTAATTTTGTCATTGTTACTTGATCACTTGCATTATTAAAATTAATTTATTTATTTGTAATTTTGAAGCAACTTGAAAGAGGCACCGAAGATTATGTAGACCTAGATGACCTGTGAATACGGGCACGGATGGGGAAGGATGGAAAATATGCAAATGAAGAAACTGAACATGTAGCGGAAAAAATTGTGAGTATTGTATTTTTTTATGAATATTTGTTGCATATATTATTATTTAGTTCATTATTATATAAACTGATATATTCAATCATTTAAACAATATATTGTAAAATGACTTAAAGAAGAAGGCAACAGAAGGAGAAATTCGGCCTTCACCTCCGGTGGATATCCTCACACAAGCTTTGGGAAAAGAGGAGTATGGAGGTAGGCTTAGGGGTCGAGGCAAAGGATACACGGTGAATAACTTTTTTCATACTCCTAAGCCGAGTTCACAAAAAAAGACCAAGTCGGAGGGAAGTGGAAACAATGCAATCTATAAGATGCTGCTTAAAGGTCTGGTGGCGATCGTTAGAAATTCAAGCAGCAGCAGTGCTGCCCAAGTTGATGCGCTCATATCGGCATGTGGTATTGACATTCCGTCATTCACTCATCCAGCCGATACTGGTGCTGCTCTTGGGACCCAAGTCGATGATGTTGCTGGTTAAGGGACCCCCCCAGCCGATGATGTTAATGCTTCTGGGACCCAAGTCGATGATGTTGCTGCTCATGGGACCCCCCCAGCCGATGATGTTGATGCTCCTTGGACCCAAGTCGATGATGTTGCTGCTCATGGGACCCAATCCACATCTTGGATTGATGCTCTTCGGATCTATCCTGAGGTAATTATTTCATATATATATATATATGTATGTTTAAGTGGGTTATTATTATCTATATAGCTCCTATGGTTGAAGAGTCTTACCTACCGCCATGAGGTCATGGGATCGAGTCTTTAAGTTGAAGGAATATTGTCATGTGAACATATATTAATTTTTTTATTTTTTTTTAAACTTTGCAGGGTGTAAAATGCAACCTTGCACAAGGCAATGTTGGCCATATAGTAGCACGTGGCACTTTGGTACCTTCGCTGCCAACGGATATGTGCGATGGTGTGAAGCTAGGTGCAGCAAATTATATGGTCACTGTTGATAACGTTATTGATGGATTTGCACCTTTGCCTATTTCGTCATTTGACATCATACGTGTCGGTGATGCTGAAGGTGCATTTGTTGCATGGCCAAGAGATCTTGTTATCTTGCCATCTGAGGAAGTATTGTTCGATGCAGCTATATATATTAATGAAGTTTAAAATAATTTCGTTTTTGTTCTATTTTAAATGTTGTTTGTTGATATTTATAGGGAAGCTCGAATAAGTCAAATGTTGAGAATGATCAAGATGATAATGTTGATCCCTTAGTCGTTATCCCAATGATCCGAGAGTTGCTACGTCGGATCAAGGACGTCGATAGCGATCATTTATGGTTTTTTAATATGAAAAAAGAGATCTTTGGGGAAGAACAACAGTTGGGCATAGCGAGGAGCGATATAAACGATTTTTGTTACATGCAAGAATTATCTTCCAAATGCATCTTGTTCTACATAAGGTAAACTAAATTTGGATGTCTTTGTAACTAATTCTTTAATTTAATTAATTAAACACTATAATTACTTGTAATCGGATTATGTAGGCATTTATGTGAGGGATTGACGGGCTCCTTCGAAGGGAATTATTGCTTTGTTCATCCGGATATTATTGCTTCGGTTGGTCATCCAAACCCTCGTGAACGGATGATAAATATATTGAGTAGATGGCAAGATGCAAGAAATAATCAACTATGGTTCTTTCCCTACTGTGCAAGGTAATATTGTGTTAGTTTTAATTGAATTATGTTGTGAAAATATTAATTTCGAAAAACATCATAGTAACTAAAATATTTATTGGTGTTTTTAGGAATCATTGGATGCTATGTATTGTTGATTTATTCAAAGCAGTAGCATGGTTTTTTGATTCTTTGAAGACTCATAAGAATATAATTGATAAGGATCTAAAAACGTTGATCGACGAGTAAGTTAATAACTCTAATATTTTTAATTAATTGTTCTTATATTGGATTTGTACTTTCAAAGCTACTATATAATCTTATACAATATTTATATTTCTATATAGTTCCTTCGTTGCATGGAACCAAGGAAAGACATTTGAAAAGAAACTTCGGTGGCAAAATACTAAGGTAATTATTATATATAATTAAACTTAGCATTATTAGTTGTTAGTTAATTTAAATACTTGTATATATTCGTATCTAATATTACACATAATTTACTGTTTGCAAATTTAGACACCAATGCAGTCCGGGAGTATGGAATGCGGTTACTATATTATGATGATAATGCGAGATATCATTAGGCGCAAAGTTCCTCCCCGAGACTTAAGAGGAATGGTAAATTATTATTAATTTAATGATTTCATCATATTTCTATTATGTAATAATTAATATTTATGATTATTTGTATATGTATTAACATAAGTTTCTCATGTTCAGCACGAAGGTGTCACTTGGTTACAAGCTAAAATGGTCAACGAATTTAGAGATGAATGGGCAACAGCGATGATCACAAGTATCTCAAACCAATGAATATCTAGGCATGGTAGTGAAATAGCTAGCTTTTGTTAATAGCTTTTGTTTGTACATATAAAATATCGTAGACAAATTTGTGAAAATCGCTCATAAGGTAATATTTGTTTTGCATGAACTTTGGTTTTAAACATACCAATCTTACAAAATTTCAAACAGTATTAAAAATAATTAAAATAAATGGTGAACAGGCGACACACAATATGCTTGAGAGTCGCCTGATACAAATAATGCAAAAAAATAAAAACCATCACAGTTATGTGCTTCAATATTTTAACAGATTATTTGATGTCAAAAGTAAAACAGATTGATTAATATTTTTACAAAACAAAAAGAAAAAAAATATTTAAATAAAAGGTGAACAGGCGACGCACAAAATGCTTGAGGATCGCCTGATACAAATAAAAAACAAAAAAAAAAAAAAAAAGCTCTGTGATGCTGCTTAAACATTTTCACTTGTTATTTAAAGTTGAAAGAAGATCAACTGTTTAAAACTTACAACAAATACAAAAATAATAATAATAATAATAAACTAATAGGCGACGCATAATACTGCTTATGCGTCGCCTGATATCAATAATATATCTTCCAAAAAATTTAAAATCCTGAACTGTTATTTTTCTTAAATATTTTCACTGATTTTTAAAGTTGAAAGAAAATCATATTGATTTATATTTTATGAAAAATAAAATAAATATATATAACAGAATAAGGCAATGCAAAAAAATACTTATGCGTCGCCTGATACAAATATATTTTGGAGAAAAAAAAAAAAAGCTCTGTGATGCTGCTTAAACATTTTCACTTGTTATTTAAAGTTGAAAGAAAATCAACTGTTTAATACTTAAAAAAACCAAAAAAAAAAATAATTAATAGGCGACGCAGAATATTAATTACGCGTCGCCTTATACCAATAATGTGTCTTAAAAATCCAGCACTGCTATTTTTCTTAAATATTTTCACTGGTTTTTAAAGTTTAAAGAAAATCAGAATCTGATTTATATTTTATGAGAAATATATATATATATATATATATATAAGGGAATAAGGCGACGCAAAATACATCTATGAGTCGCCTGATACAAATATTTTTTGGAAAAAACAAAAAAAAACCCTCTGTGATGCTGCTTAAACATTTTCACTTGTTATTTAAAGTTGAAAGAAAATCAATTGTTTAATACTTATAAAAAACCAAAAAAACAAAAATAATCGATTAATAGGCGACGCAGAATATTAATTACGCGTCGCCTTATATCAATAATGTATCTTCCAAAAAATTAAAAATCCAACACTGTTATTTTTCTTAAATATTTTCTCTCGTTTTTAAAGTTTAAAGAAAATTAGATTGATTTATATTTTATGAGAAAAACAAATATATATATATATATATATATAAGGGAATAAGGCGACGCAAAATATTCCTATCCGTCGCCTGATACAAATATTTTTTGAAAAAAACAAAAAAAAAAAGCTCTCTGATGCTGCTTAAACATTTTCACTTGTTATTTAAAGTTGAAAGAAAATCAACTATTTAATACTTACAAAAAACCAAAAAAAAAAATAATAAACTAATAGGCGATGCATTATATTGATTATGCGTCACCTTATATCAATAATATGTCTTCCAAAAAATTAAAAATCCAGCACTGTTATTTTTCTTAAATATTTTCACTGGTTTTTAAAGTTAAAAGAAAATTAGATTGATTTATATTTTATGGAAAAATAAATAAATATATATATCGAAATAAGGCGACGCAAAATAAAACTATGCGTCACCTAATACAAATATTTTTGGGCAAAAACAAAAAAAAAAAGCTATCTGATACTGCTTAAACATTTTCACTTGTTACTTAAAGTTGAAAGAAAATCAACTGTTTAATATTTACAAAAAACCAAAAAGAAAATATAATTAACTAATAGGCGATGCATAATATTGTTTATGCGTCGCCTGATATCAATAAAATGTCTTCCAAAAAATTAAAAATGCATCATTGTTATTTTTTTTAAATATTTTCACTGGTTTTTAAAGTTGAAAGAACATCAGATTGATTTATATTTTATGAAAAAAAAAAGTAAATATTTATATGTAAATAAGGCGACGCAAAATATACCTATGCGTCGCCTGATACAAATATTTCTTGGAAAAAATAAAAAAAAAAGCTCTGTGATGCTGTTTAAACATTTTCACTTGTTGTTTAAAGTTGAAAGAAAATCAACTATTTAATACTTATAAAAAAACCAAAAAAAATAATTAATTAATAGACGACGCATAATTCTATTTACGCGTCGCCTGATATCAATAATGTGTCATCCAAAAAATTAAAAATCCAGCACTGTTATTTTTCTTAAATATTTTCACTGGTTTTTAAAGTTTAAAGAAAATCGGATTGGTTTATATTTTATGAGAAAAAAAAAAATATATATATATATATATATAAGGGAATAAGGCGACGCAAAATACACCTATGCGTCGCCTGATACAAATATTTTTTGGAAAAAACAAAAAAAAAAAAAAACATTGTGATGCTGCTTAAACATTTTCACTTGTTATTTAAAGTTGAAAGAAAATCAATGGTTTAGTACTTACAAAAGACCAAAAAAAAAATTTAATTAATAGGCGACGCATAATTCTATTTTACGCGTCTTCTGATATCAATAATGTGTCTTCCAAAAAATTAAAAATCCAGCACTGTTATTTTTCTTAAATATTTTCACTGGTTTTTAAAGTTGAAAGAAAATCAGATTGATTTATATTTTATGGAAAAAAATAAATATATATATCGGAATAAGACGACGCAAAATATACCTATGCGTCGCCTGATACAAATATTTTTTGGGAAAAAAAAAAAAAAAAGCTCTATTGTGCTGCTTAAACATTTTCACTTGTTATTTAAAGTTGAAATAAAATATACTGTTTAATACTTACAAAAAACCAAAAAAAAAAATAATAATTATTTAATAGGCGACGCAGAATATTAATTACGGGTCGCCTGATATCAATAATGTATCTTCCAAAAAATTAAAAATCCAGCACTGTTATTTTTCTTAAACATTGTCACTGGTTTTTAAAGTTTAAAGAAAATCAGATTGATTTATATTTTATCAGAAAAAAAATATATATATATATATATATAGAGAGAGAGAGAATAAGGCAATGCAAAATGTACCTATGCATCACTTGATACAAATATTTTTTGAAAAAAAAAAAAAAAAAAAAAGCCCTCTGATGCTGCTTAAACATTTTCACTTGTTATTTAAAGTTGAAAGAAAATCAACTGTTTAATACTTATAAAAAACCCAAAAACAATAATAATAAACTAATAGGCGACGCATAATATTGCTTGTGTGTCGTCTGATATCAATAATATGTCTTCCAAAAAATTAAAAATCCAGCACTGTTATTTTTCTTAAATATTTTCACTGGTTTTTAAAGTTGAAAGAAAATTATCTTGATTAATATTTTATGAAAAATAAAAATAAATATATATAAGGGTATCAGGTGACTCACAATACACCTATGTGTCACCGAATGTATATGTTTTTGGGAAAAAAAAAATTATCTTTCTAATGCTGCTTAAATATTTTCACTTGTTATTTAAAGTTGAAAGAAAATCAACTGATTAAGATTTACAAAAATCCAAAAAAAAAAAATTTAATAATTTAATAGGCGACGTATAGAGTTTGTTATGTGTTGCTGGATATTTATAATGTGGAACGAAAAAAAAATTAAAATACAGCTCTGTAAGTTTTCTTAAATATTTTCACCTATTTGTAAAGTTGAAAAAAAATCAGATTGATTAACAGTTTTCTTTAGTGTAGCATTTAAACAATACAATTGATATAAAATATACGCACTCTATTAAAGGCGACTCTGTTGGACTTAACATTTAGCGACTCTTAACGGATGTGTCGTATGTTGTTGTTTCTCGCGACTTCTTGACATCGACGTTTTTCGTATGCGTCGTCTATTGATCGAATTTTTGCTGACGCATTAACCTTAGAGTCGCATTTTTTTTTTAGACGCATTTATTTCATAGCGTCGCTAATAGTGTATCGCTAGAGCTTAATTTTCGCATAGTGGTGGGATGGATTTAAAAATTTTGAAACGGTGGTGCTAGCGGGCGGAAAGAAAAATAATATTTTTTGTCAAGTTTTTATCACATGAGACAATGAATAATCTGAGTCGTTCGTTTGATAAATTTTGAATCCAATGACCATTATTTTTCCCATATTTTTTTACAGACATATTTTGATCATGTCAGACCTGATAATAGAAAAACTATATATATATATATATACTTTAATAATATTATAATTTACACATAGTTAGATTTATCCTATTTATAATTTAAAATCCTTTGTCAAAAATGTTTTCAAATACATTTCTCACCGAAGACTTCCGTACATTGATAGCTATATAAATTGGGACTGAAAAAATTTTATAACATTATGTAAATAGGTTAATTTATACATGGGTAAATACCAAACCAAGTCGCATTAAAATTGGATCGGCCTCTTTCATCGAACATGTTGGTTTCGTGATTCCATGAAAAAGCTCAGACAAATAAAAATTATACACCAAATATGGACCGAAAGGCCATATTCTAACTACTACTAATTAATTTCATTTCCTTTAAAATAAAAGATCTTTTTTTTTTTTTTTTTTTGCCCCTTTTTTCCCCTTTTGGCTAATGGAAATTAAAGAGTTTTGGTTTTGTTAGATAAGTTTTATGCGACCTAATGTTCTGCGCTATTGGAAGCTTATAATGATTTAAAAAGGTTTTAAAACTATTAATTTGTGATAAAAACATGAATTGAATTAGGCTGTATTATATATACATAGGTGGGGAATGGTTTAGGGTGCAAACATGGCATTCATAAATAAATGGTAAGCCCAGCTACACCATCTGGTTCTGGCTCTGGTCTGATTCTGTCTCAGGTTCTTGGTTCTGCTTCTGAGTTCGAGTGTAATGTCTAGCAGATACTGCTGTGCCGCCAACGTTGATAGTTACAATTTTTCAAACAGGATATGATCAAGTTTGAATGCCAAGTTCGATGACCATCCGACGGTCTTAGATTAACGTGGCAGTTGGATCACTGTTATTTTTATTTTATTTAATTTTTTTTGTATTCATTTGTGATGAATGAAACTACAGTTTAATCAACATATTCACTTCACGCAATTTGCCGACGCTATATACAGTCCTTCCTTTTTCTTCACTTTCTCGTGACAATTATTTTTACCTTTTCTTTTTTTTTTTTGTTAAATCGGGGATAAAACCCCGTTTTGATCTTCTTTAGCAAAAATCTATATATTCGGAACCACATGTCCTCTCTAGTACAATAAACAATCTCTCATTAAAAAATAAATGGGATTCACGAATCCCACATCTGGATCCACTCACTTCCATAAGTGGAGTCGTGTCCTTGGAAATTTTGTAATCCTCTTCCCTTCTTTTGTCTCCATTTTATATTATTATTATTTTTTTTTAATATTTTCATTCTTGGATTATGTATTGTATACCACAATTTTAGTAAAAATTAATTAAAGAACAAAGTTAGTTTTTTTAGGTGAAAGTATTTGTGTTTTGGGATCCTCACTTTTGTCTATGCGAAGGAAGTTCGGTAATAATCCCAATAAAAATTAACAAGGCTTTTACTTCCTTTTTTTTTAAAAAAAAAAAAAAAGGAAAACGGAAAAAAGAAGAATTTCGAATAGCCAATAAACCAAGAATTAAAGTAGTGAAAGTTTTTAGAAAATCCTTTTCACCACACTCTATCCAATGCAGTTTGGAGAATGTGCAATGGTGGTCAGGAAGAAACAGAAACATAAGCAACTTTTTCAAGAGTGTCATCGGGAATAGGACCAGTATCAGTGTCATTAAAAAAACCCACATTAGTACAGAGTGTAAGACTGAAACTCCGTTCCGTCAGGACACGCCAAATCCGGGGGTTTCTCTTTTTAACTAAGCAAAATATTTTTGGATTTTCTGACATTTATCAATTATTTTTTTTTTTTTTTTACTTTTATAATAATGAGTAATACTATAGTATCTATATACTTTGCCACAGTATGCATAGTCATTGTTTGACCTGGAATAAAATTGATAAATAAACTTTTTTAAAAGATAAATATTATTAATATAAATTAATAAAATAATAATGCATGTACGTTGATATAATATTAGATGATTATTGTAGAATTAATAACTCCTATTCTACAGAGAGTCGAGAGAGATGTTTCAATCCAATGATCTCATGAATTCATGGATGTATAAAACATACCATCTGATCCAATCTCAACCTCAATCGACATTAATTAATTTGTTATATATGCTTTCGATAGAGATTGAATAATATGAATTCATATTTGTATGACATTCAATTCGAGTTCAAATATATTGATTGACATATGATATATGCTAATTAGATGAGACCCAATTAATGTGCATTTTTAAGTCTCAATGGTTGGCTGGTTGGTTGGTACACCTATAAAATGTTCACGGATAATTTGGTATTTCAACATATTTTATTTTGCATATGCCATGCAACAATACGCATGCATGCATGCATAGAAACCATCTAATTCATGCAAAAAAGTGCCTCTTATTTTGCAAAAGAATATTATGGGCAAAAAGAGAAAAAAAGTATCATGGACAATAAGCTGAACTTTGTAGCTACTTCTTGCGAGATTTGTCTTTACCAGTGAATAATTGGGGAGTTTACCATCATTTACATGCACAACTCGTAAGCACAATCTTCGTACACTTTTGTACAATGAATGAGCTACCTGCAAAGAGATAATTTTCATAGACGCCAAAAACAATCTAATCTGCAAGAAAAAGCAAAATTGTCTCCGCTTAACACAAATTCTACAATAAGTACAGCATATTAAGGGTTTCAAACATAGAAAGAGAAGAAAAATGTCCACCACACACCATGGATATCGAAAGCCCGATCCAAACATAGGAAATCGGGTTCAACAAGTTACACAAAAAGCCTAAGTGATAACACAATGGCAAAAGCAAAACCCCATAAAATTAGGGCATTCATTCGCATCTGGAAGCACAACTTAGACGCCATGTCGAACACAGTTTTGATTTGGTCTTCTTTGGACATGGTACAATTTTTTTTTTCCTTTTTTCTTTTTTTTTTTTTTTTTTTTTTTTTCAATCACATAACTTTACACAAGAATTTAACACCAATCGTTTACGCTTTATAAGGCATATTTTCAAGATCATATACAATGGGATAGATGGACATACCTTTTACACCGTAATACAGATTCAATTTTCACCAACTCTGGTTTTCAAACTTTGGAATCTGGCAGTGAAAAATGATTTTAAAAAAATAAAATAAAAAGAGCATCTAATTCATCTTTGTTAGTGTTATATATCCCAAATCCAATCATTTTCAGACAGGCTCTTAACTGAAAAACATCTTTCATCATCCCACAAAATCATGCAAGAGTTGTCCTCCAATGACATCCCTACCAAAATGCCGATTTTGCGCTTCAAAACCAGCCATTACATATCCCTCGCTGTTTCCCTCAACGCCAAGACCGAAACGTTGAGCTGCATTTATGGGAAATGGCTCTGATAAACCAATAACATTATTTTGGTGAAGGCCTAGTGTTAGAGAAACACCATTATTTGCACCTCCCATGTTCATGCCAACACCAACTTGCAGATGGCTTGGCAAGTTGCTATAAGATAAGTTCATTTGCACATCATTACCACCCACAGGTATATCAGGAATTACATTTCTCGTACGTTTGGGTGCACTATCTTGAGCTCTATGGGTGGAGGCAGATGGGTTTTCAGACGATAGCGGGTTCGTCGAAGGTATTTGATCACTTGGCTTGTTCGTGTTTCGCTCCTCTCTTTGTGAAGATTTTTGCGCTTGCCTTGTTTCTAGCATATGTATTTCTTCCACCATCGGCTTCCAAAGCCTTACCCTTGCGTTTATAAACCAATTTGAAACCTGATTCACAATTCACATCAAGACTGATTTGAGCACTAGCACTCATCAAAGGAGCAACACTTGCACACCTTAAAATTGAAAAATAGAGTTTGAATTCAAAGAAAATGGTAAGACCTGGCTTCGGGAGAGTCCAGTTTGCTTAGCCAACATCAATTTGTCCGTATCAGTAGGATAACTGTTAACATAAAACAACCAAAAATGGTAAATAATGAAAATTTTAAGTACATCAGCAATAGAAAGCTCTTTCATCCTAATTAATATAAGCGATAAGTATTTTATGCTGTATTACAAAATATTGAATATTAAATTACTTACGGATGCAGGAAGTGCTCAAACAACCATGCTCTAAGAACAGTAACAGCGCGCTCAGGAAGTCCCCTTTGGGGTCGCCATACAGGTTGATGCTCGAGGAATCCCGAGTTGTGAATTGGTCTCTGGCCATACAAGCCTTTATTGCTGTTCCGGAGAATTGGAGCCTCATCTTTTCCATGATTTATATGAGCGCTGTCCTTATTGTTGAACTGAAGCTGGTCAGTTATTGCATTCTTCAAGCACCTAAAATGTCGAGTCATGGCTTTTATTGCCAAGTTTGCATATGGAGCTGCATTGCCAAGGCCAGCGACATACTCAAATGATGTTACAACTGCATGCATCTGTTGATAATATTGCTTGTACCTCCTGTATACCTAGTATATAATGTGGGAAAAGTAGTTAGAATCACTCGCAAATGGGAACAAAGGTATTGATATGTCTTTAAAATAAATAGAATTCTACCTCCATAATCACTTTCTTACGTTAATTCCTCTTTAAATTTTATTCACAAAGGGTAAAGAAATTACGTTAGACAGTGGAGAATAGCTTCATATGTGAAAGTCCTCCACTAAACATTCAATTCAATGCATTTCTACTTATTGGCATGACCAGTGCACCTACTAAATCCAAGCACATATGCACAAATAAAAGATCATATTAAATTAGTTAAACCAAATTGCTGGGATACAACAAATTCAATGGCAAACCACCATATACAAATTTGTAATCAAAGGCTTAGCAGTTTCAAATCCATCCTTTGAACCATATAAAATAACAAGTCCATCTTCCATTAGAAATTTCAAAGGTATTGCCTTGAGATTTATTGAAACCAATGAATGGCAAAAAAATCTATATCAAATTTTAATTAAATCCACACAGGGACATGATAAAATACACATAATGAAAACAATGGACATTAGATGTCTGTCAAGCACATTAGAGAAAATATTTATATATTTGTTAGGTAGCTATTACTCATGCCCTTGCCACATACAACATATTTCTCACCCGTATGCTGCTTAAATTATTGTATTTAATTGCAAAGTTTATCATTGTCTAATCATGCACCATATCAATCATTTTGTGTCTCATCCTGGACCTTTAGAATTAGGTTTGTTAATCTAATCAAACTTTTCCGTGGTTCAAAATACAGGTTTCAAAGATTTGTTTAAGGTAAGTTTTTAAAGGGTTACTTACATAACCAATCAAGTAATAGAATAAAACTGAAGTGAATAAGGAAATATACATATTGATTTCATTTGAAATTGAAATTTTACAAAATATTCTCATTTTACTTGCAGTCAAAATTTAATAACATTCTCTAAACCATATTCTAGTGGCTGAGCCAAAACAAGCACCTCAATAGTTATGACTTTCCCAAAATCATCTACCGGAGATTGGGTCTCGGTCCTTTAAAAATTAATTACTAAGGGCTAATTACACATTTGCAGATTGACAAAAGAGGACTAAAATTATTCTATTTTTGAGTTATGCCTTTCAATAGATAGTGGAGGGAATTTATCGGTAAACATGGGTACAAAAATACTCGAGAATGATAAATAAATATATATATATATATCCAAAAGTCCCTACTATAGCAGTATAACTTAAACAAATGCATGTCAAGCAGTCCTGAAATATCATTATAATGCATGATTATAAAATTTCAATCAATGATGACCTAATACATTTTGTAGCAATATTTGAAGAAATAATTACTTTAGGAAGGTGGCCAAGTCAGAAGATGCTGGTGGTGGTTATATGCTCATTTAGATACATGCATAAAAATTGTCTCTCTATGGTCTTCTCCTCCATAATTATAATTCCTCATTATAGCTATGAATTCACATGATATATATCCAGAAGCTGTTTGATAATTTTTCCTATATGAGAAGTGGCACAAGCCATTATTCTAAGTATTTATAGCCAATATTCTAAGTATTTATAAGCATGCATAATGTATCAATTCTATGTAAATATAACGAAATTATTAAGATTCTTTTTTGGTTTCTCCACTTTCTTGGGATATGAGAAGAGCGGGGCTATCAGAAATCGAAAAGACTGAAGCATGCACACATATCATACTACGACAATGATCTATAGAACTTGGCACCATTCGGTATACAAGGCCAGTTTATTCAGTACATACTAATATGGTCGCAAGATTGGTAATGTACAAATAATATTTAAATATGAGGAGACTGTTGTCATCAGTGCCAACCATAAAATTAAATGATCCATTATGCTCACAGCTACCATGCTACAAGTCCAAAAATAAGATAACAGCATTGACAAAGAAAAGGAGAAAAAGTGAATTTGCACGTAAAGGAATTATGGTCGTTTCAAACCAGATAATTTACTAAGTTATAACTCAACAAAGGAAGATGACTTGTGGAGTTAGTAGAGCTGATCTCAAACGAGACCGATCCCCCATCAAAAAGCAAGACACCTTGTCATGTACTCAAATGGGGCTTCTTTTAGATTTGGAATACCATTATGCTCTCCATACTTTATTTGAGGTATAAATCTTTTCAAATGGATTCGCTCCATCACTTTATGCACATTTTATGCCCGGAACTTGGTGACATCGTCACCTATTAGAACTCATTCTATGGTTGTCAGGCACTTTTCATAACGCCAATCTGAGTGCATATATTCCCTCCTTATCAACTTTTCCAAAAAGACGATTTTATAATCACCAAGGCCATCTATATGTCCCTTTAAAAACAAAGAATCTAATGCACAAAGACCAAATGCTGCCGAGAAAGCCTATAAATTAACAAATTAAGAACCCCATTTTATATTCATGCAAAGCATCATAATCTGCATGTTTGATTCAAACCAATAGACCTATGCCTACACTTTACTGGATCACGTATTCTACATGGTCAAGAATATAAAATAATAATAATAATAATAATAATAATAATAATAATAATAACAATTATTAATATTATTATTAAATAATAAACATTGATTATTGCTTAACCTATAGATATAAAAAGCTTTCTTTCTACAGTAACAAAACATATAGGATTCATATAGACACATCTCCAAGGAAGATCTAGCTGTGGTAAAATTACATCGAATAACGACAAAGTTAAAAAAATATTTGCCTAAACAACAATCAAAAGAGGGAAGAAAAAAAAAAAAAAAAAGCGAACGAACATATCAAATACGAGTATGAGCATGACCTATTTGTCCCCAAAAAAAAAAAAAAAAAAGTTAACCTCCATAATTTGTTTCCAAGATCCCAAAAAAGAAAAAAGAAAACCCCTTTTTTTTTTTTTTCTTTAATAGAAAATGAAAATGTTTTAGAAAAACATACCTCATCAAGCATCGAAATTAGCCTGGATTTTTTCCTCCGACTATCTCCACCATCCGCTGCAACAGTAACCGGATCATCATCAGCAACAATTCCGCCGGAGCTCAAGCTCTCCAACGGAGGATCCATCAAAGAAGAATCGGCAGCGAGTTTGTCAGGGTAAATTCCTCGACTACCTAAGTCACAAAACTCTTCCAACAACTGCTGAGCAGGTTTCAAGAATCTGGATCCTTTAAGAATGGAAGCGTAACCAGTAAACGGCCCAGGAGGTACGGAACTCCTAGACCCGGTATTAGCACCATCATTCGAACAACCCGACCCGACAATACCATGATGGTTGTTATAAACGGCGGACCCAAATCTCTGAAGATTCAGCTCCAGAGGAAGACTGTTGCTGTTATTGTTGTTGTTGTTCTGGTTCGTCGGGTGAGAAGAAGAGAGAGAGAGAGACAACGGTTCGGGTTTGAAAACCACAACTTCATGGCCACCACCACCACTACCACCAACACCACCACCGCCATTATAGGCGTGGTGGTGGTCAAAATCTTGGAGATTTGTTGGTGTATAAAGAAAAGGGTGGTGGTTGTGGTTGTTAATATCCTGAATAGAATTTGGATTCAAAGGCATATGAGGTTGCGGATCCAAATAAGGGTTTCGAAAATTCGAAGAAGAGGAATTATTGGAAGACGAACCGCCATTATTGACAATCCCTCCTCCGACTAATCCCATTAAATTCGGACCTTCTTCCTTCACAACGCAACCACCACCTCCTGGGGGGTGGTTACCTTTGCAAGGCTCGTGTCCGGCGGCGGCAGCGGCGGCGCAGGTTAGCAAATCGGAGGAGATAAGGGAGGTGGGATCGTAGAGAGGGAGTAAACCTGCGCACCCATGTAAGTTAGCAGCAGCAGCCGGTTGTTGGTGGTGTTGTTCGACTACACAGGTTACTGGTTGAGTAGCGGTGGTTTGAGCTACAACAACTCTGAGCTTATCCCTTCTGCTTTGCTGTGGGACATGGTAGGGCTCAAAACTCTCCGCCATAACCACAAAAATAAATAAATAAATAAAGGCCTAAAAACTTTCAAAGTTGAGAGAGAGAGAGAGAGTTGGTATTTTTGGTTTTTTTTTTTTTTTTTTTTTTTTGAGGGGATATATAATTAGGCGAGAGATAGAGAGCAACAGTGAAAGAGATGGGTTTTGGCGATCATGAAATGAAAGGTTATCATGATCTTCTTCTTACTCTGTGAGAGCTGCAAAAGTATGGCAGAAAAACAAAAAACAACAGAATAAATAAAATTGGCGCAGGTTAGCAGGGGATACGTGAATTGACTGAGAATTGGGTATGGGGTGCTCACTTCACGCATCCTCTCACACACACACACACACACACAGAGACACACACAAAAACACTCGCTCACTCACTCACACACAGATTTCATTTCTCACACACAAAAACAAAAACAAATATTTCTTTTTCTTTTTTTATTTTTTTGTTTCTCTGTCTTCTTTGCTCTCTCTCTCTCTCTCTCTCTCTCTCTCTCTCTGAGTTTAAGTTATTTTCTTTGAGAGGCTAGTCTGGTTGAGCAGCATAGGGTTTCGAGAAACCGGACGACGACCGGCTATTTCCGGTAATAATTGAAACTAACTGTGGTGGCAGATATTTCTGACAGTTTTTTTTTTTTTTTTTTTTGGGGGGGGGGGGTAGGGTTTTGTCGTTTTAGGCTGAGAGAGAGTGCAGAGCAAGTATGTAAGCAAGCAGAGCAAGGGGTTTTAATGGAAAATGCTTAATTTGATTAGCCCTTCAATTAAATTTATAAGTTTCAATTAAGAAGCTGTTTGTTTTTAATTATTATTATTTTTTATTTTTTATTTTTTTTTTTGAAAAAAAAGGCTGTGTAAGGTTTGATGACGCACGTGAGAACAACGCAAACAGAGCGATGAATGAAAGGCTGAGTTTGCCCTTCTCAACACTCATCCGCCAACATCACTTTTCTTTTGGCTTTTTTTTTTTTTTTTTTTTCTGCTTCTCGTTTTACGAGGTTTCCTAATTTATAATTTTTTAAATCTCATAAAATTTATTTGAAAATACGATTAAGTTTTCTTTTTTAAATAATATATTAATTAAAAGATTCGGACATTTTTAAATGTCTTGATACAACTATTAACTTATTCTATTCTTATTTTGTTTTACATATAGACTTTAAGTAATATAATATTATCTGGATATCTTAATTTTTGGAGGGTATAACCTTTTTCTTTTTCTTTTAATTAAATGGATGTTATTACTTTAGAAAACAGGAATGCATGATTACCAACTTGGTTATCTGTTTGCCAAAAAAAAAAAAAATTATTATTATTATTATTATGCACAGAAAGTTACAGCTAATTAAGATCCTAACTTATCTCCCATTTGATGTATGTATTTAAAGAACAATTTCATATCCACCGAAAATGTTTGTCAAATATCTTATATATGGTTTGCATTGACATGATACAAATCTATATTCATGTTTGTAATTAAGGAATGAGAAATATCATTTTCAACCAAAAAAAAATAATAAAGAATGAGAAATATCTTTATAAAACCAAAAGATGAAAGTGTAAAACTGTATATCATGTACTGAATTTTTTTATTTTTTTTAATTCTAAAAAATTAAATATACTAACTGAATAGAAATGCAGTGAGACATATAAAGAAACATATAAGGAGACACCATATTCATATATGAATCTTGTTTATTTATGAATTTTGTTTATGTATCACATCTAAGAGATATTGTCGACAATGACCAACAACATTTAAAATACTCTATCAATGAAAATAGGACATTTTAAGACTTTATTTAAAATATGACGAAGCAATTGAATAATTAAAAGTTATTGCATTTTGGTTTCCAGTCCCAAACAAAAGAAATTTAAGTTTTGCATTAAAAAAGCAAAATAAAAGAAAAAACAAAGTTGCTAAATGGCCTCTGGAAAATCTACACCTAATTATATTTGATGGGCCCAATATTATATATTAAATTTCTCCAATGGTCCCCATTTAATAAAACCTGGTGTTGTAATTGTAGGTTGGGCTGCTTTAAATTCTATATATATATATATATATTTTTTTTTTTTATTTTTTTTTTTTTTTGTTGATAAATATTTTTCCTTTTTCCTGATGGGGTTTGGATGTTTTTTCACCAATTGCTTGACGTGGCACTTTTAAATTTTTAAATTAAAAAAAAAAAGGCAGGTCCTTTCCTTTACCACTTACTTTAAGATTTAGGCGATTGATCAAAATGTTTTAAGAAAAATTATAATATACTTACATGCTGGATTAAAGTAGAAACCTTTCCTTTACCACTTACTTTGAGATTTAGACGATTGATCAAAAGGTTTTACGAAAAACTATAATATACTTACATGCTGGATTTAAAGTAGAAAGCAAAAGTGTTATAGGGATTGTGAAGTGATTAAAGTTTAGGTTTTTATGCATGTCAATGTGATTATGATTACACGTAACCACCTAATTAAGCAGTACTTATTTTGAGCATTGGTGCTTTTCAAAATGCTCAATCGACAAGAGCGCCAACTCCAATCATCGTCATCTTCTTCAAAATTCAATTCAATCTTTTTTCCTTTTTTTTGGAATTCCTTTTCCTTTTTCTTTTGTTATGAAAATTGATTTTGATACCTCCAGCTCTAATCCCATTGACCTTCATTTTAGTACTTATTCCAGTGAGATCGATCTAACAATTAAGAGGAATTAATGTAGGGTTTAGTAGTAACTAATTTGGCTCATTCTTATTGACTGCAATCATTATTGCTATTATTATTATTGGGTGTTAGACAACAAAACAAAAATAAAAATTGACTGACATATTTTCTCTTGTCAATTGGGTCCAACTAATTAATCAGTACGAATATACTTCAAGAAGTACAAAACATTAGATTCCCCATGCATTATTTCATTAGTATATAAACAGACCATATTTAACAAGTGTTAATAATAATTATAAAACTCTAATCTTGATATTGTAATTGCTGATCATTATCTAATTAGAAGCTCAAAATGTTTTGCAAAATGACTTGAGAGGGAGGATAAAATAAAAATAAATAAATAAATGTTCTCCTGGAGAAAATATAATTATGTGTGTAGGAAGGTTTGTTGCCCACAACGTACCTAATTATTATGCTTATTAGTTATGATAATTTTGTATCTTGATCTATTCGTTTCTATATAAACAATAAATAATAGAAGAGGAAGATCGGTTACAAATGACCTCATATGACCACTTCATTTGCCAAAATAATCTATACCATAATGGGTCCATATAATTATTATATGAACAATTATTTTTTTATTTTTTAGTGTCTCGCAATATTAATAAAGCAAATAATTTATTTCAATATCATTTTAGCCATTTGGAACTTGAACGTAGTTATAAAATATATATTTTATAAAATAATATACAGTCTAAATTGTTTTTTGGTAATAACTAATACATATGGCCTAAAATGTTGCATGTTAATTAAGTAGGCTGACATCAGTGTCATGACACAATACTACGATCTATTGAACCAGAAAGCATGTCCCACTGCTTTATGAAAGTTCATCAAAATGCCTTTGTATGTGTAAAAATAGTTCAAATACTAGTATATCGCTGCTCTACTTTTGTATGTATGATAAGGTCAATATTCCTGCAGCATCTTTGGCTTCTTAAATATATGACCATATTATATTATCAAAATATATATATATATATATATTTCCCAATATTTATTTCCCTCAGTTTCAACGGAGCTGTTGGAGGGTGGAAGCTGGTATGGATTAATGATTGTTACTGTATATAGTTTATAATTGCAAGCTAAAAGAAAGGGAAAAGAGAGAGAGAGAGAGAGAGAGAGAATTGCCAATGTCAAGACACAGTTCTGTAACTTTTCCGACACTAATAAAAATTTAAACCTCCACATTCTCAATTATCCCCAAAAAAAAAAGAAAAAAAAATGAAAGAAAGAAAGAAAAAGAAGAAAGTTGTACAAATGATCAAAAAGACAAAAGCTAATCTTAGCAAATAATTAAACAGTTAAATGGAAAAAAAGAATGACTAAACAAGATCTTGTATAATCATCTTTTCATCTTTTAATGTTGGGGTTATCTTTGAGTCTGAAAGGTAACATCGAACTTTCTACCAAATGTAAATTCCAAAAATAAAAACCAATCAATATGATTTGTAAACATTATTTTTAAATGAGTTAAAAGACAACGTTCTTATAGAGATATATAATATTTAATATAATTTCATCAAAAGTCCAAATTGGGTACAAGAAAAATTTAATTTTGAAGCATGTAATCAAACAATTAAGCAAATAAAATTTTTTTTTTCTGAATAAGCAATTTTTTCTTATACAATAATAATTATGAATTCAAATATCACACGTCCAATAAAAAGATAAAATATATATATATATATAACTTAAAAAAAAAAATTAAAGAAAGAGTGTAAATCTAGCCGACGTGGCATCGTGGTTTCTGACAAGAATTCTTCAAAACTTGACTGTTTACTGTACATTAAAAAAAGAAAAGAAAAAGAAAAAAGTCGAATTCTCACATCCCAATTATCAAAAAGACAAAAGCTACTCGGTCTTGGTAAATAATTAAACAGTTAGATGGAAAATAAATAAATAATAAGATCTTGAATTATCATCTCTTCATCTTTTTAACGTCGGGTTATTTTTAAGTTTCTACCATAGGTATATTCCAAAAATCAAAATCAATCAATACGATTTACAAACATCATTTTTAGACTAGTTTCTTTTTTTCTTTTTTCTTTTTATAATATGAGAAAGAAATTATTTTTAGCTAAATTCAAGTTTAAATTTTGAATTTAAAAATGTATTTTCTAAGATCAAATATCATTTTTAGATGAGTTAAATGACCAAGTACTTATAGAGATATATAATATTCAATTTAATTTAATCAAAAGGAATATTCAAAAGATTATTATTAGTCCAAATTGAAAATGAAATTCTGAAGCACTTGATCAAACAATTGCCTGCATTTGGGATTGATTTTGAAATTTTAAAATTAATTATTAAAGATTTTAAAGCTATTTTAAATGTTTAATAAAACAAAAAAATTTTGATTTTACAATAATTTATATTCTCTACCATCAATTTTTCAAAAACATTAAAAAACTAATGTTTTAAATTTTGATTTTAACTTATCTAATGATTTATAATTAAAATATCAATCTTAATCCTTATTGAAAATTTAATATCATTTTTGTCATAAATATATTAATATTTTACTGAATAATTTTATGATCAACATTTTTCTTCTTTATTTTTTTTTTCATTTATTATAATTTTTTAATCAAAATTTATTATATTTGTGATATATGTTATTTATAATAATAAAAGTATAATACTAAAAGTAAACAAATTAATAATAAATAAAATATTTTTTAATTATAACATACTATTATAATAATAATAATAATAATAATGAAATATATTATTTATCAAATAGTTATATAATAATTATTAAATAATAATTTATCAAATATTTGACTGTAACTAACTTTTTTATCATGCAAATTACAGTAATAATTATCAATTCAATTATCAATATTATCCAAAAAATAAAAATAAAAATAAAAAAGATTATTATTATTATTAATTTTAAATTAAAGAAACTGTGTGAATCTAGTCGACGTGGCGTTGTGGTTTTCTGACAAGAAGATCTTCAAAACTTGACTGTTACTGTATGCTAAATAGAAGAGAGTAGGGAGAGGAGTGTGAAGTGAGATCGTCATGCTAACGTTGTCCGTCCTTAATAAATTAATTTTAAAAAAAAAAACCAAAAATCTTTTGGTTTGGATTTTGGTTGGGAAAAAAAAAAATAATAATAATAATAAAAATAAACAGAATCGCCCGGATTTGCCGTTAACTTAGCCCGACGGAACGGAGTTTCAGATGGTCACAGTCTCACAGACACAGCTGCCTTTACTTGGTTACTTTCATCAACTCCGTACCACTGTCACTGTGACCCTATTGCTACTACTCGCTTCGCAAACACAACCCCTCTCTCTCTCTCTCTCTCTCTTCAAAAGTTGCTTAGTTTTTGTTTCTTCCTTTGCCAGATTTCACATGCTCTAACCTACATTGGATAAAGCGCTCACCATTATTTCTCTTTATATATATATATTTTTATCATTATAAATCCACTTATTCTTTTTTTTTCTATTCTATTTTTAATTAAAAGAAATGTATATGCATTATTTTATTTATTTTTATTTTTTTAAGGTGAAAAAACAGCTGGGGGAGATTGAAGTTTGCCTAATCTAGACTGTAGTTTTGCAAGTACACAAAATTTCTGATTGCGATGACAATGATGGTGATACTGATACTCAACTGTAGTCTGTACTTTGTATAATCTTGTTTAAATAAAATTGATTAATTGGTATGTTTTTTATAATCACACCTATAGAATAAAAAATTTAATATTTTTTTTTCTTTTAAGATGTAAAATATTGTGACTTAGATTAAAAAAAAAAAACTATTATTACAACAATGATTAAAATTCAAACACATTTAAAATGTATTGATAAACAGAACAAATTTTGTATGAATTCATTTACAGGAACTCATTTAAAAACTTATAAGGAATATCCTTGAATTTTTATAAAAACGGATTTTTGTCAAAATAGTTTTTCTATATATTTATGATTTGGGAAATTTTATTTTTGCCATACTTATATTTAGTAAACATGTTTTACAAAATTATCATTCATTTTATTTTAGGTTTTTATATCTATTAAAAATATGATAATTTTTAAATTTTAATAATTAAAAAATAATATTTTATATTACATAATTAATTAATACTGTAAAAATATAATTTTAATTTTAACTATTCAAATTAATCCATAAAAAAGTGACATGAAAGTTGGTCATGATTTTTCAGGAGCATAAATATAATTAAAATAAATTTGAAGACACCTAATAGTAATTTTCCCATTTATTATAAAAATTTAAAACCCATATCGTTAAATTCTATGGGGATTGTTGCACATGAAATCCCTTAGGTAGACAAAAGAGAGGATCCCAAAACAGACAAACCAATATTAATTTTATTTAAACTCACTTAAACTAATTTAATTTATCCAACTCAAAAAAAGGTTTTAATTTTATTTATCCATAAAAAAATGGAAATTAAATGGAAAAATAATCACGAGAAAGGAAGTGTTGTAGGGGCGGTTAGGTTTGGAAAGAAGAAAAGGACTGTAATGGCGTCAGCAAATGCGTGAAGGGAAGGGATGTAGAAGAAGAAGAAGAAGTGTTGTTGTGTCATGAGTCACTGTGTCATTTGTGTCATGGCAAATAAAACCAAAGCCCTTTACTCAATTAATTAACAAAGCAGTTTCTGATCAATATCGTACTTTATGTATTTTTTTTCTCATAAGCATTAATTTTAGACCGTCCGATGTTCTCGAACTTGGTATTCAAACTTGATATCTTGTAGCTATCAACCTTGGCGGCCCCTGTACTGTCTGCAAAGCATTAAGACCTACCTGCAACCTTCAACTCCCAGATGCTGACCTATATTTTACATTATATATAATATTTATATTATTATACTGCAAGCCTTTTTCCTTTAATATATAATAATCTTTTAAAATTAAAAAGATAATACAATGTGCATTAGTGTTGATCCCATTGATAAATGTTGATTAGTAATGATAAATGGTTGGACTTTAAACAAATTTTCTCTTAAATTTCCAAAAATTTCTTTTGGATACTACAAATTTCATCATAATCAATTCTTTGGTTATTCGGATTTGATCATTAGTAATTATGGTGAATTTCTTTTCCTTTACTACCTTCATTTGGAGCACATGAGCGACATGATATTCCATGGTTTCGCACCTTATGATATTTCACAATCCATACTTTTTTTAGTCATTCAATCATTCGAACTTTATTGTTCGGATACCCTCATCAAATAGTTTGGCTCAGCCATGGTCAAGTCATATGCATGGATGGCTCAATCACCGATGACAAAAAGTAATAATAATAATAAAATATAAAAACTTTATTAGAACAAACTTGAATTAAAGTTTCTCCCATTTAAACCTTAAATAACACAAGATTTGCATTCACCTAAGGGGTAAAAGAAAAGATGAAAACAAAAACTATACAAACATGTGCAACGTCAAACAAAGCAAAGCATGTATATTTTGCAAAATAATTATTAAATATTCATTTATGAATGATTCCTTACACTATATTGTTTGTGTAAGGATTAAATACAGGTTTTTTTTTTTTTTTCCCTATTCAGCATCAAAAGGGAAGTTTTAACTATACATTGATTACTCGATCAAAGGAGAACAAAGTCCATACTCCGAAAGGGCTAGTTTTCTAATGAGGAAAAAGAGTTACTCTGTTGGGTTATGTCATCTTAAACAAAGATAAATGGAATATTGCCCAGAAAAAGGAAAAAGCAAAAAAAAGAAAACAAAAAAAAAAAAACAAAAGAAGAGAAAGGTGAACGGATATCTTTCTATGTCAACAAAAGATTTTATTTTATTATTATTTTTTTATTGGTAGAGAAAAAAAAAACAACAAAATTAAATGTCCATTTGAAAATGATTTTAGAATGACAAATCATTTTGAAAAAAATTAATATTTTTTTGATACATAATGTTCGGCAAAAAACTATGTAATATGTCTTCGATATTAAAAAAAAAAAAAAACTAATTTGATAATATTGTTATTAAAAAATCATCCAAAAAAATTAGATAATTTTCAAAAAAATTACCTTTTAAAGTGGAAGTAATTTGTAAGGGTAAGTGGCAGAAAATAATCCCATAAAGGCCCTAATCGTGGAGAAAAGGGGTTTGGTTACGATGCAATCAATCAAAATCAAATTCTATGATCTTTTCACAAAATAAAAAGGTTAAATTCTGTAAGTGACGACAAAACTACATGAAAGGACTAGTAGACTAGTAGTCAGTGAACAAATTCAATATATTATTAATACAGTGGACAAAATTATTATTGCCACAAATTAATCAAGGATTATTTAAGTTAATCAAGATCAAAGAACACAGCACAGAAAATATGCATACATCAAGCAATTAGCATCAAATCAAGAAGATAAAGACATAAATAATTCAACAATTATGAAAGACTTTTTTGGATAATCAAGTTAAAGAAGAAAGCAACTTGTTCCCAAGTCCCAACTAGCGATAGAGGATGAGAGGATGAAATTGCTCCTTATAGCCTATAAAAACCAACATGTTTAATATCATTGAATGCATTAAATTTTCCCAATAGTGTAACCAAATAAAAACAAGTCACCTGAGTGATGTAGCATCTACAAATATTCAATATCACAAAAAAATTAAAATGCAAGCCAATCGTACAAATTTCGGTTGAGATATAAATTATCAATATAATAAAATAATTGGTTCAGATTCTCCTCTTTGTTGCATTAAGCTGTGAAAGAAATTTCAAGAGAGTTGGAGAGAGATTTTATACAAAAAAGTGAAAAATAAAAAATTAAGAAAGAAAAATCCCATTGGACAGGCAGGTTATGTGAAAAAAGTATCATAACTTTATAATAAGAAAGTAGAGAAAATTAAAAAAACAAAGAAAAAAAAAAAGACGAAAATTTAGTATCTGTAAAGCGTTTTGATTTTGGTGGATTCAACTTTCCACAGGCAAAAGATCTTACCCTCACCGCAATATATTAATTATTATTATTATTTATTTTGGAGTTGGAGTATTTAAAATAAAAATATTAAAATAACAGTGAATGGATATGTATAATAAAATTGATTTAATCATTTATATTTACAATCAAAAAATTAATAAATTTAGATTATAAAAATAAAAATTATTATAAATGATTGAGAAAAAAAGATGAAAGAAGAACAAGATGGTGAATGGATATAGGAAGGCTTCTACATGAAGCCCATTTGACATTATTAGGCCCATCTGTTCTTTTTTTCATTTTGCCTACACTCTGAGAAACCCGTTCTTTCCGTCGTGGACTGAGAGTCGCTCTGGCCCATATTGAAGCCCAAAATAAGATAGAACAAAAATAAAAAATGAGCCCATTTTTTATTATTTTATTTTACATAACCAACTTGAGCCCTTTTTCATTTTATTATTATTATCTTTTTATCTTTAAGAATAAGGGACTAGACTCTTGAACCATAATACATGGACAGAAAATGAGAGATCAAAAGTTAAAAAGTGAGCCACATTTTTTATTATTTTATTTTATTTTCTTGTTTAACAAGCATAAGAGACTAGAATCCTTTTTTTATTTATTTATTATTATTTTTATATGAGTAAGAGAATTGACCCTTGAACCTTAATAGAAGGACAGGGTTCAAAAAGAGATAAAGATTTTTATGAATAAAGATTACAATATATTCAAAATTAAAAAGAGAAGACTTCATTCAAATCTAACTAAATTCAGGGTTTGCAAGTGTATTTATAGTGAATTTTACCACTAAATCATAAAGCTTACAAATTCAAAAGCAAAAACCAACATGAATATACTATTAAAGTGTTATGAGTTTCAAATGTAACTATTATTACTATTATTTTTTTTATATTGAAAGTGGGGATTGAATTCCTATAATTTTCTGAGAAAACATTAGTATTTGGTTATTTTAAGACTCTGTCAAATGCAATCTTTTCATTAAAATTCCATTCAAATCGTTGTTTAGACGTTTACGTTTTAATCAAACCGATTGGAGAACGAAAATTAATCAAAAAAGAAGAAGAAGAAGACGAAGAAGAATAATGGAAAAACAGAGGAGAAAATGCAGTGAAATTGGGAGGAAATGGTCGGCATGTAACATATGAAAAACGAGTTTAACATTAAAAAAATAATTAATAATGATAAAAAAAAAAAAGGCCTTGCAATTACTTGTATTTTTGGTTTTTTAAAATGGGATACACCGACATTGCAAAATGTCAATATTAACCCCGATGAAAATGCTCAATCATCGTCAATTCCAGCGAGTTTTTGTGTAGAGAAAACGCCAACCCAACAACTGAATTTACTTATTTTTCTCCGTCTGCCCTTTTTTTTTTTTTGGGTTGTCTCTCTTTTAATTATTATTCATTTTATGATTGTTTATTTGAATATAATTTTCTCACTTTTTATTAATGAGGTGAAGAAAAGAAAATTACTTAAAATGCTATTTTTATGGACAACAAGTGTTTTGAGTCAAATTTATGCAGGTTCAAAAAAGATATTGAAAAGAAAAATATTTTCGAGTGGAACAAAAATCTATTTAGTTCTTGCAAACATTATCCCAAAATATAAAATAGCTTCACCTTCTATTTCGTTTTACAAATGACAAAATCAATCTTTTTTTTCAACTATTCTGATTAACATATAAAAGAAGAAAAAGTTACACCAGAATACCTTGTATTTTGCAGATTTTTGCTGATTTGCTTTTGTATTTTGAAAAATTATATGAATTTAAATCATCAATGTATAATAATTTTACAATCAAACAAATGAGAATGTTGTACTTGTAAGGTAGTATAGGCGACTTTTTTTTTCAACAATACCCAATATAAAAAAAAAAAGATATAATTTTGTTATTGATATGAAAAATAAAATAAATAAATATATAATGTTGAAAATATAAACGTCTAATAAAACAATGCAAAATGCAGACCAATATCAAAAATAATATTTTTTTATTTTCCTAAAAAAATAGTCCAATGAATATTCTTTTCAAAATAATAAACTTTTTCTTTTGAAGCATATTAATAATAACCTTAAAGTGGATAAATTATAGATATTCATATAATTCATATTAGTTTAATTTATAAAAATCAATAATTTAATTTAAATTACTTAACACTGAATCATAGTATCATATCCAATAAAGTATCCAAGAAGATTTTTTTTCTTTTATTTATTTATTTATTTTTTTGGCCAAAAAGACATAAATTAAAGATATAGAAAAAAAGAAAGAAAAAGAGAAAAAGGAAAAGAAAGTGAAAAAGAATGGGAAATAGCGCCAAAAAAAAAAAAAAAACAAAAACAAAACAATGTTCCACATGTGAAGCGTGTCCACAGTCCACACTTGGAAAAGCACTGTTTACCACACAAAAAATAAAATAAAAAAAAACAATTCAAAAATTCAATTTAAATATTTAATTTATTTGGTTATTAAAATTCTTCTACCTTCCACATTAGGGTTTTCTGCTGGGGGTTTTCTCTTCTTGCTCTGTTCTGTTTTTCTCCATTACCATTCTAGTCCATGCTTTTTACCAATTCAAGCGTCTCTGGAAATTTTCTTCTTCAATTGGTTCGAACGCATGTGAAAAGTCAAGCTTTTTTCCATTCTTGAAGAGAAAGAGAGGGGCAATTTTTAGAGAGAGAGAGAGAGAGAGAAGAGGGTAAAAAAAAGGAAGAAAAGAGTGAGTTGTGGGCTATAAATATGGAAGCTCGGGTTGGTGGGGTGGTAGTTGAAGGAGGCCAAATGGCTTTGAACTCTGCTGCTGCTGCCCAAGGGACCGTCGTCGATGGCGGTGCTAGGAAATTCTTGCAGCATGGCCAGGTGAAGCAGTCTCTCAATCAGCAATCCCAGATGGGCACCGTGCCTCAGCTTCTCGCCGGTGGTATCGCCGGTGCCTTTAGCAAGACCTGTACTGCGCCTCTTGCTCGCCTCACCATCCTCTTTCAGGTCCATCTCCTTTTTTTTTTTTTTTTTTTTTAAATTTTTTTTTAATTGTAAGTCATGCGGTTTTAAGATTCGTTATCATTAAGTTTGTGTTTTTATGAAATCGGTTTTTGCGGGTTGGTGCTTTTGATAATTGTTTTTCAAATTGGGGAAGTGGGGTTTGTTTTCTCGGCTTGGTAGACAGTTGTTTAGTTCAAAGATATTTGAATTTCGATAATGCATAGGAAAAGAATGTGGAATTCTTTTGTATATGAATTAAGAAGGGCTTATTTAATGTTTGGTGAGGATGGTAGATAGGTAGTTACCAAAAAAAAAAAAAAAAAGAGAAAAAAAGAAAAAAAGAAAAAAGAAACCCGTCGTATTTTTGTGAGATTGGAGGTATGGAAGCACATTTTTCAGCTGTGATTAGTTTTAATGTATAATTTGGTAATAAAAATTTAACGGAAGTTCGTTTCTTAAAATAATTTAATGCTAAAAGGATTTTTTTTTGGGATAGTGAATGGATAAATTGATCATGAGTTGTGTTGGAATTCATGGTTGTGGTTGTTTTGTTCAGGACTGATTTAAGGGTGGATGGGTATCAATTGAATACTCAATTGGTTTTATTTTTGAAGAAAGCTTCTGTTTTAGGAATCTGTGAATGCAAGAAAGGTCTCTTTTTTTGAGACTTGTATACATTCAATTTAATTTAAAAAGTATTAACCTATTTTTCTTTTTATTCTACTTGTTGAATATCAGAGTTTGATGATTCTGAAATTACTAACTTTGGTGAATTGCAATTATTATCTTATCATCCTTAGTATAGAATATAATTTGACCCTACATGCGTATAATTTATGTTCCTGTAGTCACATGTAGTTTTCTTGCACTTCTTCCTTTAACTGGTAGTTTGGATGCTGTTCTATCATATACTTTAGGTGCAAGGAATGCATTCTGATGTTGCGATATTGAGCAAGGCTAGCATATGGCATGAGGCTTCGCGAATTGTCAAAGAAGAAGGGATTAGAGCATTTTGGAAAGGCAATCTGGTTACAATTGCTCATCGCCTTCCTTATTCTTCTGTCAACTTCTTTGCTTATGAACGCTACAAGAATGTTAGTGCAGATGTTTCAAGTTAACTGTGCAGTTAAAGTAAATTGATATTCCATTCATTCAGCTTATTTAATTATTTGTTGGTCTTTTGTTTTGCAGGCATTGCAGTCAATTCTTGGGGAAAATCGTAGGGAACATGCAAGTGCAAATCTTTTTGTGCACTTTGTCAGTGGTGGGATGGCAGGAATAACAGCTGCCTCAGCAACGTATCCACTTGATCTTGTGAGGACACGTCTCGCAGCACAGGTAACTGGGGAAGAATCTTCCAATGTTCTTTGATGTTGTTGATTAATGTAGGTCTGGTTGGTTCATAACTGCCCATTCCTTATGTGTTTTCAGTTTGATTTTTATCAGTATTTAAACTTCGCAGAGAAATACAATATACTATAAGGGTATCGGGCATGCATTTCATACCATTTGCAGAGATGAAGGCTTTTTGGGCTTGTATAAAGGACTAGGACCAACACTCTTGGTATGTTTTACAAGGCTTTATCCATTTATTATATATCTCCATTTTGCTGGTGTTGATTGCCTCTTGAATACTTTGTATGCAGGGTGTTGGACCCAGTATAGCAATAAGCTTTTCTGTTTATGAGATGTTGAGGTCTTTCTGGCAATCTCGAAGGTGAGAGATTACACTGTTGGGGTCACTTGGGGGTATCAGTGTTAATTAGTTCTTCTTATGCTCTATCGAATTATTTTTAACTTTTTCTTGTGACTTCAGGCCTAACGATTCCACAATCATGGTCAGTCTTGCTTGTGGGAGTCTATCAGGCATTGCATCATCAACTGGTGAGCTTATCGTTACCTAAAGGGTGTATATATTAGCCCCATACACCACGTTTGAAACATTGAATAACCTTAGCCTTATTGCAATTCTTTTGTTTTATATCTTTTGAAAAATGCCCTGAAGTTGAGGCTAAGGAGGGCAAAAAATGGTCATCTTTACTTTCAGAGAAGAGAGAGAAGTGCCTTCATGTTCAGTTAATTTGTGCCTAAATTTTTTGGTTAGCGGCTCATAATGTCATATTTTAAAGACCTTTATTCAAACCATTTGTTTCTCTGACTATAAATATGATTACTATTGCCATTAAAATCCAATTTGCTTGCAAGTCAAAACAAATCAGTTAATTAGGCTACTCTTGGACAAAAGATTGCAATCACAGGGGCTTTTAGAGACTGGAGAAGAGGCTTTTTGGTTATTAGATAAAGAAAGGGTGAAACAACCACTTTAGGTTGAGTGGTAGTGAGAGATTGCAAACTTATGTGGTTATGTTTACATCATAGGAATGAACTGATAGGAACATGAATAAATATGTAGTAAATCTATGCAATCAAAGTAAACAAATATATACTTTAGATTGAATATTGTTTGTTATTTTCTTACTACCTTTTGTTTTCTTTCAGCAACTTTCCCTCTAGATCTTGTGAGGCGAAGAATGCAGTTGGAGGGGGCTGCTGGTCGAGCCCGGGTGTATAATACTGGTTTGTTTGGAACATTTAGACTTATATTTAAGACCGAAGGCATGCGGGGCTTGTATAGAGGGATTCTGCCAGAATACTACAAGGTTGTTCCAGGTGTAGGCATTGTGTTCATGACCTATGAAACGCTGAAGATGCTTCTAACACGCATTGAAACAAGTTAATATTTCGCTCAGATTTCTCGTGTTCTCGGTATCAGTTGTGCTTATCAATTTGATTAAAACCAAAAAAAAAAAAAAAAAAAAAAAAAAAGAAAAAGAAAAAGAAAGAGAAAAAAGAAAATTAGGATTCCAACAGGTTAAAAAAGTTAGGAAATAGAATGAAGTTGGTTAGTGATACAAGATGGGCAGGTGAAATACTTGTTTGGTAGTTTTGAGAAATCCTATCGTGGTAAATTTTGCGGTTGCTGCCATGAGGCGATAATTTTTTTTGATGTATAGGTAGTCACTTCCATGAGTCACATTATTGTACCAATTTAAGCATTGTTAGTTTGTAACCTCAAAAGGTATTCATTGGTGATTAATATTTATCAACATTACAGATTTGTTCTGGCAGCTCCTTTGTTACCTGACCTTTTTTATACTACTTTTGTTGGTGTATCGGAGGATGAGGCTCTTTAAATGCCTGTACGTCTTATTGAGGAAGGAGTTGTCATGTTCTCTAGGAGTTCAATACCAAAACATAAGTTGTCATAAACTAATGGTCCTTTTTTTGGACCATTGGGTTTTGATAAACTAAATTTACGATCTAAAATGTTTTTAATCCTATAACTCTTATTGCAACGCAACGTCGTAGAAGCCTCAAGTGCGCAATATTACTAGTCGTGTATCTCCGCTGACAAAATACAGAAATCATCGTACGACATGTAGGATTTTTTTTTTCCTTCTTTTTTTTTTTAAAAAAAAAATTTTCCTGGTGACTCACAGAGCTACAACCACTTACCTTGTCATCTGGAAGCTGATATAACTGGTACGGTGGTTTTAGACAGGATCTTATTATTGATTATATATGCTTAAGGAAAAAGATTATAATAATTACCATTAGTGAAAATGATGATCTTTTTAAGCTGGTGCTTTACAGCTTTCGTTTGCTTTAAACAATGTTACAAATAAGACCTCATCTGCCACTCTTTTAACAAACATTTATCCAACATCATAAGCATAGTTTGTGCATGCTTTTCGCATATCATTTCTTGTGACGCTAAATTAGAAAGATTCTCTTGTGTTTCTTTTGACCATTTAATTCAAAAATGAAAATTGGCATATTTTTATAGTACCTATCATTAATCGAAAGGTGTGACAAATATACAGGATCGTAATCGAAGGGTGTGACAGGTATACAAGATAGTAATCAGATAAAATGTGGGTGTATATATGATTCTCTCAGGGGATGTTTCTGTTGTTAGAGAGTAAGAGGCTATAGACGAAACATATAGGATGGTATATATGTATATATATATATATATATATAAAAGTAGCATAAATGCATATATGCAAATATGAACACAATCAGTTAAAAGAAAAAATCCCAGAAGATATATGCAAGAGACCTTTCCATAAATTTCACTTGGTGTTGCTGGGAGGGACCTTGTGGAAAAGTAATATCCGTGCCATGGCATCTATTCCCATGTTGAAAGAGTTGCAGGTTCTCTCTCGTTTATTAGCCGCCTCCAATAAAAGATGCAAATTTTTATTTTTATATTTTATTTTGTTTTTATTTCTTGTTTCGACCTAATTCATGGTCCATTCCATTTTCCACTAAAAGCAATTTGCAATTTCTTGCATGCATATTTATGCCATCATGTATTATTGCTCAAGAGGAATCTTATTGACACACTTATAATCATATATACTCTGTGTTTGGTTGTGCATGTAGTATAAGTTGGATGATACTAATTAATTTGAATGTGCTTCAAAATTGTGTAGTTAAGCTGCTTGAAGAATCGTCACGTAGGATTGAACAATGGGATTCCACTTGCAAAAACTCTGTTTAAGTTCTGGTTACTGTAGTGAACAGTAATATATCATTATTTAGTAAGAAGTGTTAGTGCAAATTTGGAATTATGTGAGCTACTCATAGTAAGCAATCCGCTTTTTCCAAGATTTGGGAGAATTTTTATTTTTTATTCGTTTTATCTATGCATATCCTGAACTTTGCTCCTGTGACAGAACAAACCTGCTTGTGAGCTGGGATTAAAAAGAGAAAAAAAAAAAAAAATCATTTTCAATAGCCAAAGGAATAAGAATAAGCCTCTGCCTCAAAGCCGATTGAGACCATAAAGCCAGAACAAAATAGGAACCCTCTTTCCTTTACAGTCCATCATCATCATCATCATGATATTTGAAAGAGAGAGAGCTAAAGAATCACCTCATGATCAAGCAGGAGAGTATACGTAAAGCTTTATAAGATTCTTCTATCATTAACTTCAGGCCTAGATGTTCTTTTGCAATATTAATTTTTTGTGTTGGAGCGGATTTTTTTATGCAAGTATATATATAAATATATATATATATATAGTGAATTTTACAGTGCGAAACGATTCTGTGCGGACCGCCTCAAAGACTATGGTTTATGAAGAAACCGTTATCAATATTCGTCTTTGTATGATAATATTGACGATTATTTTTTTAAAATCGCCGTCACTATTGAGGTCCGTATGATAAAAATATGCAGACGTCTGCACCATATACGGTTATATATATATATATATTATATCTGTTTTACAATAATTTGCAGAGACTGTTTTCTTGAAACATGTAGAGGAAAAGATCTATAATCTTTCCTGGAAGAAAAAGCAGTCAAGCAAGAAACAAATCATTGTCATTGAAAAGAAATTTGGCCCTACCATATATCATTGGCCACAGGAAGAACGGGCATCATTGTTTATTATGGTTAAGATCGAACCTTATCATTTGCTTTATTAGAGAATATCATGTTAGTATTAGAAAACCACTATAAATACCTACCATCATGCATTTAGGTACTCAACCTTATCTGCTAGCTACTACAAGCTTCTACTTATTACAGTTTGAGAGCTTAATTGTTTCTTCTTGGTAAGGTGGATATTGGGTCAGGATTGGGTAATCTGCATCCTGAGGTTTAGATCATTGGTACATAGATTCTTTTTGTATCTAATCCTTGGGTTGCAGATTACCTCCTCCTCACTGCAATGCAGGAAATTTTGTTGATTAAAGAAATAATAAACTAGAAATAGACTGCTTGATGCTCCTTTTTCTTCTATTTGTTTCTTTTTTATTCTATTTAATTTTTTTTATTATTATTATTTTTGGTTGTTGTCTCTCTGTTTCATTTTCCGGTCAATAGGAACCCAAGAAACCAAGCTGTTGCGTATTCAGGTCATTATCACTGATATCACGACTCATGATTCAGGCCATGCAGAGGAGGAGCATCTCTTGCTTGCGTACTGCAGAGGAAGATGATTTTTGCACTACTTTTACAGCATTTCTTGCTTGCTTACTGCAGAGGAGGATGATTTTTGCACTAGTTTTACATATATGCTTGGGCTATTGAATAGTATGATTTTTGAAGTGATCGCCAAACTTTGAAGGGATTGTCTGTTTCTACTTGCCATGTATTAGTTGATTATTGAAATTTCAGATATATTTTTTTTCCTTCTGTATATTAAGTTGAGATGTTGGATATGAGAAATCTTCTGCTGAACCAAATCAAAATGTCACTAATAACTTTTCAACTTGTGCAACGTTCCTTTAATCCATAATTCTAAACAATTTTTATTTCCTTCAGATTCTAACAAATTTTCTTGGTGAGAGATTGAGATTCTTGCTTTTGATGTTATTACAGTAGTACATGAAAAGATAGGATTTTCATGAATCGTTTTTATTAGATTTCTGCAAAACTCCAACGGCCTCTTCCCTGCTTTCTGTGAAGTCCTTTCCGTCCTTGAAGATGAGAAACTCCATCATCTCCACGCGAAAGAAAATGAAACTTCCACATAAATGTGTAATGCAGGATCCAAAGTCTTTACCCACCACGCAGTGCCATGCTGATCCATAAGCTTCATCAAGTTTCTGCTTTTGCAAATTGAAATTCCATTAGCTAAAAGATTGTGTGTGTGTGTGTGTGTGTGTAAACAGGCAATTAGCTCTTTCCCTTCAGTGATTCATTTGGCACATTTTGCCTCCCAAAACTACAAAACCCTCAAATTGCCTCATAAAACCACAGTTTTATTGCCAGTCTTAATATAAAATTTGAAGAAAATTAACAATACACACAACTTACACAGTGTTTTTTATTAATATTTTCTGCTCGATTGAGAAGAAAATATTAGTTTAAAAGGATAACATCGATTTTTATAGTTCAGAGGTAAAATGCAAGATGCGTAATAGTTTAAATGTTATTAATTCTGAAAGATAAAATTCCATAACTAGTAGATTTTATAACTATAGAAGTTCAAATCGTAACGATTTGGGATTATTTGCTTGGTTTTTCTTCAATTCTAATTATGAATTATGAATTTAATAGATTATATGTATTCACTTTATCAAATCAATTTTTTAAAACATTATTAAATTCAAATAAAATACCTATGATTAAATATTTTCAATGTTAAAAAAAAAAAAAAAAAAAGCTTACACAAGGAGGAAAAAAAAGAAAAAAAGAAAAAAAAGAGAACAAATAGAGATCCAGGTCAAGCATAAGATAAATAGAAAAGAATATTTGATAAATCAAGTATCTACACATTGCCCCATAAACCATTTAGACTGAGTCTTCTCCCTAGGTCAGTGGTGGAGAATCTCCATCTATACAATAAACATTGTCTCCTAAATGGTAGTCTCGTGGTGATTCCATGGCCTCTCATACGAGAGTTCTTGGTTCATATCTATAATCCCAAATCAACAACATTCCAATTTGATATCATATGGTATATGATCCATCCATTTAATGTTTAAAATAATGTTTTAGGGGTTAATTGGCCAATCCATTTAAGATTTTTGGGATCCTATTTTAGTTATTTATCAACACAGTTTGAAGGGCAATTTAGTACTATTGAAAACTTAAAACTTTGATGTTGCATCTCATTATTGGTTTGCTACAATGAAAATAAAAAAGGGGTTTTAGAAGTTATCATTTTTAAAATTTTACAATTTAAATTTTTAACTTTTAAAATTATCAATTTAGCTTTTTAATTTTTAAATTTGTTACAATTGATTTAATGTTAATTTTTCACGAATTCTACTACAAGTTTTTAAACTAATTATTGCTATTGTGTAGCTAAATTAGATATTGAATCAATATAAAACAAATTAAAAATTAAAAACTTAAATTATTAATTTTAAAAATTAAAAATTTAAATTGTAAAATTTTATAAATCAAAAGAATCAAAGTGCTATTAAACTATGAAAAAGTGGAAGATACAATGATTAATACCTTGTTTCGGATCAGCCAGTATCACTGGAGCAAAATGAAGCAAATACAATCCAAAAGCATATTTTGACGAAGTATATTTGGAGACAAAAAGTTGAAGGTCGAATATATATTCTAGTTTACTCTAGTTTACTCTAGTTTATTATATTTACTTTATTTTCTCTTTGTCCTAAGCTAGATTCACTCTATACAGCTTTAAATCTAGTTTAAATCCTGCTCCCAAAAACTATCAGACAAAAAAGAAAGAAAAGACAAAAAGATCAGAATCACCAAGCTGAACCTTAATTTATATATAATCATATAAATATGATAGATCCTTGAAGGCTTGAAATCATCAATGATTTCGTCTTTGTTCCAATAAAAATGCCTTTTTCTTTTTCTTTTTTTCTTTTTTCTTATATAAGTTTTTAAAAAGCAAATTTGGGACCTAAAGTGGGTAGCAACTAGTGAAAGATTTGCTTCATATCTGTTTAATTCAATTTGAAACAATTAATATCCCCCTTTTTGGAATAACTCCTAGTAGTACTATATATTCCTTGCTGCAAAGTTAGCGTTTGGATCTTTCTTTCCCTGCATTTGCTTTTTGAAAAGGAACATACTTTTCTGGTTTGATGAACAAAAACAGAAAATATCAAAGGAAAGATCTTGCTATGTTTTATATATAGTACTTCTGGGAAAGGTAATTTTCATACTTAAAAAAAAAAAAAAAAAAAGCATCCCCATATAACAAAATAGATGTTATTATATATATATATATATATATATGAATATAGTAAAAAATCATCTAATTCCTGATTTATTACTACTGGTAATAAATTATGATGATGCTCAGTATAAATTGTCCGATGATGCCTAATAGAATATTTAGAGAGTTAAAAAAAGAGAACCTGTTTGATAAAATGAGCAATGGATTGGCAGTCGGATACTTCATGCAAATCAAGAGCCTTGTAAGCCAACTCCATGACATGGTTCTGCATAGCTTCTGACATGTCAGTTTCGCGAACTACAGCTTTTCCTTCCAACATCTTTTGCAAAATATTTTGAGAAGTAGATGGACTACACTACAGAACACCTTCTAAGTTACATATATATATATATATATATAAACAGAGAAAATTCAAAAAAAAAAAAAAAAAAAACTATATGGAAAATAAATAACGGGATTTAGGTGGTGGAGGTTTTAAGCCCTGAATTTAGATATTTTTGTGCTTCCAAGTCTTAACTTGTCCATGCCTTTTGCCGTTCATAGAATTGAAGTTTGTATGCATTAGAAACAGTTAAAATCAGAACAGTTGTAAAAGAAAATATCTATGTTTGGGCGTGATAATTATGTGTGGGTACGGCTTTCACAAACTGTTACATATTCCAATAAAAAACTTTGGAGTATAGTAATGTTAAATGCAAAGTCTGTAATATTATTGGTAAACAAATTTTTTTCAGAAGATTTGCAACCACAGTTTTTTGGTTGATATATACTTTGTTTGTTTGTTTGTAAGTGGTCCATATAGTTACATGAGCATGACCAAATATGTTACACGAAGCTACAAGGTTTCGAATCTTTAGGTCTTGTGGGTGGTAGTGTTTTTCAAATACAGTCCATTCATCTTTCTAACAAACAAAATTAATTACCAAAAAATATAAATAAATCTTTTTTAAATTTTTTTTTTTATCATAAATTATATGAAGCTTTAGTTTTCACGTGACCACCGTTTCTGCTTTCAGTATATACTTGATAGCTGGTCATGAAGCAAATGTTGCAGTGCAGACAACAAGTTTAAAGTTCGTGAAAAGCAATTAATAGTACACAATTTGAATTTTCAAGCCCAACTATGATTTCCAAAATATTTGCACCATGAATGATACTAATATGATGACCAATTTTTCCCTTATAGTATATAAAAATTAAGTGGATTTTTTTAAAAAAAAAATAAAATAAAATTTGTTCATGTTCTTAAAAGAAACTAAAAATCTTTTGAAAGGCAAAGGCAAAGGCATATCAAAATATTGAAGAGAATACTTCTTAGATTCAAAGAATATGTGTAAAAAAATAAAAGAGAAAAAGTGACTGAAAAATTTTCATTAATGTTTCCAAATAATTAGTTTTTGGGTTTTACATAATATGCCCAGTTGACAAAAGATTGTTTTGTAAAAGAATTAAAGAAGCCCTAAAAAATCTAGTCAGGCTACAAATTATTACATGATATTAACAATTATTTTTTTTCTCTCCTTCATCAAGAACCAACCCAAAAGAGAAAAGTTTCTCTTCCCAAGCCCCTATGAGGATTTTAATTTCTAAAATCCAAAACTAGAAAACGCCTAGTTTTCACTTTTTCCAAAGGCTCTTCCTTAAAAAATAAAATATCTAATTTCCCTAAAAGAAAAAAGAAAATTCCTGTAACTTTTTTTTTTTTTTTTGGTCCCCTCTAAAACCAAGAAGAAGAAACGTAAAAAGGGTTCCTATAACTTATACCGAAAATGCCCTTAATGGGAAATTCCACTCCGTGATCTGAGCAAGAAAACACTGAGTTCTTGACTCGCGCACTCGTCCGGGTTGATCAGGTGGAACGACTCCGAGTCAGCACTTCCCACCACGTGCTCGTAGTTAGATCTCATGTACATAATCTCCTCCGAATCCGACTCCGACGACCCGAACCCAGTAGGAATGACTCCGACTCCGACCGTCGTCGATTGCATGGTCTTGAGCATCAACCGGACACGGTCGCTCGCTTTTCTCTTCGCGGCGAAACCGAGCCTCCTCGCATTGCAGTAGACGGTCCAGACCGGGACGGACCGGAGAGGGCAAGAAGCGAGCTCGGGCCGATCGCACTCGAGGGCGATGCGGACTAGTCCGAAGTGCATCTCGTTGACGAGTTGGTGAGTCAACAACGGCAACTCGAGGAGGAGGAAGGGTTTAGTGGAGAGGCGGTCGTGCTGGACGCAGAACCAGACGTGGCCACGGCGGTGGCCGAAGATGGTGCCAATGACCATGGTCTTGGAAGGGCGGGGAGGGGCGGCGGAGATGGTGGTGGTGGTGGGAGAAGAAGATTGGGAATCTTGGTGGTTTTCTTGGGAAATGGGTGTTTGTTGGGGTTTTGTTGGGGGGTCTTGTGGGTAATCGTCTCGTAGCGAGGTGCTGAGGCGTTTCTTTGGACGGTGGGTTGGAATGGTGGTTGATGTTGTGGTGGTGGTGGAGGTGGGGAAGAAGCAGGGCGTGAGGAATCGACGGAGGGCATCGATCTTGGTCATGGTTTATTTGGTTATGGTGGGTAGTGGTGATGGGAAAAAAAAAAAAAAAAAAAAAAAAAAAAACAATGACAGAGAAATTGAGAAGGAGAAGAGCCTTTTTGGGAATTTGGAAAATACACTATTTGGGTGGGTTTATATGTATATATAGAGAGAGAGAGAGTTGGCGCGGGAAAGTAATATAGCCGTTGAAAATTTTGCCCTTCGGTTTAAATGTTTTTCATTGGGTTTAGTGTGGGGGCCATGAGATTTATTTATTATTATTATTATTTTTTTGCCTCCAATCATATTTATCCTTCATGCCACGCTGGAATTTCTCTTTACGTTGACTTACAACTTTGAAGTCTCTGTTGGTTTGAATCTCCGTTTTATGGGCATTTTTGTAAGTTGATTTTGGGCCTTAAGCAGTTTCAATGCATTATTTTAAAATGGCTATCTTATTCACTATGCAGAAGAACAAAAGACTACTTAGCAAAAACAAACAAACAAACATGAAAATAGGATGGTAGACCAAAATTCATGCGAAAATGGTTTTAGGGCATGGAGACATTGATGGGAAATGGCCTATCAGACAATTTTTGCCATCTGTATTTCTCATTCATTGTCCCCTTCATTCACGTGTAGATGGGTTTCACAAGTAGTCATTCGGAGTAAAAATTAAATATATATATATATATATATATATTATTTGGAATTTATGACTCCAAGAGTAGTAGTGATGAGTATTATACTTATCAAGGAAAGAATGCAACGATTAACTGTGCAATGTGTGTAGAAGCCAGACCACAACATTGAGAATGTAAATGCATTGCAAATGCAGCACCAGATTGGCCACAACTCATGTATCGTTTCCCTTCAAAAAACCCCAAATATAATTCTATACCATATTTATTTGCAAGTCCTTTTTCTTTAAATAAAATTAAATAAAATAATTTTCTACCGGTGTCAATTGGCACATAAATCTCCCATTCAAATAAATAAGGACAATACTTACCTTCATACCAATATGTAAACACTCTTCTTTACTCCGATAAAATGTTAAAAGTTTTATTTACGTATATATATTATGTAATGGGTCCATAACATGTAATAATTAATAATTAAATATGGTTATAGAATATGTGGGCCGTTCAAACTAATTTTAATTGGCTATAATATTTGAATTGATTTATGACAATAATACCGCATGAAGTAAAGAGAAGTGACTACAAAAAGCATTTTCTAATAATTATATATTTAAGTTATGAGACATTAGGAATTCCCAACATAAGATGGAATACTTGTCGATTTAATTAGGCAAATGTCAACCTTTAACTCTTGTTATACGTGTGTCTATTTTTTTTATTTTTTTTTAAATTACAAATTATTCTAAATCCCATTTTTTATTTTTTTAAATTGTAAATTATCCCAAATCCGATCTTCATGACTTGAACTCATGATCTTATGGCATAGTTAGATTTGCTTAACTACTGTAGCTATCTTTTTTGTCATACGTGTGTCAATTTAAGTAGGCAAATGTTAACCTTTAACCCTTGTTATATGTAGTTTTCCAAAATAAGGTGGGTCGGTATTATTATGTTCTTAACATATCTAAATTGCATTATGTACCCGATGACTTTTGGGGAAAAAACACTTAAAGACAGATGAAGAAAAGGGCAAAAGATGATCAATAATGCGAGCCAAGGAAATCAGGAGTACAATACTAATGTGGAAGACTATCCAATTAATGATCTAATCCTAGCAACATAATACACCTTTTCCCCAATAAAAGGACGAGATACTTGGTTATTCACTGCTTGTAAATCTTACAAGCAAAAAATCCAAAACACATAAACACGAAACATCACTTGAAGTTTCCATGGATGACTAACACTCCATTTCTATGGCTAAACTAGAGCACCTCTCAATTATATAAGGAGGTAAACACATAGTTATTGACAACCACTCCGTTTAGCCCAATCCACAAACTGCATACCACCGAAAACATTGTTAGAGAATCGCACACCAATGGTGAAAGCATAAGCTACAGGTGGATATTGTTTCGCCAATGGTGACCCTTCAACCAAGCGTTCCAGTCCATTGATAATCTGGTACCTGGTGTTGGAAGACACTCCAAGGAAAACACCTGCAGGTTTGAGAGGAAAAGATAAACATGTTAGCAATATGAAAGCCCGAACTTAGAACTATTCTCTGAATAGTGGTTATTAAGGATTTGAAGCTGAGAGAATCAGGGCCCTTTTTTTTCTCTAAAAGCCAGTTATTAACAGTTAATGTACGAATTCTTAACTGTTAACATCGAGACTGAAAAAAAAAAAAAAAAAAGAGAGATATCTCAGGTCGTCAGAAGATCCATGCAATTACAATGGAAATTAAGAAGACCAACACATGATGAAGATTGACAAAACTGCATAAACTGTAAAAGTTTCAAATAAAAAAAATCTATATGGAAGTCCTAGTTAAGCAACAGAGAAGCATTTTGCCATCATTTATGCATAGCCTTAATCTTCGATAACAGATTTAGTCCAGAACAAATAAGGCTAAAAGACCACTACCGGACAGCTTCAAACGTGAAACCATGATCTCAGGTAGATCAATGGCATTATAAGAGCTATAGTTTGACGGATGCACTACAACCATTTATGTCCATTTTCTATAACGGTGAAAGGTAATCTAATCACAAACACAAATTGTGGAGAAAGTACAGCTTAAAGTGTTATATCATATAATCATATGTATATATGTATAACCCTATATGGAAGTAAAACAACACATAACTAGCATGAACAGTTTATTTATATGCAGTCCACACTAAAACTTGTTCCATGATAATAAATTCTAATAGGGTGACGAAGCTTGACAATCCATTGAAAATCAATAATGAAGTAGGGCATACCCCATAGTACTGCACTCTTCACTAGGGGTGGCACAGGTATATCGTCTTCTGATTTCCTTATCCTCCTGTAATCAGAAACCAAAAATGGTGAGAAACCATTCACATCAATAAAACACAAGTCAGTGTTCATGGTGATTTGTAAAATTGAAAAATGCATTTAGCATATAATTTGAAAGAGTATTTAACTATAAACATAGAAAAGAGAAAAGTACCATATCATTGAAGAAGAGAAAAAAGTTGGTGAAAACATTGATCATTTTTCCCCCCTAAGAAACTGGTTTATAATTAAGTAATTGATGTTTGGTTGACTTGTTTTTAAAACAACAAAAAAAAAAAAAAAAACACTTGCCGGTCTGGTTATTATTAGCATCAGATAAAAGTAAAGGATATGTCTAGATAGGACTGTACCGCTTGGCAATCATTATTAAGTTTGTGATGCCTTGGCCGATAATTCCACATGCAAAGCCAACTGATCCGTATAAGACACCCTGGAAAGGAAAGAGCATATTAACAATATAAAGGATAGGGAAACAATAATTTTAGCTACATATGACTAGCTCTTACCTTATAAAAATATGTTGCAATTCGCTGTTGTATAGAAAATTTATATCCTGAACCTTCGGCTTCAAAAACACTGTACAAGATGGACAACTCTTAAGAGTTAATACACTATCCATTATATTTGCCGGTTTGCAGATGAGATTGCAGCCAACAAGTACAATTATCATATTATATTACTATGAAAGGTAAAATTCACTACTAATCCAAATATATGAAGAAATTTTCTATAGAAGAAAACAATTGACTATAGTTCTTAGCAAGAGCCAATAACCTGCTAGGAAGAGCTCCACAAGCATGCTGTATTCGTCCAAGTAGCCCATTTGATAAAGCTGGTTTCCCAATCCGAGCATAAGGTGCCAACATACCAACCAAAGCAACATTAACAGCCACCCCAACCAAAAGATCTGCAGCATACAACTCAAATTCTGCCCAGAAATCTTTCCCCCTCTGTTGAACTTCCGCCAATGTAGCACATACTGAATCAATGACTATCTGCATCACATGACAACAATGATGATAATAGTTAGATGGGCTAACCTGGGAATGTCAATGCCATATCAAAAATGCTCAATTTTATGATAATTGAGAGATTCCTTTTTTAAAAAATAAATAAATAAATATATATATATATATATATATATAGGCTATTTTGTACCCATAAAACATAACCAAAACAAAGAAAACAATAACTGGCCACCAATCTGAAGAATGTTGACGTCATATAGGGTTCAAAAAGCCTTTACAACAGCTTCCTTATGTTCAGTTTTTCAAGTTCTTCACCTTAATTTTAGGAGTTTGCCAAGTAGGTGCCGACATATAAGATAAATAATCGCACAAAAATAACAGAGATGATTTATAGCCTCTAGCCCCGTTAAATTGTGAATCATAGCAACTACCAGATGACAACTACTTTCATGCCATCTCCAATATTTAATTAGAGATTAAAGAGTATATCTATTGAAGCTCAACAAACCTCTGTTCCAATTTTGAAAAGAAAGGATGGATCAGCCAACATTCGGTTGCGGAGCATAGAGCACGACTTCATTCCAAAGCCTAAAGGCCAAGGCGCCCCCTAAATTTTAATTATTCGAAAAAAAGAAATAATCTATTACATCATCAGTAAAAGAACAAAACGCTCACTAAACCACAGTGGCAGATAGGAAAACACTGAATAACAAAAGGTATTCACCAGCAAATCCAAGTATCTGAGAAGAAGCAATTTACGAATTCCGACACTCTTAGCCGCATCTAACATATCAGAGGGAAGACTGGCCCCTCGTGCTGTTGTCTCCCTCATAACCTCTTCATAATTCAAAAGTGGCCCATATTCATCTTCTTCATTTTCATTCCCATTTTCATCGCCACCACCATTTCCACCCCCACCACCACCACCATTTGGTGGTTTCCCATAGCCACCATTACCATTACCATCACCACCACCACCACTACCAATTTGGGAATTTCTCATTACCACCATACTACTCTGTTTGCTGCTAATAGAGACATGTCTAAAGCTAATTTTCCCACGAAATAGTGGCAAAGATGCCTCCTTTACATTATTTCCATACCCAACACTATCAAATAACAAGTTCTTCTTTGAAATTACCTCGTTTCGAAAAATCCCAACATTTGAAAATCCAAAGCTCGATGAACAACCCGCCATTTGCCTCCAAAAAAATGTCAAATTTTTTTCACCGAATGAATGTAGAGATCAAGCAAAGTCGACAAATTAATACGAAACTATCACACCAATAAGGGGGAAAAAATAAAAAAATAAAAAAAGGAAAAGAAAAAAAAAAATCAATGCAAGCAAATCAAAAAGGCTAAAGAAGTTAAACCCTTGGAGACGAAGTCGAAGTATGAAAAATAGGTGTCTTTGCGAGGTTCAAAGGGTTGCATTCAACTTTGGGTTTTTAGTCTGTATACTTTCCAGGCGACAGGCGAGAGGCTCTTTTACTGAAAAAGGTTGATTGAAAAGTGAGAAAATGAGTAAAAGGAATAATAGACAACTTGTTTGACCAGTGAGGAAAAAAAAAAAAAAATGTTGAAGGTTTAAGCGAGCGGAGGCGGCAGACTCGGAAAAAAATAGGGTTCATAATATAATTTGTCCATTTGCGCAACTATGTATGTTTGCAGGTCTTTTTTGTTATTATTATTATTTTTTTATAACATATATATATATATATATATGTATATATATATTTAATAAAATATTATATACACTCTTTCCTATACACAGACAAAATACACATATATATATATACGTATAAAGTTTTTTTTTGAAACATACGTATAAAGTTTTAGATATATACAAATTAACAACTATGTTATGCTTTAATTATGCATGCTTATCTTTCGAATTTTGAGTGATAAATGTATTTATGTCGATTAGATTAGATATGTGACGCTTCTTTTTTGAGATTTTTCCCAAAAAAAAAAAAAACTGAAGAATAAATTTGTTTAGGGAGACAGAAATGAATGATAGTACATGTAGACTAATAAAATTAAAAATTGTAATATAAAGGTTAAAGAAGAAATTTTATAAAAACATTATCTGTTATTGTATTTTTCCATAATAATATCTACTTACACTACTACAAAATATATATATTTTTTTTTGTATGGAATCCACCATAAAATATAAAAACCCAAACTGGTTTTTTGTTTGTTTGTTTTTCGTTTTTTTGTTTTTGCATGGACATATATCAAATTGGAAAAAGAAGACTTTTCGACACAACCAGGACATGGGATTAAAAAGAGATTATTGTTTTTTGGTTTTTTTTTTTTGTTTTTTTGTGTTTTTTTTTTTTTTTCCTTCTTTTTGGTAAATAACAGAGACCCCTAGTTATTAACCCTTTTTTTTTTTTTTTTTTTCCAATGAAAGAACTTGTTATTGACAAGTCAGGTCAGGAGCCAAAACAAATATTTAGATTACTTCGCTGTATAACTCCTAGCCTCTGGTGAATTACCAAAACAAAAAACTCCTCAGCTTATGGGGAAAAAAAGCATCAAATAATGAGAACCAATATGCACATTTCATTCTTTAAATAACAGAATTGTACAACAACCCACTCAGGATACAAGTCCTGCCAACTTCCCATCTTCTTCCCAATCACTCAAAGAATAGCTGTACAAACAAATAATTATACACAATAACACATGGCAAAGTCATCAATCAACAGGTTGCTAATATCTTGGCTTGTTAAGGAGGGCATTGTTGATCCCCACTTCTCAAAATAGCCAACCGCCGTGACCTTGAGTAATCTTGCCTGTTATTAAGTAAGTCGATGTATGATCGGAGCCTATACCGGTCTGAGTTAGTTAGCGAAAATGGAGGGTTGAGAATGAGGGATGGTGCTTCCACCAAAAGGAAAACTAACAAACGAACAGCTTTTGAATACAATGCTGTTGCACTTTCCATATTACCCATAAGCTCATCAACCTGCCAAAGCATTAAATGAGTCAGTACATTGCCAAAATTGATAATGTTCTTCATAGATTTCCTTTATTATGCTATAAGTTGAGTAAGATCTTTACATAAAGGTAATTTGACGTTACTATCTTACCGGTAAATTAATTTAGTGCTTTTTTACGAGCAATAACAAACACAAGCAAGATAGTATATTCTATGAACCATAGCTATCAATGAGAGCTTAAAGAAATACCAACAAAACACTCGCACTTATATTTGCTATCCATGGTCAAATGTACCGCGGATAAATGCCATACTAATGAAATTTAATTTAGAGTGATAAAAAAAGATAACAAAAAGTCGAGGCATTTTTTGATAAATCAGAAAGTCAAGGCATTGCGAACTAGTTCACAGCACTGCATTAATTTAAACAAATATAGGGATGGTCCCATATGTGATGGGAGAGAAGGATATACTCACACCACCATTTCTTCCAAAAGCAAGAGCAGATTGAAATATTGTTTCCATTGCATCTGGCATTTCTATAATTCCTATAACCACAACAAAGAAACTGGTTAAAAATCTTATGAATGGTAAAAATGAAATGACAAATATGCTTATGCTGATTTGATATATTGATAATGGTTTAAGAAAAGGGGGATGTAATCCTGTCAATTGATATAAAATTATAATTCATATCATCCTACTATTACATGAATGAGTACATACCTGGCTCAACAACCTTAGCAAGTTCCTCAGCATGCTCAACTTCCCTGAGAAATTCTCTCTCAATCTGAGAGGACAGATCCCGAGGTCCTTGTTCATCAAGGCATTCCATTGCTTCTGGACTACTGCACTTCTTGCTGTTGCTCCTCCTAAATCTTGTAGTCTCTTGGTTTGGACTTCCTTCCATAGCTGAGGCAGCCTGTGTATGACATATGTGCAGTGCTTGTTTCCAAATAGCAAGAATTACAAGCTGAATTGAGAATGCTTCTAGCTGTCTCCCTGCCTCAATCTGTTAAGAGAACAGACAACAGCAAACATTACAAAATAGACAAACAGATTCAATCACACCAGAGGATGGCAATGCAAACAAACAGAGGCACTCCTAAACTGTTCAAGCTTAGCTAGGTTTGGGGTTGCCTCCACACCATTCATTTCATATTAAAGCTAAGCACATGCCTAGGTATAAATTTTTTACTAATTGAGCTCGTGTTTAATCATAGGTATCTTTATTTCAAGAGTTTGCAAACCTCTATTAATGTAGAATTGTATTCATCTTTATTCAAACATTATTAAAAAGCTAGGCTAAATTGACTCACAAGCTGAAGTTAAAGGCTTCCAGCCCAACGAGGTTCGTGAGTCAAAGTAAAGAGACCCAAACCAACCTCCAGCTGCTTGAATCTGCTCATTCAAACTAATATTGTGCTTAAGATGAGCTTGAACAAGTAAGCATCCAGTAGTGGGCATGTCATGGTATACCTTTTCATTAACTAATTCTGTGATGGCAGATGCACACTTCTGCAAAGAGTTGATCCTTGTCATGCAGTGTTTTGATGGTTGCTCCAAAGTATCTACTACATCCACTGATCCTTGTGAAGTCCCTGGAGCAGAGCTCCGACTTTCCAAGCTTCCTATGTGACATATATTACTATTAGCAGCACCTGTGATTGGCATGGGGGCACTTGACATGGTGACAAGAGATGCTCTGGAGGGACTCTGTGATTTATATGGAAAATGGCTTGGCTTGGAAGCACTGGTTGAGGAATACGATGTGTCAATAGGAGGTCCAGAGACAAGAACATAATCTTGATCAATTAACTCTAGTGAATCCACAACTGCAGATACATGTAGATAAAAAATTTATGCTCTGTTAAGACATTTCTGAATCTAAAAAGACCATAAATTGAAATGATAAGGAATAGGATTCTTGGAACCTCGTGATTGAGAATTCACTGGTTTCCGGTCCATTGACTTCAAAGGATCTGCAAGACTTCTATCTGATGGTCTGTGGCTGTCCAACCTAAGAGTAGAATTTTCTTTACGTGTGGCAGTACCATATCTGAGTGTGGAATCAACGTTATTAGAAGTAGTAGGTGGTGCTTCCGGCCTATCAGCTCTAGAATCAAGAGAAAATCCATAAGTAGACTTCATCGAGAACCTCCTTCTTAAAGAGGGACTCCCCTCAGGACCACTTGAATCATCATCAAAAATGAAAGGTAGGCAATCCTCTTGAGAACTTTCTTCCATGTTCCTTACAGGGTTGCATTCTGACAAAGGAAATCCTTCCACCATTCTAGATGATCGCCTACTCCTGCATGCCGAAAAAATAATTTCTCACCTCCACAACTGAAAAAACATCTCAACTTTAAACCATGAAAAGTGGAAGTAATGCCTTTTTTACCTCAAAGAGTCATCTGGTTGCTCATGAGAGAGAAACTGATGGTTAAAAAACTCTTCGAAGGTTAAGCGTTCCACTGCAAGTGAAATGGTAAAGAGAAGTATCATAGGTACTCAGTTAAACCAATTGGGAGATCAGTAAAAGCTTCTATGGCTCTCTTGTATCATTCCTTAAATAATTTATCTTCAGTAAATAATAGTTTGTCATCAGTAGAATACAGCACATAATAATGCTAAATAACTGCTTATTTAAACTTCAAACCATAAACTTAAATTGGCATTTCTCATGCTCCATGTGGTTTGCATAATAAGTTATGAATATATAAATTGTTAGAATTCTTACATTTAATTGGAAGGAAGATTATATTATATAAGTTCATCAAATTCAAAACAACTGATTGGTAACTACAATTACGTGGATATAAGGAGGTTATGAATTACAAAAGTAACAAGGAAAATTATGATACAGAATGTAAATAGACAAACTATATCTTCACCAAGAACTTCGGCAATTAATAATCAACCACAGGGATCTCAACTACAATCCAAAATTCCAAATAAACTCTATAAGTGAATTGCTAAACTAACTATCTCAAACACAGCAATAGGAGTACATCATTCACTGATACCCTTTTAGCCTAACTAGGATGTACATACCACACAGATTTTATATAATCAACCAATCATATAAGTTAAAGAAAGCAAGTGGCGATGTACAACCCACCAGGATTACGGCGCAACAATTTTTGGCACAAATCTTTGCACTCAGAACTCAAGTCATTGCTATCAGAAGGGAAATGTAGTTCAGTAGATTTCACAATGTTCTGGAGCAACTGTACAACACATGAGAAAAATTAATATTTATATAAATACTAAGGCATGAAACATGAAAAATTAAACCAGGTTGAGAACTGCTTTTAAGGCATGCTTGAAGTAGTTAGTTCTGAAGCACCATGAAGTATGAATTCAAATTTGCAAAAATAAAGGAAATAGAGAAAGGCAAATTTTGGGAATCAAACCTGTATTTGGTTGTTTCCATTGAATGGGGTTTTCCCAGTAACAAGCTGAAATAAAATTGCACCAACACTCCAGAGATCTGCCTGCGTATTCAGTTCCAAGGTTAATAGGAAGACAACATATGGAATATCTCATGGATGCTCACTAAACGTAAAGAGCGATTGTCACCTTTGCATCATACTTCTGAAGTTGCATTATCTCTGGAGCCATGTAAAGTGGCGAACCACACAAAGTTTCTGCAAGGCCACGAGGTTGCAGAGATCTATCATAAGAAAAATGGTTAGGATATTAAAATTTAAGGATCTACGGGAAAGCATCCCCATAATTTAAACAATATTAGGCATAATTAAAATTTAATGAAAACATAATTAGATCTATTAGTTTTAAAAGTGAGAAAGATTTTGCTAGGCATCCCTCAAAGATTTATAAAAAATTGAATTAACTAAAAAAAAGATAAAAACAAACGTTCATAAATATTAGAAGGGAAAGAAAACATGTTGATCGTACCTTGCAAATCCAAAATCTGCAATCTTCAAGACTGAATTTTTTTCTTTAGAGGAAAGCAGGAGATTCTGTTCCAAGAATGATATGTGTTACAAGTAGGACAAGATACCAAACATATCTTTCTGCACTAACAAGATTATTTGACATCAAACAACACATTGTCCAACTCTAGCCCATCGGCCTATTATGTTATTCATATGTATCAATCTAAATTTGAACCAACTATCAGACAACTTCTTAGCCTTCTATACATTGCCAAGTTTATGCTCAATTATACCTAATATATCTTTCTGCACTTACAAAATTATATGACATCAAACAACACAGCTACCACTTCAACCCCATCAGCCTATTATGTTATTCATTTGTATTAGTCTAAATCTGTCCCACTATTATATAACTTTCTAGCCTTCTATGTATTTCTGAGTATATGCTCAACTATACTTAAACATCATCCAGCAATACAAGTTCTTATATGTCTGTGATTGCAAGTCATACACTCACACAAAAGGGATAAATTTTGGCATAGCAAGGACAAGCAAACCTGTGGTTTTAGATCTCGATGTATAAGATTATTTTCACGAAGAATTTGTAGACCAGCCGCTGTAAGCCACAATTACTCTAATATTAATACATGTCTGTCTTATTAGTGAAAACAAATTAGTAAAAGTGAAGAAGGAAAATAAGGATGTGTGCGACAAACCTAGCTGCTGCATGAAGTGCTTTGCAACTGCTTCTGGTGCTCTTCCATGGCGTTGTATATACATTGAAAGATCACCACCTTTGCAGTACTCCAATACAAGATGTATCTTGCCAGGAACCTATATCAAGTGAATGGTAAGAGAAAAAGATGACTATTCTCTCCTCCCCCACCAAGAAAAACAAATTCTTCTATGCACATGTAACCATCCAAACTAGGACTTTTCCAGTGCAAATAAGACAAGAGAAACTTTGCAGAATCTGATGACTCCTGATACTAGGCTGAGAAATATCTTAAGAGTGGAATACAGGGTATCATGTGGAACTAAAACAGGTACTATGTGAAAGCATTACTAGGACGCTTATGGGTGAAAAAGAGAATTAATGCAACTAAGCAAAAGAATTTGAGCTCAACCCCAATTTAAAAGACAAAACAGCGCTGCACCAGGTACAATGTATATGCAAATATATATTTATTCATATATGTATATATGTAGCCAGTCTCTAGTGGGGATGCTAAGCTGAGGATATCGTTGGGTTGCAAATTTTACAACATCCCGCCACATGTTGCGGGTTATGCATCCTCACAGGAGCCGAACTGCATATATATATATATATATATATAGAGAGAGAGAGAGAGAGAGAGATAATTTCGATCTCCTAAATGTGCATGTGGATGATATGGAGGTTATTGTGAGCTATACATACAGAAAGTATCATTCATTTTGCTTTAATCTTGACATGTACATTGAAATTATATAATCAATTACCCCAAAAAAATAAAAAATTGAAATTACATAATCCAAAATAGCCAAGGTCTCCAGTAACTAACAGTGCAGTTAATTTTTCTAAGGTAAGAGTAAAATAGTTTTCTTGAATATTGGGTACAGGATGGTTAAAACCCATTTCAGTATTTCACTTTATTCCTTCTCCTTTTCTACATTTCTTCTTAACCAAACAAAGCCTTAAGCTTTTATATCTCTCCTCATAATCAAAACTACAAAATATCCTTATTTCAGTGCACAGTAAATATTCCCAGGAAAGTTTCTACATTTTATGTAAAATAATCCAAAATACTCAGAGCTAAACGCAATTGACAAATTTTTTCACCAAGTTGCAGCAAAAGCAAAGACTCTTCTAAATTTTCCAGTCAACAAAACAACTATAGCGAAAGGTTGAAGTAATCAACTTTGATTACAACTTCCTATTTATGATGACCAAGTAAGTCAAAAATTACAAAAAGTTCCAAACAAATTATTTTCCTTTCCACTTGTCTGAATTTTCTCGACAACCAAACAAAAAATTCAACAGCAACTAGAAAAAAAAAAAAAATGTAGAATTACATAACGAACCTCTATAATATCGTGCAAGCGAATAATATTAGGATGGTTAATCCTCTTCAAGATAAAGATCTCGGACATTAAACTATCCTGCAACTTCTTATTTAGCCGCCCCATGGCGATCTCTTTGATCGCCACCTCGGTCCCATGGACTCTGTGCCGCGCGTGCCAAACCACCGAGAACGAACCCGACCCGATTTGCTTGCCCACATGATAATCACCAACCACCCTGCCTCTCCCGGAGGACACCTGAGCCATTTGCCTAACACCTTTTTCTGAAGGAAAACAAAAAAAAAAAAAAAACCAAAAAACCAAAAAACAAAAACAACCCTAGAATCCGAACCCGAGGAAGAAGCTCCGAATTCCCAAAATCCAAGCTCGAGTACTAACTCGCCGGACTTAGATATCGGATCCTCCGGATATTCGACCCAAAAAGAATGATTGAAAAACTAAATTCGGTCGAATTGAGGAGTTAAAGAGAAAGAGAGAGACAGAGAGAGATAGAGAGAGAGAATAAAAAGATTAATGAATTTTTGTTTAACGTGAGCGAGAGCTTAAAATTATCATCTTGGTTTTAAATAATAATAATAATAATAATGAAATCATTTTGTTTGGATTTTGGTAATTAATTGGAAATAATTAAAAATTAGTGAATTTTTTTTTTAAATATTAATATGATTAGGGAGATAAGAGAGTCTACAGAGAAGAAGGGATAAAAAGGGTAGGAGAAGATAACAAGCTGAGGCAGAGTAGAGGTAATTTTAGCGTGTGGTTGAGTCTATTGTAAGTCATTGGGGCGTTCATTTGATGTGGTGGCACTTTCTAATTGGTTTAAAAAAATATCTTCGGGTTTGAGGTTGGTGATGATGGAATAGGACCAGCGCTACTAGTGTGGCTTTTTGATACGTGTCAATATTTTATTGGTCTTTCAATAGCTGAGATTGTTTTGCTTGCTCTTTTTTCTTTTTTTTTATATTGTACTTTCCTGCTTAATTAAATGACAATTATTATCGTAATTTTTGGTGAATGAATGACAATTATTATCGTATGAAAAGGTTGTTCATCTTAAATAAAAAAATCTTACAAATTTGGGTAACTTTGCATGGGACACGTCACACATATATGCCAAATGAGACTCTAATAATTAGCACCAACAAAAAAATTGTAGTATAAAAATTGTAATTAAATTTTTAATATGCTTTATTTATCATTATTGTTGTTGTTATTATTATGTCGTATCAAGATTCATTATCTATTATTTCAGTAAAGTAATTTATAATTATTATTTGTCAAGTGAAAGAAGTTTTGAACCTTTTGCTGAAAGTATTAAACTTCGGATGGATATTTCATACCTAGTCACGCTTTTCGGCTGCTTTATTATATTCTCCGTCTTGCTTTCTTTTAATTGACAATTATCGGTATTTTACTATCTCAATTGTGTGCAATATATATATATATAATTATTCAAATTTTAATTCCATCAGTTCCTCTGGTGAAATTGTCCGTTAGTATCCATTATTTGTTTATATATTTTAAGACTGTTTAAAATCTTTTAGAACATCCACAAAGAATTTTTTATTCTTTATAAATTTTTTATTTTTAAGAATTAATTTTTAAAAATTTAAATATGGAATGGGTTTAACTTTTTAAATTTAGAAAACCAAATATATTTTTTATATCTAATATTATATTAATATTATTTAATATTTATCAAATTCTAAAGTTATTATATTATATTAATATATTTTAATTACTTTTTATTGTTAAAAGGCAAAATACAAAAAGGAATGAAGTATATTGATAAAATAAAAATAAATAGTATGATATAAAAAATATTGTTTAAAAATTTTGAAAAGTTTCATTTTTTATGTTTAAAAATACTATTTATTATATGAAAAATGTTCTTTATTCTTAAAAAATCATTTGAGGATGCATTTAAATAATAATAATTTTTATAGTTATTGACATTTGTGGTTCCTAGATATATTGCGCTTCACACTTTGGTCTTTAATTTTTTTTTCTTTATTTTTCTATCCAAAATTAAGTTATTAGAAGAGACAAAGTACAGCATTAATATAATTTAGAGATCAAACATATTAATAACAAGAAATAAAAAATTTCAAAAATAATTTAAAATTTCAAAAAATATAAACAAGTAAAAAAATAAAAATTGAAATAAGTGTTAAAGCTTAGAACAAGAAGAAAAAGAGTATAATAATTAAAAAATATATCGCTATAAATTAAAAAGGTCAACATAGAAATTTAAAACTGAAATCTTAAACCAATTTTATCAAATCATTCTGTGATTTAAAGCTTCAAAGTTCAGGAGAGAACATTTTGAAAGTATAAGGTAAAAATGTTTGTAATCTAAAACCAAAATGTTTATAAATTCCAAAAGTATTTGTATTTTACCATTTTTATCAAATTATTTTGAGATTTAGATCTATAAAGTTCAAAAGAAATTCCAAATTGCCAAAACATTTTACCACTTCTGCAAATGTTTCTAATTTTTTGTACCATTATATCAAATTTTAATTCTATTAGTTTTAAATTTTTCTAAAAGTTTCATTTTTATCAAAATGTTTTGATATTTGGTACTATTATTTATGTCTTCATCCTGGCAATATTCATTTCATTTGATGAGGAAGATTTTATTTTTAAAAGAAGTAGCTTTGTTTGTTTTTGGACAAAAACACTAGTAGCTTGCAAATGAACAATACCACAAAGTATAATTTTCCCCTCGACCAGACCATTTTTCTTTTTTCTCGGGAAGATTTACAACTCAATCATATTACGTTAACTTATGGATAAAAATTTATCAATAATAATATATTAAACTTGCAGAAACATATTCACACTATAGAAAAATTATATATATATATATATATATATATTATATTTATATTTACGATTTACCTTTAGTTTGATTGAGCAAAATGTTGTGCAAACTTGTACACGTGTGAAATGTAGGAAAGACTCAACTGCTTGTGCAAAATGGAAGTCACTATGTTGGAATAACCGAATAACAACGACACCGTTTTAACTCTTTCCTCCACTTGGATTAAAACAGAACTGCAATAAAGGCAACTCCTCGCCTGAGCTCACAGGGATCAATATCGTGTAAAAATGCAAACCTATCGCTGCAGAATTACATGAATTTTGGCAAAAAGAAAAAAGAAGAAGAAGTTATATATGGTAAAATTAAATTAATAATCAGCAAAATAATATATATTAATATTATACTGTTACTATGGTTGTTGAAATTAATGGCTCATATAACCATTCACGATAAATTTCTCAAATCGAGAAACACATGCTAAGGATCTCCAATTTTTAAAAGGAGAGAAATCTCTGAAGTCCAAAATAAGTTCATGCCACCTCTACGGTTTTGTCTGATCCGTCTACATAGATAGCTTGTAGAGGTAGCCAACTTCTACCTTTCCAACTTAAAAAACAAAATAAATAAATAAAATAAAATCATATTGCAGTGAAAAGTTACTATAAAGGCTTTTACCAAAAAAGAAAAAAAATTCATAATTAAGGCCCATCCAGATAAAAACCATTTTTACTAAAAAAAAAAAGAAAAAAAAAAAAAAAAAATAAGAAAAAAATAAGAAGAATGTAAAAGCCATTTTTCATTTCAACATACACAGTCAACAAAGTTTCAACCAAAAGATTAACGATATTGATTAAAAAAACCCAACAAAAATTAAGAAAAGTTTAAAGAACTCGTTTGGTAACATTTAGTTTAAAAAAAAACTATGCTTTATTATAGTATATCTGGAACCATCAGCTCTAAACTTAATTGAATCTATTGGATTGTTTTAAAAGTTTTCTACTTTTTTTTTTTTTTAATAAATTCTGGATGTGGAACCATAGTTTTTTTTTGTTTCTTTTTTAATAAGGTGATAATTAATCTATATGAGAAAATAAACTTATAGTTTTGTCATTAAAATGTCACAGATAACATTTTCCGTTGCTTATAAGAAGCAGAAAAAAAAAAGAAAAAGAAAACATCTTCCGTTCAAAAACAAAACCATTTTGTTTTTTTTTTTTTTTTTTTTTTTTGTTTTTTCAATAGAAGTTAGAAAATAACATTATTGACTTAGTGAAAATAAAAGCATTTCCTATGATAATTTTTATTAGAATTTATGTGATATTAATTTTGAAAAAGTGTTCATGTTTATATAACATATTTTATATTTAATAGATAATATTTTAGATAATTTATTTAAAATGGATTATGTTTAAAATATCTTACAATGTTAATATGTAATTTTTTATTTTAAAATTATATATAATTAAAAAAATAAAAATCCATATAAGAGTTATTTTTTTTAACAAAAATTAATAAAAATGAATAAAATATTATTTCAGTCTGTCTAACATCCAGAAATAAATAATATTTTTCATAATTTTTATTTATTTTGTTATCATATCAATTTTATAAAAATAATATATAAATCTATTACACAAAATTTTTTAAAATTTTTATCTATTTATTTAATATAATAAAAAAAATTTAAATGGATAAATTCAATATATAAAACCATGAAAAATATATGGATGCCAAAAGTTAAAAAAACAAAATAAAAAAAAAGTGAGCGCCTAAAGGTTACAGGTCAGCTAATTTTCAACCAAAAAAAATTACAGGTCAGCTCTAGAAAGTTACAGGTCTCCGGATCGAGGATGGACATAGATATATATATATATATAAAAGAAAGTTTAGAAAAACCCACATCATTAAGTTTTTTCCACATTCCCAAAAATTCCCAAATAGGCCATCACACTTGTTACAGAAAAATCCCAATCGCACTGCAAAAGTTTTAAAGGTCGAGAAATCGGCTTCTCATAAAATCAATTTGGTCAGTCGTTTCGTTTGCAGTGACAGTTACACCACCAACCATCTTCCTCACCAATTCTTCGTTTTCGTCTTCTTCATCTATTGTACGGAAACCACAAAATTTTCACCCACACAAAAAAAAAAAAAAGGAAAAGAAAAAGAAGGAAGAAAAGCCAAGGCCATCATCAACAAAAAGCTATGGATTGGGGCAACGTGACAGCGGAGGATCTGATCGACGCACTCCGCGAGGTCGACTGGTCGTCGCCGCCTCGCCCGTTCTCCGAATTCTTCTCCAGATTCACCGTCCCCAGATCCTATCCCAAATGGAATAGCCGCCTCAAATGCAATCTCTACTAGTACCTCTCTCTCTCTCTCTCTCTCTCTCTCTCTCTTTGGCTTTATTTTACTCTCTTTTAGCGTTGCTTTTCTTGTGGATTGAATCGCTTCTTCTTTCCCTTTTTTGATCGCCGATTTTTTATTCCTTTTGTTTGGCTGCTGAGAGAAATCTCGGGATTTGGGGGAAAAACAAAAGAGTGAATTGTATAAACCCTAACTCATATTTGCCTATCGTATAAGCGAATGGTAACTGCGTTGGGGTAAATACTCGTACAAGAGACGAAAAATAATACGCTTATGTTGTTACTTGAGGTTGTGCTTTGTTAATGTTCAACTGCCTGCAATTTTTTTTTGTATTTCAGATTTTGTATGCTTTCGTTATTGGAATCTAAAAGTGAGACTCAAACTGCATTAAGCTACATTGAGCTCTTTTTTCAGTGTATTTCATTTTTATTTTTTTTAACCTCACATGCAAATAGTTAACTATAAAAAATTTTGATATAGTCTTTGTCTCCTCCTTAGGATCCCAACTTCTTTATATTTCCTCAAAATTCAAGTATAAATTCTGAACTGATCAGAAGAAGTACAATCTTTCGTTTCCTTTTTATTCTTATAAAATTATATGTTTTATTCAAGCGAATAGATGAGTGGGATTTTCCATTCCTTGAATTCAGTTTTAGATTAATTTCGAATTTTTACGTTGTGTGCAGTTACCGAACGAACTACTTCATTTTGATCATTTTCATTCTTGGTAAGTTAAATTAAACTATAGTTGTAAATTGTTTTAAATTCTTTGTGGGAATAAATGTTTTACATTTGTGCCATCAACTGCAGGGTTGGGGTTTCTTCGGAGGCCATTGGCTCTTCTAGCTGCTTTTCTGACGGCACTAAGCATTGCTTTTCTAAATGACAGGTAAGTCTGCCTTGTCACTCATATTGTCTAATTGTTTTGTGTATGAGCTTTAAGTATTTCAGTTCCCATATTGTTATTACAGATTTGAATATTGGTTATCAAATGTTTCTTTTATATGAGACATCATTTACTTTTACTAATTGTTTAGTAATCATTATACCGGTACTAAGAACTATTGCTACAGTTTTGCAGGTACTTTTAGTGAGAAGGTAACAAGGACTGTGCGGCAATTCTCTCCACATTTAGCAGCAAAAATGAGGCATCCTCTTACGTAAGTCTAATCTACTTGTTGGTGCCTGCTATGCATCAAGTTTTGTTGCTTCTCTAACTTTTTAGTTATTGCCAGGCCTGTTATTCGTGGACGTCCATCAGCAAAAAGAGCAATATATATCTGTGGTCGGCCTCGATGGGTGTTTGTTTTGATATTCTCTTCTGGTAATAAAATCTTGGGAGCAGTGACATCTTTCCCATATTCGTCATAGCAAGCTAGTTTATTGCTCACTTTGATTGTTTACTAAGTATGTGTTTTCCTTTACGCAGTAAGTTTTACTCTATGGTTTGTTTCTGCGGGTCTCTTGACTGTTTTATGGGCACTTGCCATTGGACTTCTTGGTATGCTACTTGCTCAACAAAGTCATGCATTTTATGTGCCTTTTCATTGATTGACCCATTTCTGTGTGCCTTCCTCTCTTCCGCAGCCACTTTACTACATGCTAGCTTCAGAACCCCTAACTTGAAAGCTCGTCTGAACACATTTCGCGAGGAATTCCGTCAAGTTTGGCGCAACTACAGTGAGCTGTAGCTTATGTAGACTTTCTGTATTGTGAGTAAATTCGGCCTTGATGTGTTTTAGGAATTTTTTTAATCTTCAACTTCGTATTATGATTTACTAGTTTTAAGCTTCCATTGTTTCCTGCAAATTGAATTTTCTAAATACTCTCTTTCCAACATGGAAGTTAATCAGGATTTCATATGCTTGTTAGAGTTACTGGGATTTAATATGGTAATTAGGCTACGTTTTGCTGAAATCAACGAGGGGAAGGAAATAAAAGATAAAATGATTTAAGCTCTTGTTGTTTGTCAAAGAGAATATTACAAAAGAAAATAAAAGCATGTGACCTAGTTATGCATGTCACTTCACTAATATCAAAACAGAAAAGATAACTCTAATTTAATGATCATCCTTGCACTATTACTTGGCCACTCCTGTGGTCTGTTGGATCTTTAATATTTATGTATATATTTAGAATTTCTTATTTCATCAAAATCTGGTCACTTCAAGTGGTTTAAAAAGTAAAATTAAAGTTGCTTGAGGTATTACACAATATTATCTGTTTAAGCAATCAGTGAAAAATAAACAAATACTGACTCAAAGTGTCTTCAACTTTTCTTTGTTTTGTTGATTGGAATAGGATAATCAATTTTGATGGATCTTTGTAATTTTGTTAAAGTTGTGATGACAGATTTTGTTAAAAAAAAAAAAAATTCTAATAAATTTTCGTGTGTAATTTGATTAGGTTTTTTTTTTCTTTTTTTTTTTTTTGGGGGGGTGGTGTGGGGGTGGGGGGAAGCTTAATTACATTCAAATTTGATATATGAAGAACTGCAAAATTTCCTGGCTTGGCTGGTTGTGGCGAAACTTTTACATCCTAAAGAGTTTTCTGACCTGTGGAACTGAAATTTTTTTTTCTAATTTTTGTTAGCATGATAACCCACTAACCAAATAGATCTAGTTTCTAACTTGCTATTTAGGTTGCTTTTAGAATGTTTCTTTAATATATCTGAATATGACATTAGTCTTTGCTATTCTTTTTTAGGGATTTCTCTATTGATCGTGAAATCTCATACCAGTTGTTCTTCTGAATTTGGGCATAGCTGCTGTTGCTGATGCTACCAAATAATTTCTTAGGTTGGCTGAAATTCTGAGATGGAGGTTGCCTACTACCTCCGCAGGCAAATCGATTGTAAATTGTCATGAACTCTTCTTTGTAAAGCAAATTGTTTCTATTTATCATCCATGTTTGTAAGAAATCTTGGACGAGTCCCATATGCAGTTGTTGCTGTCTTAAAGAGTATCGTGGGCAATGCCCATTCTGGACTCTGGTTGTCATAGAACTCTCTGTCGCTCTTTACTAGACCATAGTTTACTTACATTAGCATTGTGATGCAATGATTTGCGCTGATCAAATTAAAATTTTATAGGTGTTCGCTTCTCAATTTTTATTTTTATTTATTTTTTTCTTTCTTTTCTGTTTGCGTATTGGGTATGTGTTTGGAGGCTTGGATGAAGGACCTGCATTGGAGATTTTGAGGGGATTTAGATTTACCATTAAATTGCCTCCTCTGGACCTTGCTTAATTAAGTTGGTTTCCACTTTGATATGAACATAGCTTTTCTGAGCTGGTATGGTGAAAATTTTCCTTGGGAGCTGATACTGATTTTGGTGCTTCGGCACAAATTTCATGTCTGCAGGTTCCACATTTTTAGAGCTCGTTTACATAAATTGGTTTATTTAAATGCTTTTGTTTAATTGGCATTATCTGAACTCAATTAAGCTTTTTATCGTAGCTTATGTTTGCTTCTGTCAACTCAACGTCTGTGTGGCCGATGGACGTCTAGTCACAGACCAGAAACTAAAGGACAGTAGTTTTGGTGTAGAATATGAATGGAACCAAAGTTTTATGCGATCAATTATGGCTTTTGTCCAGGGTAATAATTATGTTTAGTCACAGAGCAGAAAATGAAAGGACAGTAGTTTTGGTGTGATTATGAATGGAGCCAAGGTTTTATGCGATCAATTATGGTTTTTTTTTTTGGGTAAAAGGGTAATAAATATGTTTCCAGCAAAAAAAAAAAGGAGGTAATAAAATATGTTAGTCTATGTTTTCTTACCGTCATTTTTTTGATGGTTTTGTTTGGGTCTCAGGAAAATAGAGAATGAACAAAAAGGGAATCAAACAAAAAAAAAAAGAAGAAGAAGAAAATAATAGAATTTTTCTTATGTTTAGTTGTTCAAGAAACATAAGAAAAACTTGGAGAACAGGAAAACTGCATAGAAGACAACATATATATATATATATATATATATATATATATATATATAATATTTGTTTCATAACGTATCTTTATGTGGTATTCTTGAGGGAATGGTGGACTGTGTTAAGAAATAATTTCTCTACATATGATTAACGTTAATGGTGCCACCTATCTATTGAGATTATATGATAAGAAGTTATGTTTTTAGTTTATTGATTGAAATTTAAATATATATAGGTAAGTGAAGCTTTAAAAAATAAATGTATATAATTAAATATAAATCAATAATATAATAATTTTTATCACTTAATAAATATTTTAATAAATTATTGATTACCTTAGCATTATTTTTATTTATATGTAATATGTGAAAAAAAAAAAATTTCTTTATATTTGGGTAACGTCTCTCGTGTACTCCACCAAGTCCACAAGGATTGCAAACGTCTAAAGCCGCGTACAGCTTTGTCGGACCTTTCTCACTACCAGCGTGAGGCTTCTATATGTGGATAATGATTTGTTTTGTAGTCTCTTTTAATATATTGAATGATTAAATGTTTATCGTCGTTATAAATATTAGTAACGTGACATTTTCTTACTTTCATGGAATGGATGTTTCATATATTTTAATTAATATTAGAATTATTTTTTCTTGTAAAAAAAATTGGAAGATTCTTGGTCACAAATCTTTCCGTTTAATATTTTACATTATCAATATCGATATCATTTTTTTTTTTTGAAAAGTATTAATATCATCATTATTATTATTATAAATCTTTGTCTCTAAATGACATTATTTTGTAAACTTTTCATTAGTCAGGAGACCTACCTTTATATATTTCGAATTCATATTTTTATTTCCCCTATTTATGATATGGTTTGAGTTTAAAATTTTTGAAATAAAAAACGTACATATGTTCATATAAAAAAAAAAAAAAATTTCTATCTGTTGCATTACTTTTCATGATTTTAAATGAATTTTTTTTTTTTTTTTTGGGGCCTTTTGTAAAGGATACATTAAGGATTAAGTACAAGTCATGATTAAACTGAAAGCCTGATACTAAAAAAGTAACTGTCCAAATTTATTTGTCTATTAGCCACTTTACCAAACTTTCCCTATTCCCAATTTATATATATATATATATATATAAAATGTAAATATAGTTGAATTAAGGGTGGCGTTAGTTTGACTTTGTTGTTTGGCATAAGAACAGAATAGAATTGATTGATTTGTTAACCCAACCGGAAACCAAACGCCACGTCAATGCAAAGCATTTCAAATCAGTGGGAAGGGTACCCAAACAGTCGAAAGCTGGGGCGGCCCAAGTAATCCAAGCCCATAGTTCAGGCTCCCGCAGCAAGAAATCTCACAGTCGCAGATTTTGCAAGCCGTCCCAAATCTTCATTTTTCCCTTTGTATACAAAAAGTTGTGGTTGGGGTTGGAATAAAATTCAGTTATAACTTTTACACTTGGTATTATTTATATCTTTTAGATATTTAATATTAGACAAACCCCAAAGTAAGATTCCAATATTATATAATACTATAATATGTACAGGAACAGGAGGTGTGTCACAGGGTATGTGGGTCATGATCGGAATTACGGCCATTTGGCTTTCACGTATTGCACAAAAAGGCCTTAAAAAAAAAAAAAAAAAAAGAGAGAGAAACAATATATTAACTAAAAATAAAAAAATCCCAGTAAAGATTCTCGATTTTGATAGCCCAAAAAAACATTATAAAAATGGAATTTATTTTATATATTTTTTTTACGTGGTTTGAAAAGAATAAAGTTGGTTGTTTCTGGCTAGCTCAGCTTAAAAATTAACAGGCTGGCCCATGTTATTTGAGCTCTTTCAAGCTAAGTCCATGTGCACCACTAAATTCTTTCTGGATCTCTCTCTCTCTCTTTTTCCCAAAATTGATAAATAAACTCAAATTCTCAAAATTGACAGATGAAAGGCAATAAACCATCTTAAAGACGATGAGAAATAGAAAACAAAAGTGGGTTTTAGAGAGACAAATAAAGCAAGAAGAAGAATAAGAAGAAGAAAGGAAATGGGACATTATCTCAACTGGGCACAAGCTTTGGCCTCAGCTTGGGGATTCATGCTGTTGGTAGGTCTTATGTGTTGCTGTCTCAGCACCCAACCTCGCGAACATGGTGATGCCAGTAATGGAAACAGTAGTTGCACTTGTGATGGTGGCTATGCCGGTGTTTGATTGCTTGCATAGTAAGGCTTCCTTTTTCTTTTTCTTTTCCATTTTTTTTTCCTTCTGTTTGATTTTTTTTTTTTTTTTGGGTTGGGGGTTATGGGGTTGGTGAAGAATGTTTTTTCCTGTATATAAAATGGGATTTTTTGGTGAATGTTTTTGGCTTTGATAACATAGAAGTTTTAGGATTTTTATTTATTTTTTTCATTTTTGAAAATTTATTGTAATTACTTGGATTGAAACTAGTGTTGTAGAATATTGGTTTTGGGTTATTGGTATATATTAAACCATTATATTTTTGGTTGTTTTACAATTGGAGGCTGTTTTTTTTTTTTTAATTATTTTGTTTTATTATTTTGTTTGAATTATTTCTTTCAAATATTCATGGAGATTGACTTATATGTGAGAGCTGAGTAATCGAAGCGAAAAGAAAAACCCAGATAATTCCCTTCTAGGATTTCAATGGTGAAGTAGTATTCAAGCTAGGTATTTTTATTTATTTATTTATTTCGGTGAATAAGCTAGGCTTTTGATGAAAGGGTGGTTGACCAGTTGGACATTCCAGCTGCCCAGTTTCATAACCAAGGCATTGATGGCACTCAACTGCCAATTGTTATTTATTATTATTATTTTTTTTTTGGGAAAAAAAAACCTACTTTTTAAAGAAAAAGAATAATAAAAAAGAAAAGAAAAAGGTGTATGATATGAGTTCCAGCGCGGATTTATGACATTCCAGTAATGATTCTGTTCACGCCAGTTATAAAATGAATGATAAAATTACAATCTATCACCTTTTTATTTTATGATTTTTTTTTCAATATATATATAAAAATTTAATAAACAATGTACAAAAAGAGAGGGTGATACTGTAAAATATTTAAATAATTATGTTAGACTTTAGTTGGCTAAGAAAATAAATGTGATACCCTGTTACAAACTCACAATCATTCTCGGTGATAGATAATAGTATCCGTTGATCTTGTGTAAGTATTAAATTTGTTAATTATAAAAAAAAAGTATTAATTTTGTTCCTCCACCAAAAAAATAAAATGAAATTTTTTTTTTTTGTGTTAAAAATAACAGACAGGAGCTATACATGCGATCACTTTTAGGCTTTTCCAAAGGAAACAAAGCGACAAGATGGCCATTAATTTGGCGCCTTTTTCAATACTACAAATTTACAATCATTAAGATCAACCAACATCCTACCTTCATTTTATTACCCCCAAAAAACTTTAAAAAAAAAAAAAAATCCCACCTTTTGTTATTGATTGGTTAAGATGTATGTAGGCCACATTTACTACAAGTCAACCAGGCCATCTTCATTTGTACCCAAAAAAAAAAAAAAAAAAAAAAAAGGGAAAAGGGAAAAAAAAAAAATCATATTCATACTTTTAGCAAGAATTAAAAAAAAAAAATCATCTTAATACTAGTTATTAGCTTAGATCTTATTTGGTGTAATTTTTACAACTGATTCTTCAAAATTTTATTTTATTTTATTTTTTAGAAGAGTTTTCTAAAAAAAAATTACATTTTGTTGATTTTAATTCCAAAATCATTTTGAAAACTGCCCAAACTTCTTGACCTTGGAAATTAAAAACAACATTTTAAAAGTCAATGCCAAAATCTTAAAAACTAGCTAATCAATTACAACAAATAAAGATGGACTTGGATTTGCATTGGGCCACTTAAAATGTGAACAGAGTCAAAGCCCAAGGAAGCCAATGAATCCTTCTTGGCTACTGTCTGCCATACGATACGAACAACTGGCTCAAATACAGTGTTAGAAAGTGTCTAAAATTTGACCATATACAACATATTATCGCAAAAAAAACCGTGTAAAACTAAAAGTTTTAATTAATGTAAGCACAAAAACAAAATGTGTGTATGTTTCTCCACCATTAGAAGGTTATAGAAAAAATATTATTTATTATTATTAATGAATGATTATTAATAAAATTATTTTGTTTGTAAAATTACATTATTAAAAAGTTTAATTTTAAAATAAAAATAATAAAAATAAATATTTTAAATTTTATAATATAAAATAATAATTTTTATCAATAATAACAAATAATAAGATTCATATCTAAATTTTTTCTTTTTTAATTTCCTTAAATGAAAAAGTAAAAACCATCGTGCTAAATTTATAATATAACTTAGACGTTAAAATGGAATTGTAAAACGTAATACAAAAATTAGAGGGTCCACGCAAAGACATAGTATACTTTATATAATATAACACCTTTGGTTGATTGACAGATGGTAAGCTTTTACATATCCCAAACAAAACTGCTTATATATATAATTGCCAAGTGTCTCCAAGACTCCCTCACAAACGAGTCTTAGAGGATTTGAAGTATCTTCTTTCATTCTTCTTGTAAATAACGTATCTGTGTTTGTCTCCTCCATTTTGACCATTATTATTCATATAATTCCAAAAAAATAAAATAGTACCTATGAAGCCCAATGTTAAAAAGTTTGAATCTTCAAACTGCAAAAAATTCAAAGTCATGTTTTTTCATACTTGGTTCTTTGATTATAAAAGGAAGCCACGAGGGGCTAAGTTTTTAATCAATTTGGATTGAGCAAGTAGCTAGAGACATAGTAGAAAGATGGACCAAACCGGGAAAACACTTATCATAGTTTTCTTTTCGCTATTCGGTGCACTCGTCGTTATTGCTTTGTTATGTCGTCTCTTCTTCGGAGGACGCACCTGGGTTGGTTACGGTGGTGGTAGTGGTGGTGGTGGAGGTATACTTCATCATCATCATCATGGTGGAGGGACAGCTGCTTCGACCTTTGGAGGTGCTGGAGGCGATTTTGGTGGTGGAGCCGTTGGAGGAGGAGGAGGTTGTGGTGGGGGCGGCGGTGGCGGTGGCGGTGGAGGCGGAGGTGCTAACGCCTGTTGAGTCATGATCATGATCTGCTTATTGATTTCGTTGTTGATACCATATGCATAAATATATGGTGTTGTGTTCTTCCTTTGTTTGGCTTGTAGAAGATTTAATTTATCTGCTAGTGTTATTATGATTTTATTAATTCTTTTAGAGAGTAAAAATATTGCATTATTATTGTTATTATTATCATTTTAAATTTCTTGTTCAGACTCTTGTAAATTGATTCAAATATTAAATTTAAAAGGTTTAATTTTCGCATTAATTAGTTTATTACAAATACTATTCATGTTTATAGCCTCTTGCAATTTAATATATTGTTATTTAGCTAGATTGGACGTAGAATAAAGAGTAACTTGATGAATAAGTCGAATCTTAAGGCTTGCAGAAAATATTTCTATACAATACCATATCTTGTGAAGCAAGGGATTTATTTATTTATTTTTTTCTGGGTTCGTTCAAGAAAGTTAATTCTAACTAAAAGGGGAAAAAAAGAAAAAACAAAAAAGGGGCTTTTGGATGAGTACTTTTAGTTAAACTGCTTTCATTCTTAGAAAAAGAAAGTTTGGACGAGATTTACATTTCGTCTTGCACCATGTTAATTATCTATAATACAATATTTGATCTTCTAAATATATAAGCACAAGAACTACTCTAACATCAACGTAGCCCACTAAATTCCGTCGCTCCTTGCTTGTGGAGAGGTTTCGAAAAAATAAAAAAACCGATATTGAATTGGAATCGATGACTTAATTTTATTTAATATTGTATTTGACGTTTAAAGCTTAATACTACATATTATTTAAGAGAACCCCCAAAACTAAGCAAACATTGCCAAAAAAAGCTATTGTCACTTAATGAAGATATTAAGGATAATTTGATAGTAAAAGTCATTATTTTCAAAAATAATGATTTAAAGTTCAAATTCTTTACTTTTAATATATTTACAAATAAAAAAAAAAAAAAGAAAAAAAAAACACTACTATTGAAAAAGTTGGGATTGGGTTGGCGTTGGGCCATATAATGGATAAGCCCATAATCGCTGATCAATCCAGTTGGCCATTTCCCATGAAAATCATACGCAGATCATGAAGTCGGGACCCAGTCTACGCCATAAACAAACCATCAATATAGACCGACCGAATTTTGACCATTTACAACATTTTTCCCTATAAGGGTTTATATATAATTGGAAATTTCAAACTTTCAGAATTAAAAATAAAATTATCCACCCAAGTTTTCTTGAAGGATTTGTTTCCTTTTTTCAAATTACACACTGCGAAGACTGAAAATGCTTTTAAGCACGTATTTTTTGGTTGGGAATATTAGACATACCAAACAATGTCAATATCAAAAATGAAAAAAAAAATAAAAAAAAAAGGTGAGAAAACTAAACGTCTATTCATCGATCGTGTACCGTAGCAGTCATATCATAATACAAGAACTATTTAGTTTAGCCAGTCATGGAAGAGCCTTATATAAGTAGCTTCTTAATTTACATATTTTTCTAAGTTTGACCATTATTATTTTTCATATAATATAAAGTAGCATATTTATATGTTTGAAACTTTTTCAATATTAAAAACTTTGAATTGATCTTCGTTTAGAATATGGAATTATATCGTACACTTTTTACGCGGCTGGTTCTTGATTATAAATAGGAAGCCAGTGAGGGGTAAGGTTGATGAATTGAGATAATCAGCAAGCAGAGATATATAGAAAAGATATGGAACTTTGGCTAATTCCAATCATAGTTTTTGTTGCATCAACGATCATAATTATCATTTTAAGTTTGATATGTCCAGCTGAACGCACATGGGTTGGATTTGGTGGAGGTAGTGGAGCAACAGGTGGCGGAATTTGGGCTGGTGGAGGTGGTGGAGTAGATAATGTTGACGGAGGAAATTATGATGGTGGAGCGGATTATACCATTGGAATAGGAGGTTCCGGCGGTGGAGGCGATTATGGTGGCGGAGGGGGAGGAGGAGGTTTTGGTGGTGGAGGCGATTATGGTGGAGGAGGAGGAGGAGGAGGCGGTGGTGGTGGTGGTGGTGATGGTGGAGGTGCAGGTGGTGGTGGCAGCGCTTGTTGAGTTGATCAAGTTATTATTTGCTATTTTGCTGACCCTATGATGTTGTTCTTCCTTAATTTGTAGGCATTTGTACGTAGTTTCTAGAGTAACAATAATTCAGATTTGTTGTTTCATTTATTAAATTTCTTAATTGACCTTAAATTTTTTTTTTTTTTAAAAAAAAATTTCGTGCAACATATATTTAGTTTATTATATTTCAATAATCAACCATACAATTGTAGTTTAATTTATAAATACATGGCTTTAAACTTAAATTTAATATTGTATTGTATATTCTTACGTATCTGTCTAAAGCAGAAAAATAGAAATTTAATCAACATAATATATTGTAGCAAACAAGTATAAAATTTAAATTTTAACTCCTAATTTACTCGTTTAATTTTTTTTTATAAGTGATGTGAGAGCGTATAATTGGAGAGATATAAAACAATATCGTCAAAAATCCAAACAAATATTATACGACTATGATTTCTACTGAACCCATATCATGAATATTCGACTAAACGGTATGCATTTCACCAACTTAATCGCAAGGATTTAATTTGGCAAGAGGAATAAACAAAATCCCAAATTTTTTTGCAGCAAGAGTAGTCGATGAATATCAAAATGACTCTTTTTTCTGAAATATCCTCACGTCAAACGAATAGAAGTATCGTGTAACTCGTAATTGGACAGTCAATAGATATATATTTGAGGAATGCATGTTTAGTTTGTTTTGATATTGTTTGTAATGTTGCGCATGGCCATGTATAGCTCGTTGAATCTACATTGCATGTGGATAACCATGATCTGGTAAGACCCCTGTATTTAAGTTTTTCTTCATGATGGGAGGTAGCCTAGATCAATGCAGCCCGAGGACCAAAAATGTAGGCATATATAGAAAATTGAACAGATAGTAGGATAATGACATGGGATACAGATCTACATTTTAAAATTCTGTGTTGATTCTGTTCCACTAATAAAAAAATTGACATATTTTTTATGTTGTCACGCTATTCTCTTTTAAATTATACTAACGGAAATGTTTTTATGGTTACAAAATTACAACTGGACCCATTTTATTAAAATTAAAAAAAAAAAAATCCTTTATCATTCTTTTTCTTTTCTTGTTCCTTTTTCTTTTTCTTTTTTTTTGTTTTTTTGTTTTTTTTTTGGGTTTCTTGTGACATTCTTGCCGTTTTTCTCCCCAACAACCATAACTTATATATTTTTTTAATTATTATTATACCAACCGGATTCTACTCATTAAAGTTTTAAAAAAATCCTATATTATTCCTTTTTTTTTTATTTTTTTTTTTAAATTTCTTGTGCAATCCCCTGCCATTCTTCACTCTTTCATTCCCTAACTGTTATACTTTTTTTAATTATTAATTTTTTTTTTCTACCGTGAGGCAGCTGCCATTAAGGCTTCTTTCTCTATTTTTCTTTCTACCATACGGCACTGCCTTATTAGTCTCTATATCAACATTCTTGATTATTTGCCTGAGTAATCTTATGTAATTATTACATTCAATATTGATTTCAATTTTATTTATATAATATTTAAACAATAGAAAAACATATAAAATTTAATTATATACCTTTTCATTTGTGTGCTTGGTTTGTTAATGTTTCTATCAATAGAGGGTTTAGAATATAATATTGCATTCTTGCTATATTCTAATATTTTATAATAAATTAAAATATTCTAGGCTTTAAAATATTTTTTTATTTTCTATTTCGCTTTGATATTATATATTTTTTTAATATGATTAAGCTTGTCATATATATATACATTTCTTTAGAGGTAAAAATAATATTCTTTTTATATATATATATTTGATGAATAAAGTATTCTTTATATTTGATGATAGATGTGTTTTGTTCAAATTATAAATTAACGTTTTATTATATACACCATTATTATCAAATCATAAAAGTTTATGTGATGCATTTTGCTGTACATAAACAGAGCCTTAAAAGGGATTGTATTGTAGGAAAAAGTTGTTGTAGCACGGTAGAGTAGAAAAAAAAAAAAAACTAGATAAAGAAATTGCTGCAGTGCCGTCTGGTAGAAAGAAAAATAGAGAAAGAAGCCTTGATGGCTGCTGCTGCCGCACGGTAGGAAAAAAAAATAATAATAATAATTAAAAAAAAGTATAACAGTTATAGGAGAAAGAATGAAGAATGGCAGGGAATTGCACAAGAAATAAAAAAAAAAAAATTCAAAAAAAAAAATGATATAGGGCTTTTTTAAAACTTTAACGAGTGCATCCAGTTGGTATAATAATAATAATAAAAATATAAAAGTTATGGTTGAAGGGAAGAAGAACGGCAAGAATGGCAAAAAAAGGGAAAAAAAAGACAAAAAAAGAAAAAATAATGAAAAAGGATTTAATTTAAAATTTTAATAAAATGGACTAGTTGGAGTTTCGCAACCATAAAAAAGTTTTTTTTTTTTTTTGATAAGTTAAAAAAGTTTTGAAAGTATAATTTAATGACGTGAAAATATGAAAAAATATATGATGATTTTTTAAATGAAATGTTAATTTTTTATTAGTGAAATAGGATTGGAGAAGAATTTTAAAGCCAGAAAATCTGTATCCGTGCCGGTCAGTTAACCCTTTATTTATTTATTTATTTTTTTGTTTTTTCAGAAGTGTACGAGTTGGTTACTGGGTGGTGTAATTGCCACGCCATTAAACTTTGTTGCCACGGTCACTAAAATGTTAAAAGCTTGTGCTAAAATGGAAAATAAAAAAAAAAAAGAAAAGAAAAGAAGAAAAATCATTTGCTACCTGACCCTTTTGGTTTTTTTGGGGCAAAGTTCATAGCCGAGGTTGGTATTTGGAAGAGAAAGATACGGGTTGGTTAGGGCGAGAAGGGGTAGTATTTGGGCTGGGTCTCGTTTTGTCACCGTAGAAATCTGAGAAAAGTTTACATCTATTTGGTCGGTTTGGAAATTGGTCTGAGGAGCTGCTTTTCAACCTTGATAGCATATGACAGATTCCAGATTGGGATGCAGTTCCAATCTCTCTCTATCTCTCTCTCTCTCTCTCTCTGTTAGAATTATAATAATATTCTAATCTAAAAGAAAATTAAAAAAAAGAAAGTAATTCAAATTATTATCTTGACACTTATTGTTTCTAATCTTATTTAAGTTATTCCTTATATTACTCACTAACACTTTTACCACGCTGTTGACATTGATGATATTGCTAGTACAACATTTATTCATGATCAGTTGGCTACAAACGAGCCTTTTTAAGCTACCTAATTTTCATGCCAAGTCCAACATCTTTTCCCTGTTTTTTTCTATTAAATTGCTGCATAATTTCATGCCAAGTCAACATCCTTTCCCTGTCATTTTCTTTTAAATTGTAGTTTTTCCTTCCAATCAAATTAACGCTCCTCCCTTAAGTTTGTAAGCTACTAATTTAACTTGCTTTGATTCACGGATATTTATATAATCAAAAAAGGTTTCAACAGTCTGCACCCAATATAAGAAGTCTTCAATGTATGCAGATTCTATCAAAACAAGGAATATTAATTTTATCCTTAATTACACTGAGCTCGAGGCTACCTGTTTTCCCAGTCCAGGTTTCAAATGTACAATTGTTTTTGTGTGGAGGGCATATAAGCTTCAATTGTCTTTGTCAGATTAATTTCAACCAAAATTTCCATTTACGATCTTAAATTAATGAATGTAGACGGTATGAATTGTTTTATTTATTGGCAGGGGATATAATTGGCAAATTTATTTTTTTTACTATTTGTTACCATTAATAATATCACTTATAATTGACAGAGTGGTGGAGTTTTAGCACAATTGAATTACATATATGGTTATTGATATATATATATATATATATATATATATATATATATATTTTAAATTAGGATTACAATATTACTATAATCAAATAGAAATAGGGAAAGAGTACCTTGAAATTTAGTCCACGCCTCAAAGTGTAGGGTGTGAGGGATATAGTATGGGCCAACCTCACTTATCTATATGGCGCTTGACCGGTAATATATATATATATATATATATATTTATTAAAGATTTTACAATCACTTTAAATTAGATAGTTTTTATTATTATCAATTTTTTAAGCTTCTTATTAGGTGGCTGATTGCATTATGTTTTAAACTCAATTGTCGTTGACGTCAACTGGAGTAAACATGATAACTATTATCGATCGTTACATTCATTGTAATTGTATATTACATTGAGAGCTCACAAGCATTGGTTATTGCCCATTTTCATGGATACTGACCATGTCGCATAAACAACTATATTACCAACGTAGAAAATTTCATGTACAACAAAAAACAGAATTTATATACAATATTTATTGTATGGGTGATGAGCACAAACTCTATAAATTATATATTATATTAAAGAATCTAAATCGGCAGCTACAAAATTTAATGTCTTTTTTTTTTTTTTTCCTTCTCTTTTTTCATGAGACAGTTTTTTTTTTTTTCATTAGTAGTCTAATTCCAAATTTAATTTCTGATAAGTTTTATGGATTTTTTAATTTTCATTGCCATTTTTTTTTTTTGAAGCGACCAATAAAAAATCTGATCATTTTTTAATTTTTATTAGGAAAATATAAGAGATCTAATTTTAACAACCAAATATATGGCTCGATAAACGAGTGTCAAACACTCATCACCTCTACTGTAAATTTTCAGAACACCTTCATCCTCCATTGATGGGAGTTCAAAATGCATTTCCCGTAATTGCTTGAACACACACAATTTTGTTTTCATTATTTCTCAGTCAATATCATCTTCTTCTCTTAATGACATAATTTATTAGATGGGTTTCACATATATTAGAGAACCACCCACAAGATTGAGAAAAAGCTGTTGGTGCTGGAGACGATGATCCATGTCCAAGACGAAATGTATAGCCTATAGAACAAAGAATAAGACGAAGAAAGAAAGTGTAAACTAACGGTGTGAAAGACTAACGTTGATTTGAATTTTTTTTTTTTTGATATATACCTAATAATACATGTGTCATTTTGTAAATGGTCATATGTACCAAATCAGCAAACACACCATGTGTACTGAAAAATTCCTCTTTAGTCAATTACTGTCCAATAGTAATGCAATGAACTGTTTGTACAGGTGGAATGTACAATTCCATGGTTTGACTTCGTCAAAGTCACCTGTCATACACATGTTCCAATAATATGGGCTATCGTAGCGTTCAAGCCAGTTTACTCGGAATAAACAGATTATTTTCCACAAACAGGAAGGCAATTAGAAATTAATTTCACCACTATTAATTCTTCAAATAGATAATGAAAACTTTGTGTTTTAAGCTTTTTTCTTAGGTCATCTGTGTCTTAATTAATTTGTTAGTACCTTTCATGATGTCACTTACGCGCATTCCAAGAAATTAAAAAGAAAATTAAATATACATTATATGTAGATATAAATGTTGAATATTCTTTCTGCTTACAAGCTATAAATATACATTTTAGGAGAAGCCAAATGCATTAAACTTAATATCTTGTGAAATAGAACGATCCATAAAGAGGCTTATAGTACTGTTGCATTTTGGTGATGGGTTGTGTTTGGAGCCATGATGCTGATCAGAAGAAAGAAAATAAAAAATATTCAGCTCCCAAGCAAGCAGCTTCTCGAGCTCCAAACAAAAGAAGGAAGACACGTGGTGGTGGTAATGGTGGAGGAGGAGGATGCGGTGGTGGAGGTTGCGGAGGAGGAGGTTGTGGAGGAGGAGGTTGTGGATGAGGAGGAGGGGGTTGACATTCGTAAATACATATAATATAGCCATGCTTTAGTGGACGTGTATCCCACTGTAGCTTGAATATGAATAAAGATGCTGAAAGTTTTGTTTATGCTAGTTTACATATATTGTTGTGTAAATCCGGAAAAATATTCAATAAAGCCTCACCCTATGTAAATCTCATACCCATATTGATCTTATATATATTTGTATAAAAAAAAAAAAAATCTGTATATAAAATAGATCTACTAAATAATTCTTCGTAAATTATCCTTTAATGAAATTTTTTTTTTCCGTATTTGCATTTTTTTACTATTAATTTTAAGCTTATCGTATATATTCACAATATACATTATCAATGGAAATTAATCACGGATGGCTAATATATGCTTTCTCTTTTATAGTTGTTATGTATGTATTTTTCTAATTTTTTTTTCATGTAACGTTGTGTGTATAAATATATATATTGCTTTCCTTTTTTCTGCATTTATCTTATGGCTACAAATTTAACCATATAGCTAAAAATATATAATTTATTTATGTTCTTTTGCAAATAAAGAGAATCATATAACCTATAATTTGGATAAATATTCTTTTTCGACTATTTTAAACCATGGATTGAGGAAGGGCCCCAATAATTACATCACCGTTCATACTATCCAGATTGAAAGTTGTACACCTGTAGTACTTGTACTGTTGATATTTCTTAACACAACTTGAATTTTCTTTGCCAAAAAAACAAATAAAAAATAAAAAAATAAAAAAAATTAAAATTCTGGATCCACTGTCCCTCCCTCTCCATCCAGTAATGTTGACACCTCATCTAAAATTTGAAGTCTAAAAAAAGTTCTCTGTTTCTCTGTTTTATCATTAACCTTTCGTTCAAGAAATCAACGTACGTCGCCACATGGGCTATGAAGCTTCCCAGAATATCATAATGTCAACATCTATAAGAATTATTAGAGGTAAGTTTTCTCAAGCGTGAGAAAAGTATTACAAAATACTTCCTTTTTTTTTTTCTTTTCTTTTTTTTAAAAGTTCTTTTCGAACAAGAATAGAAGACGTAAACGGCAAAGAATGATGGAAAATAAGCTAAGGGAAACAAAATTTTTCAAACTAATTTTATAACTGCGGTGTCATTTACTGGTTGGTGGAAAGAGACACATAGATAACATGTTATCCACATAAAGGACAAAGAATTTGCACCCATTTAAAATGATTTATTTTTTATTGAAAAAAATTATACACGGGCCCATTTTGGTTTTACATTAATATTGTAGATAGCAGTTAGTTGCAATTTTATGGCGATCCATACACATTTATGGGAAGCCTAAGGCCATGTTCAACGGTCATTTTCGTTTATATATATGTATATATATATTACCATGTGAATATCCTCATTTTGTTAAAATGCTGTATATTTCCTAGAATTATATGGAGTTTTGTAACTCCATGCAATTTAGTGACAAATATACGGAAACCATATATATATATATATATATATAACTGTAATATTCATTTCCCATGTGGACAGAAGCTAGCAACAGACGTAAGTTAGCAATACTAATGCAAGTTATTAATTAAAAAGAAAATTAAACCGGCCTTCAACTTGAAGGTAAACTTCGATTCGTAGATTCCTTCATGATTTTGTTAAACTGCTAAGCAGTAGTCAATTTGATACCCAATTGATGACTGGCCTTTATGCCAAAAAAAAAAAAAAAAAAAAATCAATAATAATAATAAAAATAAAAATAAAATAAAATGATGAGTGACCAATCTTTGAGTCCATTTTGGCAGAGATTTTTTTTTTTTTGGTTCCAAAAGTTCTATTTAATTGTTAAAATTTTTTTTATCAAAAAATAAAGATGTTTGATATTATTTAATAATAATTTGTTGATAAAAAACAGTTTTTAAAAAATCTAAATTTTAAATTTTTCTAAACAATATATTTTTTTAATCTTATATAGAAATCAATAAACATTTAATAAATTTTTTTTTTATTTATAATCAAACATTCTAATAAAAATTTTTTTACAAAAAAATCTATTATATAAAATTCTATACAAACAAATTTTCTATTTTTATCAACTGCACTTCTCATCCAAATACTTTTTCTTCGTTGACTCTTTCGACAATGCAAACATTTTCTTCGAACTGTCTTGGAGACTGTAAAGAAACATAGCAAATATCTTTAAAAAAAAAAAAAAAAAAATCCTTTATAACGAACTCATGAATGTGTGACGAAGTAAAGATGCTCCACCAAAGGAATCAACATCAGCATCGAATATTCCCTGGGTTGAAAAACTCACATTTGACTTTGTCAAAGATTCCTTTTCTACGTTTCCGTATCGCAATGGGCCACATGACCAAGTTGTTCTTTTCAGAAACAAATAATTAATTAAACCCAACCGACATGTTCCTTTAAACAATATTCATTGAATGCCTCCAAACGGGAAGTCAAATTAACCAAGAAAAAAGCTATCGTCTTCTCTTAATATTCCTAAACTAAATATGTTAATTAAGATACAGGTGTGTTTTCCGGGAAACTAATTGAAGCAAAACAAAACTACTTTTCTTCGTTTGATTCTCTAGCTGTTGATAAATTTTATAGCTATAAATATGTTAAGGGTAGCCAAAGCAATCGGAAAAAACACTTATATATATGCTACTACAATATAACAGCTAAGGAAGATAGATAGGTAGATATAATACAAAGTTTTATAGTGGTACAATATTTCGTGATGGGTTGCAACTGGAGCGAGGAACAACAACAACCTAAGCAGAAGTATCCAGCTGCTTATACTCGGCGGCCGGCATCTTCAGGAGTCCGACCTGCGAGAAGAAGAGGTAACGGCAGCATGGTTATCATGGGCAGCGCTGGTGCTGCTGCTGCATATACACCGGCTGCTGGTTGCGGTGGTGGCGGTGGAGGAGGTTGTGGCGGAGGTGGAGGAGGAGGTGGTTGTGGTGGTGGTGGAGGAGGAGGATGTTGACGATGTGCAATGTGCATACGGTGTGTATTCAACAGTTAGTTGTTGTGTGTATCATGTCATTAAGAATGTATAAAGTAGACAAAAACAAAATTATAGAGGAACTGTAATCCTTGAGAGTTATTCTCTTTTTATTTTCTAGTGATATAGGGATGTAAAAAGATATATATTTATATATATATATATATATATATATATGTTGTATTTTCACGATTAAATGATTCAAATTGTGATACTGGTTCTTTATTTATTTTGTAAAAGAAATGATAATGGTCATTACTATTGTTTAACCTTTTCTATAAAGTTACTTTACCCGATACAATGAAGGATGGATGCATGTATGGATTCGTTTGATAAAAGTTTTAAATTGTTACGTCTTTCTTAATTAATTAACCGGTGTCCATCTCTTTCTCTTTCTATATATATATATATATATATATATATATATATATGCATCTCCTAGCAAAATATATTTTAAAATGTCCAAAAGCTTTTAATTAATCTGGATTAAAAAAAGATCGTTTTTTATTTTTTTGGGTGAAAGGGAATTCCGTTCAGTTTCAGATTATATATGTGTATACTTTCCATGAAAAAAAAAAACGAAGGGAAAATGATGTGCAACTTATCATTATATTAATTCTTATATTAACATCATTTTTATCATAGTTCATTAGACGTTAATTATAAGTACCTTTAAACATATAAAATAAATATTCATAGATACATTTTTAGGTTCAGAGATCAAATGAAAATACACCCCCCTCCTTTAATTTGTAATAGAAAAAAAAAATTAAAATAATTAATTAAGATTGTTCATGAAAAGAAATTTTTGCTTAATGGAAGATACCTCAATAGAATCTTTTTGTTTGCACACAAACTTTTAGAATAGTTCAAAAAACTTTCACTAAAGAAGAGGATTATCAACTAACATTAATATAATCGCACACGTATGTAAGTTTACATTCTTCCATATTTTATTATGTACAATTATTGACATAATATCATTTTATTACTAAAGATACTAAAAGGGTAAAATAAACTATATAAATAAATAAATAATTACTTTTTTGAGATAAGGATGAAATTTTATTATTAATTGCACAATAATAATAATAATAAGACAGAAAATATTATAGTGGGAATTCAATTATTGCAGATGACGCGGAAGGAGCGTCAAAAGTTGAGGCCATATTCAGTTTTTAGTGGTGTTGTGGGTCATAGCGATTGAAAACTTGCACCATTATCAAATGGCACTTATTGTGTGCTCTTTTTTTCACTTTGGAAAAATAAGTTTCAAGGTTTTGCAATTGAAAACTTGGACCATAATCAAATGGCACTTATTGTGTGCTCTTTTTTTTTCTTTGGAAAAATGAATTCCAAGGTTTGGCAATTGAATTAAAACAAAAATAGTACTAACTTTCAACATCGATAAGAAAAATGTTATGTTGGCCTTTACCAAAAATCAAACTAGAAAATGCAAAGAATTAGCCAATTTTGCGTCTGCGTGCCAATATTGTGTACGGTTTACCAAGTCAGAAACTAAGAATGGGACCAATCCAAAAAATCAAATAACGAAAATGTCAGAATAGGACAGCAAAAACTCGTAAACTTGGAAGTACTCGAAATTAATCTCTATCATGTGGGTCCCCGTCGCCAAGTGCAGTGCACTGTTTGGACCTCTTCTAGCAGGAACAAAAACATGTTCAAATTTACAGCCGTTGGATTTTATGACTTCGAATGGATGGCTGAGATTGCAGGCATCACTCACGTATGAAAACTTTGCCCAAATCTCCCCTTTTCGTTCGCTCTCCCCTTCCGGCTCTCTAGTTCCTCTTCCACTCACACCAGCTTTTTGATTCGCCGCACCAACTCTCTGCTCGCACCAGCTCTCCACTCGCACCAGTCAAATTTTTTAATATATTATTCCTCTACAAATTAACGTGGTTGTAGCTAATATGCTAGAGAGTCCTTTTTTTTTTTTTTTTTTTTTCCCTTTTTTATTTAAGAAGTTTTAAGAGCGCAATTTTTCTTAGGCTTAATGCATGGGATACGATTAAAAGATATTTGATAGAAATATTGAATGAGATGAACTGTTGACCTTTTCTTTGAAGGAGGATCTTATCTTGATTGTGAACTCGTTTCCTTGACTGGAAATTGACTGTGTATTTCTAGCATAAAAGATAAGCAGAGGTGGGTGGGAAGGATAGTATTTCTGCTTCGGAGCAAAGCAAAACCTTTGTTTTGGCCCTTTGCATGTTTAAATGTTGCTCTACCTCTTCCTTATGCACAATGAAAACGGCAATTTTTAGAGTCTCCATTGCTGTTCTTACTTCAATTTCCAAAAAAAAAAAAAAAAAAAAAGAAAAGAAATAGCTGTTCTTATTACAATTACCCAAAAAAAAAAAATGAAAAATAGCTGTTCTTATTTCCTATTAGCGAATTCTCTACCTCCAATAAATCTTGTAATATTAGCATTATTAATCAAAAAGAATTCTAACAAAAACTATTCTTTTTTTTTTTTTTTTTTTGGTAATTAGAACTACGGTCCCTTGCTTATTCGAAATTAAACAAGGTTTTCCACATATTTTGATGATTAATTAAGCATTACAATTACTTAAAATCATAACGATTTAAAGCTGCTGCGAGTGGTGTGGGAATCAGAGAGCTGGTGTGAGTGGAAGATTTGCGATCTAGTGTGGTGTTTTGCGAGCGGAAAAGGAAGATTTGGGCAAAGTTTTCACACGTGAGTGATGCTTGCAATCTCAGCCATCCATTCGAAGTCATAAAATCCAACGGCTGTGAATTTGAGCATGCTTTTGGTCCTGATGGAAGAAGTGCGGTCGGATTTTATTCTAGACGCTCTGTATATATATATATATATATTAAAGATTCATATAACAGTTCAAATTATATGCAAGCATCCCATTTCTATATTCATTTTTTTCACATATCATAAATATTTTAATTTTTAATTTCAAGTGTCAAATTGAATTGGACCCATTTCATCAAACATCGACCAATAACAAATTTTAATTAATTTAAAGAGCTGAACATAAAATTTTTACAGTCAACTTAAATAATTGGTTTTCAATCCCATAAGCTAAAAATTGACAAAAATTCAAGAAAATGAAGGAATAGCAAGTCATAATACCGCAGTTCACAATTTGTTTACACATTTAGGAAGCTCAAAAAGCTTCCCTTGTGCAACACGGCAATACCGTCCTAATTAAAGTCAACAAAATTGCCAAAGAAGAAAGTAAAGGGAAACATAGTTTTGAAAATGGAAGATATATTGCGAATTTTTTTTTTTTACTATAAAAGGAAAAGTACCTTTGGAGAAAAAGAAGTCATTAATTATATATTATCAGTTATTTGATATCTGAGATTCGAGAAAAAATAATAATAATAATAATAGTAATAATATAAGATCAATGAAGACAGTGTTCATCATACCTATCGTTGTGGATCGGTGCTGATAGTAATAGTATTACTATGGCTGATATATAAACGATGTGTAGGAGTGGAGGTTTCCGTAGAGATTGAAATTGGCGGAGACAGAGACAACAATAATAATACCGATTTGGAAGCCGGGGATGGCAAAACAGAAATATTGCATAATGATCAGGCTAGTGATGGAAATATGTACCATTGGATTAGCACTAATACTTTAGAACAAGGAGGAGGAAAAGGGGAAGAAGGAGATACTGGCGAGGGAGGAGGAGGAGGAGGAGGAGGAGGAGGGGATTGTGGTGGCGGAGGAGTCAACTCCGGTCATCATGGCGATGGCGCCGGAGGCCATGGACATGGAGGTGGAGGAAGAGGAGGAAGTGGTGCAATTGAAAGTGGAGGTGAAGGTGGAGGAAGTAGTAATGTTGAAAGTGGAAGTGGAGGAGGGGGTAGTACTTTTGACCATGGAGGAGGACATTCCGGTGGTGGAGGAGGATATTCCGGCGGAGGAGATCATTTTAGTGGCGGTGGAGGAGGATATTCCAGTGGATATTCCGACGGAGGAGGATATTCAAGTGGAGGTTACAGTGACAGTGGAGGCTTCAGCGGTGGCGGCGGGGGAGATTATTTTAGTGGCGGTGGAGGAGGGAGCATGTGGTGAGAATTGGGCTGGAAGGAACAAGGAAGCAAAGATATTTTAATGTGATTTGGAAATTGAATGTGTATTATTATTATTATTTTTAGATCAAGAAAGTGAAGGCTTTGACAAGATAATGTTTGATAGATTAAGACGGTTAATCTGTATGTCTGTTTTTCTCATCGATTGTGAAGTAAATTATGTGCACTTATGGTTCAAAATTTCTTTTACATATATTATCGATTTTTTTATTTGTTATTATTATTATTATTTATAGATTTTAGTTTTTGTTGCAACATGCAATTTTAAAAACTAGAGAATAAAATTATCTAACTAAACTTATTCCATATAGGAAGATATAGGGATTCAACTTGGCCATGTATAGGAGGTTACATCAAATAGACGCACTCTATAATACACCAAAACAGTCGTACTAAGCAAAATAAATACTAAAAGGTATACTGTTACAGTCACTTTGCTGTATTTCAAAGTGCAAAATAGAAAAGCATATATATATATATACCTATTAATGATTTAGTTATCTATTTAATTCACTTAATTATTAACTATTTAAGAGTAATATGGATATATAATATACGATAATATTATTTTCGTTTTATGTTTTAGTAAGGAAAACTATTTAAGAGTAATATGGATATATATTGTACATTTTTTACGCGGCTGGTTCTTGATTATAAATAGGAAGCCAATGAGAGGTGGGGTTGATGAATTGAGATAATCAGCAAGCAGAAATATATAGAAAAGATATGGAACCTTGGCTAATTGCAATCATAGTTTTTGTTGTATCAACGATCATAATTATCATCTTAAGTTTGATATGTCGAGCTCAACGCACATGGGTTGGACATGGTGGAGGTAGTGGAGCAATAGGTGGCGGAATTTGGGCTGGTGGAGGTGGTGGAGTAGATATGGAGGAGGAGGTTATGATGGTGGAGCGGATTATGCCATTGGAATAGGAGGTTTCGGCGGTGGAGGCGATTATGGTGGTGAAGGGGGAGGAGGAGGTTTTGGTGGTGGAGGCGATTATGGTGGAGGAGGAGGAGGAGGAGGCGGTGGTGGTGGTGGTGGCAGCGCTTATTGAGTTGATCAAGTTATTATTTGCTATTTTACTGACGATATGATGTTGTTCTTCCTTAATTTGTAGGCATTTGTACGTAGTTTCTAGAGTAACAATAATTCAGATTTGTTGTTTCATTTATTAAATTTCTTAATTGACCTCAATTTTTTTTTTTTTGAAATTTCGTGCAACATATATTTAGTTTATTATATGTCAATACTCAACCATACAATTGTAGTTTAATTTATAAATACATGGCTTTAAACTTAAATTTAATATTGTATCATATACTCTTAACGCATCATTTAAAGCAGAAAAATAGAAATTCAAGCAACCTAATATATTGTAGCAAACAAGTATAAAACCTAAATTTTGAGTTTTAATTTACTCGTTTAATTTTTTTTTTTTTTTTAAGTGATGCGAGAGCATGTAATTGGAGAGATATATAACAATATCGTGAAAAATCCAAACAAATATTATACGACTATGATTCCTACCTAACCCATATCATTAATATTCGACCAAACGGCCGGTATGCATTTCACCAACTCAATCGCAAGGATTTAATTTGGCAAGAGGAATAAACAAAATCCCCAAATTGGTTGCAGCAAGAGTGGCCGATGAATATCAAAATGACTCTTTTTTCTGAAATATCCTCACGTCAAACCAATAGAGGTATCGTGTAACTCGTAATTGGACAGTCAATAAATATATACTTGAGGAATGCATGTTTAATTTGTTTTGATATTGTTTGTAATGTTGCGCATGACCATGTATAGCTCGTTGAATTCACATTGCATGTGGATAACGATGATGTGGTAAGATCCTTGTATTTAAGTTTTTCTTCATGTTGGGAGGTAGCCTAGATCAATGCAGCTCGATGACCAAAAATGTAGGCATAGAAAATTAAACAGACAGTAGGATAATTACATCCATGCTGTGTATGTGCCAGCCAGTTAATTTTTTTTATTTTTATTTTTGCAGAAGTGTACGAGTTGGTTACTGGGTGCTGTAATTGCCACGCCATTAAACTTTGTTGCCACGGTCGCTAAAATGTTAAAAGCTTGTGCTAAAAAGGAAAAGAAAAAAAAAAAGAAAAAAAAGAAAAAGAAAAATCATTTACTACCTGACTTTTATTTTTTTGTTTTTTTTTTGGGGCAAAGTTCATAGCCGAGGTTGGTATTTGGAAGAGAAAGATACGGGTTGGTTAGGACGAGAAGGGTTAGTATTTGGGCTGGGTTTCGTTTTGTCACCGTAGAAATCTGACAAAAGTTTACATCTATTCGGTCGGTTTGGAAATTGGTCTGGAGAGCTGCTTTTCAACCTTGATAGCATATGACAGATTCCAGATGGGGATGCAGTTCCAATCTCTCTCTCTCTCTCTCTCTCTCTCTGTGTTAGAATTATAATAATATTGTAATCTAAAGGAAAAAAACAAAGAAAAAGAAAGTAATTCAAATTCATAGACTCTCACAACTTTCAACTTCAAAATATAAGTTCATGACTTTCTAAGTATAGATCGTTGGGTCTATCTAGATTAATTTCACTTAACTAGATAAAATATTTAATCAAATAAAGATATCGTGACACTTATTGTTTCTAGTCTTGTTCAAGTTATTCCTTATATTACTCACTAGCACTCTTACCACGCTGTTGACATTGATGATATTGTTAGTACAACATTTATTCATGGTCAGTTGGCTAGAAACGAGCCTTTATAAGCTGCCTAATTTTCATGCCAAGTCCAAAATCTTTTCCCTCTCTTTTTCTATTAAATTGCTGCATAATTTTGCTAATTCAACATCCTTTCCCTGTCATTTTCTATTAAATTGTAGTTTTTCCTTCCAAGCAAATTAACGCTCCTCCCTTAAGTTTGTAAGCTACTAATTTAACTTGCTTTGATTCACGGATATTTATATAATCAAAAAAGGTTTCAAAAGTGTGCACCCAATATAAGAAGTCTTCAATGTATGCAGATTCTATGAAAACAAGGAATATTAATTTTATCCTTAATTACACTAAGCTCGAGGCTGCCTGTTTTGTGCTCCATGGTTGGTTCGCAGTCTAGGTTCCAAATGTGAAGTCCCACATTGGTTGGAAAAGGGAACGAAGCACGCCTTGTAAGGTGGTGTGGATACCTTTCCCATACGACGCATTCCCATGAGGGAACGTAAAACCGTGTGGGCTGGGCCCAAAGCAGACAATATCGTGATTGGGCCTGGAAGCCCATGCCAGTGGGACTGGTAGGTAGGGGTTGGAAGAGGATTCCCCCTAACCATTACGAGGCCTTTCTATGAGGGAAAGTAAAACCGTGCAGGCTGGGCCCAAAGCGGACAATATCGTGATTGGACCTGAGAAGCCCGTGCCAGTGGGACTGGTAGGTAGGGATTGTAAGAGGATTCCCCCTAACCATTGCGATGCGTTCCCATGAGGGAAAGTAAAATCGTGTGGGCTGGGCTCAAAGCGGACAATATCATGATTGGGACTGGGAAGCCCGTGCTAGTAGGACTGGTAGGTAGGGGTTGTAAGAGGATTCCTCCTAACCATTACGATGCGTTTTGACAAAACCTTAAGGGTTGGGTTGTAAGAGGATTCCCAAGGTCCAAAGAGGACAATATCGGATGCGGGTGGTCTGGGCTGTCACAGATGGTATCAGAGCCGGACCCGGATCGGTGTGCCAGCGAGGACGCTGGGCACCAAAGGGTGAGGATTGTGAAGTCCCACATCAGTTGGAAAGGGGAATGAAGCACACCTTATAAGGTGGTATGGATACCTTTCTCGTACGATGCGTTTCCATGAGGGAACGTAAAACCGTACGGGCTGGCTTTAAAGCGGACAATATCGTAATTGGGCCTGGAAGTCCGTGCCAGTGGGACTGGTAAGCAGGGGTTGGAAGAGGATTCTCCCTAACCATTACGAGGCCTTCCCATGAGGGAAAGTAAAACCGTGCGGATTGGGCCCAAAGCGGACAATATCGTGATTGGGCCTGGGAAGCCCGTGCCAGTGGGACTGGTAGGTAGGGGTTGTAAGAGGATTCCCCCTAACCATTGCGACACGTTCCCATGTAGAAAGTAAAATCATGTGGGCTGGGCCCAAAGTGAACAATATCGTGATTGGGCCTGGAAAGCTCGTGCCAGTAGAACTGGTAGGTAGGGGTTGTAAGAGGATTCCCCCTAACCATTACGACGCATTTTGACAAAACCTTGAGAGCTGGATTGTAAGAGGATTCCCCATGCCCAAAGAGGACAATATCGGACGCCAGTGGTCTGGGCTGTCATAGATGGTATCAGAGCCGGACCTGGATCGGTGTGCTAGCGAGGACACTGGGCCCCAAGGGAGGAGATGTCAAGACCCGTCCAAAATTCCTCACCGGAACCCGAGACAAGCCCTGATCCCAAGGAAACCCTACCGGACCCTCCAATGAAAAATCCGGTAGAACCTCCCCTAAGGGTTGGACTTACCACAATTTTCCTGCACTGAAAACACACTTCTATATACATCCCCTTATTCCTCCCACATTACTACAATTTAATTCCACAAATTTGCAGCACTCCAAATGAATAAAAGTAAATCGGTGCATAATTAATAACTAAATGTCCAATACAGTATACAGAGCATTATACAAATAAATGTGAAATTAATACAATGACAGATGAAGCAATACAAGATGAAGAGGAAAAAGGGAAGAAATGCTTCTTGGACTTTCGGCAATGAACTGAGATGTCGGGCTCGCCCCGGACGATTAACGTCTCCCAACCTGGACCTAGGGGAACGGAATTTAAAAATATGAGATGCTAATCATCTCAGTGAGTGACCATATCTACTGTACAATTATAATAGTAACGATAATTATAGCGCATTTGATTAATTAAGAATAAATAAGTAAATAAATAATAATTGATTGAAAATAATATTTTCTCTCAAAACCTTCACTATTCACTCCGTTGGAAAGGTTCCCCTTTTAAAACATTTTCGCAAAACCCGTTATTTGTATTCCCCGAAAACCAAAGAAACAATTAGTTAACTAAATTTCGAATAAAATACAAGAATTTAAGGATCCAAATTTATAATGGAAAAATAGAATAAGACATCATTGGATACCATAAATAAAATCATAAATAATACTTATATTAAAGAAATTTGGCATAAGAACAAAAATAAATCCAATATTTTATGCCCCACAAATCAAGTAATAATTAATTTAATAAATAATTAAATAGTCCAAATATAAATAAAATGTAATGAAATATAACAAAATAAATTTGGAATACTTGCATGAAAGAAATATAACATAAAGGAAAAAAATTCAACATATAATTCATATAATTTGATTAAATAAATTAAGATAACAGCATCAAAATATAATTTAAATAATTATAAATAGATGATAAAATAAATTTAAATGCATTTAATTTAAATACGATTTTAAAACCTTTAGGGTTTGAAATTTCTATCTGAAAATTTATACTTGACGCACCGCACCATATACCAGTGATGCCTTCCGATACCCAGCGTTCCGAGCACCGTCTGGCGGGAGGTTAAAGAGAGAAACTTGCATACGGTCGCTTCGGCGTCCTGACAGCGCCACTGCTTAACCCGTCATCCCGGCCATGGAGGGGGGCGGCTTATGTGCACTATATAAAACTTGCCTACCCTCGGTCCAGTGGAAACTCACAGGAGACATTATAACTTGCGCGCTCATCCACATATACAGTACATAAAAAGGTACATAATTTCTCCAAAATTCACCGTGGGAATTATACCATTTCAAATTCAACCTCCCACATTTTTCTTTAATAATTCCAGCATAAATCCACCGATAATAATATACAAATAATTTTCTTCCCAAATCATAAAATCAATCAAATAATATTTCAAGGCATAATTATACAATTTGAAACCACCAAACTTAAACCAATATTTCCTTAAAATATTTAAAATCAAATCATGCCCAAAAATAATATTAAAACCACAGGAATTTCATATATAATTGAATTCCACAAATCCTCAATACCATAAAATAATTTTCACAATGCATAAATTTATATAAATGTATTTTTTATTAATCAAAATAAACTCACAAATTAATTCCACAATAAATCAATTAATATTAAAATCACAATTCTTTTAAATATCAAATTTCCATAAAATCTAAATTTCTATAATTTGTCAAAAAATCATATATGATTTAATGCACATATGCATTTCAATTTATTCAAATTGTGCCATCAAAATTTCAAATATAAACTTACTAAATATTTAACACATAAAATATAAATTTCAAATATTCAATTCACACAAAATATTCACAAATTTAATTCCCGAAATTAATTTGAAGATGGGTCACTCACCTCAAGCGTGTGTCTCAGTCAAGATCCTCCGCAGGATCAACTCCCCTACTCACTCGTGCACCTAAAATATCAACATTTCACAACTTCGATTAAAATAATATTTTAATCGGATAAATTCTCAACCGGGTATTCGGAGGAGCGAACACAAATGACAACCAAAATTTACAAGTAATATACCGAATCGAAGCTTGTGAGGTGGGGATTATGAATTCGGTCTTACTTTCCGGAGATCGGACCGGTGATGGCCGGAATCTCGCCGGAAAGTTCTCGGCCTTTAAAGCCTAGATTCTCCAAAACCGTCGCGAATTGGAGGAAAAGGACCCCGGATATGAGTTCAAGGGGTCGAAATTAGTGGGGAGGGGCCTGAGACGTGACTGGGTACTCGTCGAAATTGGATTTTCCGATGAGCCGCGGAGACCCACCGGAAACCATGGCCTCCAGCGGTGCGTTCGGTGGCCGATGGTTGAGATTTTTGGAGATTTTGTAGGTTGAAGGGAGAGTGTCTCAATGGAACCGGTGGTGACAAGAATGGGGGCCGGAATGAGGAGATCTCGGCGGTTGAAGAAATCGGCGCCGCCGCCGAAAATGGCCTCGAATTGGGCTCGTCGGCGGCCGGCCGGCGGTGAGATTCGGTGGGTAGGTCGGAATTCCCATGGGTGAGAGACCGGTCAGGCACGGGTGGCTGGAAAATGGGCAAATCGGCAGTGGCTGGTTGGGTTCTCTTGCTTTCTCCTCTCTCTCTCTCTCTCTCTCTCTCCCTCCGCCCTCTCTCTTTCTATCTCTCTCCCTCCGCCCTCTCTCTCTCTCTCTCCTCCTTGGCTTTTCCCTGTGAAACAGTGAAATAACTCAGCCCGTGGGTGTCACTGTGCACTCACGGGATTGAATGAGGACGCAACACATGGCACGAACAGTGCGCATGTTTCACACATTTAAAATAATAATAAATTAATACGGTGTTAACAAAACTTCGCAGATCCATACTTTTTAACCGTATGTCCAAATTAGGCGTGCCGCTAGTCTGTGGACTCATATCGACGAGCACTTTACAACCATGTATGAGTTAAAGCTCATTTCCCCATAAATAAAAAGTCAACTCCGGCACCCTTGGACAATTTGAACCCCAATCTTGTTTTGCTCATAACTTTCAAACCGTAGCTCCATTTTCAACGTGCTATTAGTCTCCGAACTCGTGCCAATGTTTACTTTGTAACGGTACCTCAGTCAACCTAGAATTCCATCCGAGTCAAAAAGTCAACTTTTGACCCCTTCGGTCAACGGTCAACGGTCAACCTTGGTCAAAGTTGGAAAATTTCCGTTGTACTTTGGGACGGGGCGTTACAGGAGGATTGTGAAGTCCCACATCGGTTGAAAAGGAGAACGAAGCACGCCCTATAAGGTGATGTGGATACCTTTTCCGTACGACGTGTTCCCATGAAGGAACATAAAACCGTGCGGGCTGGGCCCAAAGCAGACAATATCATGATTGGGCCTGGAAGCCCGTACCAGTGGGACTGGTAAGTAGGGGTTGGAAGAGGATTCCCCCTAACCGTTACGAGGCCTTCCCATGAGGGAAAGTAAAACCATGCGGGTTGGGCCCAAAGCGGACAATATCGTAATTGGGTCTGGAAGCCCGTACCAGTGGGACTGGTAGGTAGGGGTTGGAAGAGGATTCCCCCTAACCATTACGAGGCTTTCCTATGAGGGAAAGTAAAATCGTGTGGGTTGGGCCCAAAACGAACAATATCATGATTGGGCCTAGGAAACTCGTGCCAGTGGGACTGGTAAGTAGGGGTTGTAAGAGAATTCCCCCTAACCATTGCGACATGTTCCCATGAGAGAAAGTAAAATCGTGTGGGCTGGACCCAAAGCGGACAATATCATGATTGGGCCTGGGAAGCCTGTGCTAGTAGGACTGGTAGGTAGGGGTTGTAAGAGGATTCTCCAGGCCCAAAGAGGACAATATCGGACGTGGATGGTCTGGGCTGTCACACAACTATACAATTGTTTTTGTGTGGAGGGCATATAAGCTTCAATTGTTTTTGTCAGATTTATTTCAACCAAAATTTTCATTTACGATCTTAAATTAATGGATGTAGACAATACGAACTGTTTTATTTATTAGTAGGGGATATAATTGGAATTTTTTTTTTACTATTTGTCACCATTAATAATATCACTTATAATTGACAGAGTGGTGGAGTTTTAGCACAATAGAATTACATATATGGTGCTTTGATATATATAAATATATATATCTATATATATATATATATTTTAATTACGATTACAATATTACTATAATCAAATAGAAATAGGGAAAGAGTACCTTGAAATTGAATCCACGCCTCAAAATGTAGGGTGTGAGTGATATACTATGGGCCAGCCTCACTTATCTATATGGTGCTTGATTGGTAATATATTTTTTTAAGATTTTAAAATCACTTTAAATTAGATAGTTTTTGTTACTATCAATATTTTTTAAGCTTCTTATTAGGTGGCTGAATGCATTATGTTATAAACTCAATTGTCGTTGACGTCAACTGCAGTAAACATGATAACCATTATCGATCGTTACATTCATGGTAATTGTATATTACATTCAGAGCTAAAAGCATTGGTTATTGCTCATTTTCATGGATATTGACCATGTCGCAGGAACAACTTTATTACCAACGCACAAAAATTCTTGTACACCAAAAAACAGAATTTATATACAATATTTATTGTATGGGCGATGAGTACAAACTTATTATGAATATCAACGTACTTGTATAAATTGGGTATAAGTCAAATAATATAATTAGCATTTAATCAATTACTATCCAACAGTAATGCAATGAACTGTTTGTACAGGTGGAATGTACAATTTCATAGTTTGACTTTGTCAAAGTCACCAGTCGTACATTTGTTGAATAATATCGGCTATCGTAGCGATCAAGCTAGTTTACTTAGGAAACTAATACACGGAATAAACAGATATGATGCCACAAACAGGAAGTCAATGAAAAATTAATTTCATCACTATTAATTCTTCACATAAATAATGAAAACTTTGTGTTTTAAGCTTTTTGCTTAGGTCATCTGTGTCTTAATTAGTTTGTTAGTAGCTTTCATGATCTTTATGATATTACTTACGCGCATTCCAAGAAATTAAAAAGAAAAGTAAATATACATTATTATATGTAGATATAAATGATGAATATTCTCTGTGCTTTTATAGTCAATAACGTCAAAACAAGCTATAAATATACATTTTAGGAGAAGCCAAATGCATTAAACTTAATATCTTGTGAAATAGATCGATCCATAAAGAGGCTTCTAGTGTTGCATTTTGTTGATGGGTTGTGTTTGGAGCCATGAAGCTGATCAGAAGAAAGAAAACAAAAAATATTCAGCTCCCAAACAAGCAGCTTCTCGAGCTCCAAAAAAAAGTAGGAAGAAACGTGGTGGTGGTCATGGTGGAGGAGGAGGAGGAGGAGGAGGATGCGGTGGTGGAGGTTGCGGAGGAGGTTGTGGAGGAGGAGGTTGTGGAGGAGGGGGTTGACATTCATAAGTACATATAATATAGCCATGCTATAGTGGATGTGTATCCCATTATAGCTTGAATATGAATAAAGATGCTGAAAGTTTTGTTTATGCTAGTTTACATATATTGTTGTGTAAATGCGGAAAAATATTCAATAAAAGCCTCATCCTATGTAAATCTCTCTTACAAATATATGGGATTCATATGATATCACATATTGGTCTTATATGTATGTGTAAAAAACAAAAAAAAAAAAAAACAAAAAAAAATCTTTATATAGAATAAGCCTACTGAATAATTCCTTGTAAATTATCCTTTAATGATTTTTTTTTTAATAATTGCATCTTTTTACTATTATTTGTTGAATTTTAAACTCATCGTATTTGTTCACAATATACCTTATCAGTGAAAATTAATTACGGATGGCTAATATTTGCTTTCTCTTCTATAGTTGTTATGTATGTATTTTTTTTTTTCCATGTAACTTCGCGTGCATAAATATATATTTTGCTTTCTTTTTTTCTGCATTTATCTTATGGCTACAAATTTAACCATATAGCTAAAAATATATTTTATTTATGTTCTTTTGCAAATAAAGAGAAACTTATAATTTGGATAAATATGCTTTTTCGACTATTTTAAATCACTCCAATAATTACTTCACGGTTCATGCTAACCAGATTGAAAGTTGTACACCTGTAGTACTTGTACTGTTGATATTTTAAACACAACTTGAATTTTCTTTGCCAAAAAAAAAAAAAAAAAATAATAATAATAATAATAAAAAAATAAAAAAATAAAATTCTGGAACCTCTGTCCCTCCCTCTCCATCCAATAATGTTGACACCTCATCTAAAATTTGAAGTCTAAAATAGGTTATCTATTTCCCTCTGTTTTGTCGTTAACCTTTTGTTCAAGAAATCAACGTCGCCGGATGGGCTATGAAGCTTCCCAGAATATCATTAATGTCTACATCTGGAAGAATTACTAGAGGTAGGTTTTCTCAAGCGTGAGAAAAGCATTACATAATACTTTTTTTTGAAAAAAAAAAAAAATTATTTTCGAACAAGAATTATGAGACGTAAACAGCAAAGAATGATGGAAAATAAGCTAAGGGAAACCAAACTTAGAAAACTAATTTTATAACTGCGTTGTCATTTACTGGTTGGTGGAAAGAGACATATAGATAACATGTTATCTACATAAAGGACAAAGAATTTGCACCTATTTAAAATGATTTATTTTTTGTTGAAAAAAAATTATACACGGGCCCATTTTGGTTTTACATTAATATTGTAGATAGCAGTTCGTTGTAATTTCATGGCCATCCATACACATTTATGGTTCAAAAGTCATTTTTGTGAAGTCGCATATCGATTGTAAAGGGTAACGAAACACTCCATATAAATGGGTATGGATACATTTATCTTGTGAGGCCTTTTAAAATCTTGAGAGCTGAGTTGTAAGAGGATTTCTCAGGCCTAAAGAGGACAATATCGCATGCGGATGGTCTGGACTGTCACAGATGGTATCAAAGCCGGATCCGGATTGGTGTGCCAGCGAGGATGCTGGGCCCCAAAGAAGGAGGATTGTGAAGTCCCACATCGGTTGGAAAGGAGAACGAAGCATTCCATATAAGTGGATGTGGATACCTTTCCCTTGCGAGATTTTAAGGTTGTAAGAGGATTCCCCAGGCCCAAATATATATGTATATAAATATAAATATTACCATGTGAATATCCTCCTTTTGTTAAAGTGGTGTATATTTCCCAGAATTATATGGAGTTTTGTAACTCAGTAACTCCATGCAATTTGGTGACAAATAATCGGTAACTATATATATATATATATATAACTTTAATATTCATTTCCCATGTGGGCAAAAGCTAGCAACAGCCAATGTTTAAAAAATCGATATTAATGGAAATATCGAAAGTTTAAAATATGAAAATTTCCATGGAAATATAAAAAAATATTGACTACCAATAAAAAGTTATAAAAAATTATGGAAATTTATTTTAAAAAATGAAATTTTTTATTGAAACTTTAGAATTAACTTATTTAATCCATCATTTATCAAATTGATTATAAAACTTGCTAAAATATTGAATGGATGTATATTCTTCTTAGTGAATTGATTTATAATAAATATTAATGATCATAGATGAATTATTATTAGTAAAAATATATCAAAGCATACATATATGATAAAATTATTTATTAACTGAAATATATAAAACAATTATTACAATTACGTTGTAGTTTATAAATGTCATCTTAATATCACATAAAACTTCTGAGTAGTTGAAAATCATCGGTTTCCTCCTCATTTTAATTTTGAAAATGTGAAATGTGAAAAGTAGTTATGAAAAAATATATTTCCCTAATAGTTTTGTACATAATTATTAATATGACAACCATATGGATATTGCATTACTGGTTGACTATGTGCATAACTACTACTCTCTGATGGTTGAGTTTGAGATGATACCCATGAGTTACTGCTTGATGACATTCCATAAATATCCATTGAATAAGGGTATGATAATGATTTCTAATCCTCATAGATCCAAAATTTATAGAAATCGAATTTTTTTCTTGTTGTAACATATTCATTATAGATTTCTCTTTACGTATATATTCTTTTTCAACAGCACCGAATCCTTGATCTGCATCTCTACTTCCATAATCTTCATTTTATGTTGCATGTGTGTAACATTGTTCACCAGTAAATGGGCTTAATCCAGCTTCTTAACTTGGTGATTCCCTTTGGCCACTATGTCAGGACCCGTCCAGAATTCCTCCTCCGGAACCCTAGACAGCCCTGATCCCAGGGAAATACCACCGAACCTTCCAACGGAAAATCCGGCAGCACCTCCCCTAAGGGATTTACTTACCACAAATTTACCTGCACTGAAAACACACTTCAAAAATATCCCCTTATTCCTCCCACAACTACAAATTGGTTCCACAAATTGCAGTACTTAAAAAAAAAATACAGTAATCCAGTGCAAAATAAATACAACAAGAGTGAAAGAAATATTACAACTGCAATAAAAGAATAACAGGGTACTGCCGAACTAAAACAGCGAGGAAGATCAAGTCCGCTCCGAGTGAACACCGACAACCTGGTACCTAGAGGAACGGAATTTAAGAGTGTGAGATGCTAATCATCTCAGTGAGCGACCCTACTACTATACCATATATTATCACAGTAATAAGTATAAATAATAATTATTTGGAAATAATATTTTCTCTCAAAACCCTTACAATTCTCTCAGTTGGAAAGGTTCCCCTTTTAAAACAATTTCACAAAACCCTTTATCCATATTCCCCGAAACCAAGACATCAATTAAAAACCAGAAGCGGTAACAATTATATCTTTAATTCCAATTCAGTTTCCAAACATTTTATTTTTAAAACACAGTTCTGAAAATCATTTGATGCACCCACTATATACCAGTGGCGCCAACAGTACCCAGCGTCCCAAGGTACCGCCAGACAGGAGGTTATAGAGAGAAACCGGCATACGGTCGCGTGGCGTCCCACAGCGCCGCTGCTAACCTGGTGTCCCGGCCAAAGGGGGGTGGCCGCCCTCTCCGATGGCATCCACAGGACACCCTCATAATATCAACCGCGCGCTACTCACACCCACCTGCGCGCTAATCACAACCGTGTGCACACTAACCATATCACATATACCATATCACATAATCAGAACACCAGTACGTGCACGGTGCATCTAAAAATCATAAAAGCCATAAATTTAAAACAAATTTCACATTTTTCATAAGCATAGCGGGCATAATCCATCCGCTTGAACCGGGAAATTCTCCACAACTTCCTTATAATTAATACCATAAATCCCATGATTTTCAAATCCACCAACTCCCAAATCCATCAATTCAAATATCCACATTTTTTCCAAGCATAAATAATTTCTCGAAATATCATAATCAAATCCCATAATATTTTATGGGCATATTTCATAAAAATTGAAATCACCAACATAACCAAATATTTTCCTTGAAATATTTGAAAATCGAATCGTGCCCAATTTACCATTAAAACCACACCAATTTCAAAATCCTCAAAACCATAAAATAATTCCACACGGCATAAATTTGTAGAATTCGCATTTTCTTAAATCCAATAAGTTCATAAATACTTCTACAATAAATCCAATAAATATTTGGCACATAGAAATTAAATTCCAAATATTTAATTCACACATAATATATTCATCAATTAAATTCCCCAAAATTAATTTGAAGGTGGGTCACTCACCTGGAGCACGCAATTAACCCATGATCCACTACGGGATCAATTCTACGACTCACCGGTGCTCCTAGAACAAAATTCACAGACAGTCAAATAAATTAATATTTTATTCGGGTAAATAATACCCGGTACCCGGGGGGTCAAAACACAAACGATAACTAAAATTTACGAATCATATACCGAATCGAAGCTCGAGTGATGCTAATCACAGATCCGGTCTTAATTTTCGATGATCGTACCCGACGGGGTTTGAATTTTATCGGGAAGCTTTTCGGGTTTCGGCTCCGCAATTCTCCCAAACCGTCGCGAATTGATGGAAACGGAAGTCGGATTTGGGTTCAGGAGGTCGAACACTGCAGACTGGAGCTGGCCGGAAATTTTCGGGTACTCGCCGGAACAGTAATTTCCGGCGGGCCGCCACGTCACCGGCAACCGTCGCCGGAACAGTAATTTCCGACGGTGGCCGTTTGCTGTGAAATTTTGCAGATTTGTAGATCGTGAGGAGAGCAATCCAACGGGACCGACGGTGAGCAAAACGGAGGTCGGACGGCGGAGAAATCACCGTTTGAAGATTTTCGACCCCTCGCCGGAAAACGCTCCAATCCCGGCGCGTCGGTGGTCCGATGGCCGTGATTTTTGGTGGGTAGGCCGGACTTGAGGAGAGGATGCTGGGTGTATGGCGCGTGTACTGTATATCGGCCGGAATAGTGCCGATTCGCGGTGGCCGGCGGTGGAGGGGAAAAATCGCCGCCAAACTTCGGACGTCCGATCCGGGCGCGTCCGGCTGCCGTTCGCCGTGAAATGTGGAGGTTTTGCCGGAAATGAGGTGGGCAATCTGGCTGGCCGGCGCGTGTACAGTAACTAGGCCGGAAAAACGTGAAAATGGCCAGCGGCCGGCGGGTCCTCTCTCTCTCTTTCTCTCTCCTCTCTGTCTTTCTCTCTCTTCTCTCTCTTTCTCTCTCTTCCCCGAGAGTTTTTCAAAATTAAAACCCTGCGTGACACTGTTCATGCCACGTGGACCACTCAGAAGCTGACACGTGGCATTTCACTGTTCACGACCCAAAAACATTAAAATAATACGGTATCCGGTAAACTTCAAACGTCCATAACTTTTTAACCGGATGTCCGTTTTGAGCGTGCCGCTAGTCTGTGAACTCGTATCGACGAGCACTTCATAACCATGCATGAGTCAAAGCTCAATTCCCCATAAACAAAAAGTCAACTCCGGCACCCCTTGGACAGTTTGGACCGCAACTTGTTTCGTCCATAACTTTCAAACCGTAGCTCCGTTTTCGACGTGCTACCAGTCTACGAACTCGTGGCATTGTGCACTTCGCCACGGTGCCCTAGTCATCTCGAAATTCCCACCGAGTCAAAAAGTCAACTTTTGACCCCTTTGGTCAACGGTCAACAGTCAACCTCGGTCAACGTGCAAGGATTCCGGTGCGATTTGGGACGGGGTGTTACACACTACCTTTTCTAACTTCTAATTCAGATAATTTATTGAAGTTATCTTCATCATCACTGGAGCTAGAGTGACTATTAAGAGTCTCAAATTGTGAATGTGTACCACTTGATGGAGCTGAAGCACTAGTAGTTCTAGTTTGCTCTCTCATAAGCCTTTGAAATGAATCACCACTACTATAATTTACTTATTCAGCAATCACTTTTTGAACATTTATTCTTTCTTTTTCAGCTTGTTGAACAATCTTTGGATCAGGATTCCCTTCATGATCATTTAAATGAACATCTCTAATCCATTGGTACATTTGGTTGACCTTTTCATCATCATCTTCCATTATAGTTACAAATATTATTGTTGGATCTAAGTCTTGATGATTTTCTTCTTTAGCTTCCATATCCCTCAACTTAAGTTTCATATTATAATAACAATAAACTAGTTTTGTTTATATCACTAAATGTCTAAAAAGCAATAAAAGGATAAAAAAAATTATCAATGAAGTTAATTTGATAAATTTTTTTATTAAATATCAATAATATTTATGAAATTTTTTTTTAAATTAAAAAATTTCATGGATATTTTCCAAATTTCAATGGAAATTTCAGAAATTTCTATGGAAATTATAGATTTTTTAACAAAATCGTTAAGGATTTGATATAGATATTTTAGAAAAATTTTCATGAAAATTTTGGTGAAATTTCGGAAATTTTGATGGATATTATGGAAGTTTTATTTATTTCCATTTTGAACCTAAATTTTATGTCAACCCCTTCAAAAAAATAAAAATATCAAGGAAATATCAAATATTTTAAACTTTGGCAACAACCACATACATACGTTAGCAATATTAATGCAAGTTATTAATTAAAAAGAAAATTAAACCAGCTTTCAACTTGAAGGTAAACTTAGATTTGTAGATTCCTTCACGATTTTGTTAAACTGTTGAGTAGTTGTCAATTTGATAGCCAATTGATGACTAACCTTTATGCAAAAAAAAAAAAAAAAAAAAAATTATAATAATAAAAAAAAATAAAAAAATGATGAGTGACCAATTTTTTAGTCCATTTGGCAGAGCTTTTTTTTTTTTTTTTTTTTTTGGGTCAAAAGCTCAATTTGATAGCTAAAAACTATTCTATCCAAAAGTAAAAATATTTGGTAAAAGTTAACAACTCATTGTTAACAAAAAAATAACTTTTAAAAAAGTTTAAATTTTAAATTTTTCTAAAAAAATATTTTTTTAATTTTACATGGAAACCAGTAAACATTTAATGTAATTTTTTTTATTTATAATTAAATATTTTAATAAATATTTATTTTTTTAAAAAATTTATTATATAAAATTTTACAGATAAATTTTATATTTTTATCAATTATACTAAATTTGATACTTTATCCAACATATATAAAAGTTTAGTACCATCTAACAACTTCTTATCCAAATATTTTTTCTTCGTTGACTCCTTCGACAATGCAAACATTTTCTTGAACTTTCTTGGAGACTGTAAAGAAACATAGCAAATATCTAAAAATAAATAAATAAATAAATAAATCGTTGATAACGAACTCATTATTGTGTTATGAGGTAAAGATGCTCCACCAAACGAATCTACATGACCAAGTTGTTCTTTTCAGAAGAAAATTAATTAATTAAATCAAACCAACATGTTCCTTTAAACAATATTCATTGAATGCCTCCAAACGGGAAGTCAAATTAACCACCAAAAAAAAAAAAAAAAAAAAAGTTATCGTCTTCTTTTAGTATTCCTAAACTAAATATGTTAATTAAGACATTGGTGTGTTTTCCGGGAAACTAATTAAAGCAAAACAAAACTACTTTTCTTCGTTTGACTCTGTAGCCGTTGATAAATTATGTAGCTATAAATATGTTAAGGGTAGCCAAAGCAATGGGAAAAAAACACATATATATGTACTACAACATAACAGCTAAGGAAGATAGATAGGTAGATATAATACAAAGCTTTATAGTGGTGCAATATTTAGTGATGGGTTGCAACTGGAGCGAGGAACAACAACAACCTAAGCAGAAGTATCCAGCTGCTTATACTCGGCGGCCGGCATCTTCAGGAGTCCGACCTGCGAGAAGAAGAGGTAACGGCGGCATGGTTATCATGGGCAGCGCTGGTGCTGCTGCTGCATATACAGCAGCTGCTGGTTGCGGTGGTGGTGGCGGAGGAGGTTGTGGCGGAGGTGGAGGAGGAGGTGGTTGTGGTGGTGGTGGTGGAGGAGGATGTTGACGATGTGCAATGTGCATACGGTGTGTATTCAACAGTTAGTTATTGTGTGTATCATGTCATTTAGAATCTATAGAGGAATAAAGTAGACAAAAACAAAATTATAGAGGAACTGTAATCCTTGCGAGTTATTCTCTTTTTATTTTCTAGTGATATAGGGATGTAAAAAGATATATATATATACATATATATATATGTTGTATATTCACGATTAAATGATTCAAATTGTGACACAGGCTCTTTATTTATTTTGTAAAAGAAATGATAATGGTCATTACTATTGTTTAACCTTTTCTAAAGTTACTTTACCCGATACAATGAAGGATGGATGCATATATGGATTCATTTGATAAAAGTTTTAAATTGTTACATCTTTCTTAATTAATGAACCGGTGTCCATCTCTCTCTCTTTCTCTCTCTATATATATATATATATATATATATATGCATCACTTAAGAAAACATGCTTTAAAATGTCCAAAAACTTTTAATTAATCTGGATTAAAGAAGGATCGCCTTTTATTTTTTTGGATGAAAGGGACTTCCGTTCAGTTTCAGATTGTGTGTATACTTTCCATGGAAAAAAAAATGAAGGAAAAATGATGTGCAATTTACCATTATATTGACATCGTTTTTATTATAGTTTATTAGACGTTAATTATAAGTATCTTTAAACATGTAAAATAAATATTCATAGGATATATAAAAGATATATATATATATATATATATGTTGTATATTCACGATTAAATGATTCAAATTGTGATACTGGCTCTTTATTTATTTTGTAAAAGAAATGATAATGGTCATTACTATTGTTTGACCTTTTCTATAAAGTTACTTTACCCGATACAATGAAGGATGGATGCATGTATGGATTCATTTGATAAAAGTTTTAAATTGTTATGTCTTTCTTAATTAATTAACCGGTGTCCATCTCTTTCTCTTTCTATATATATATATATATATATATATATGCATTTTCTAGCAAAACATGCTTTAAAATGTCCAAAAGCTTTTAATTAATCTGGATTAAAAAATGATTGTCTTTTATTTTTTTGGATGAAAGGGAATTCCGTTCAGTTTCAAATTGTGTGTATACTTTCCATGGAAAAAAAGAAAAGAAGAGAAAATGATGTGCAACTTACCATTATATTAATTCTTATATTGATATCGTTTTTATCATAGTTCATTAGACGTTAATTATAAGTACCTTTAAACATGTAAAATAAATATTCATAGGATACATTTTTAGGTTCAGAGATCAAATGAAAATATACCCCCCTCCTTTAATTTGTAATAGAAAAAAAAATTAAAATAATTAATTAAGATTGTTCATAAAAGATATTTTTGCTTAATGGAAGATACCTAAATAGAATCTTTTTGTTTGCACACAAACTTTTAGAATAGTTCAAAAAACTTTCACTAAAGAAGAGGATTATCAACTAACATTAATATAATCGCACACGTATGTAAGTTTACATTCTTCCATATTTTATTATGTACAATTATTGACATAATATCATTTTATTAATAAAGATACTAAAAGGGTAAAATAAACTACATAAATATATAAATAATTACTTTTTTGAGATAAGGATGAAATTTTATTATTAATTGCACATAAATGAAAATAATGATGATAATAATAATAATAAGACAGAAAATATTATAGTGGGAATTCAATTATTGCAGATGACGCGGAGGGAGCGTCAAAAGTTGAGGCCATATTCAGTTTTTAGTGGTGTTGTGGGTCATAGCGATTGAAAACTTGGACCATTATCAAATGGCACTTATTGTGTGCTCGTTTTTTTCCTTTGGAAAAATAAGTTTCAATGTTTTTGCAATTGAAAACTTGGATCATAATCATATGGCACTTATTGTGTGCTCTTGTTTTTTTCTTTGGAAAAATAAAATCCAAGGCTTGGCAATTGAATTAAAACAAAAATAGTACTAACTTTCAACATCGATAAGAAAAATGTTATGTTGGCCTTTACCAAAAATCAAACTAGAAAATGCAAAGAATTAGCCAATTTTGCGTCTGCGTGCCAATATTGTGTACGGTTTACCAAGTCAGAAACTAAGAATGGGACCAATCCAAAAAATCAAATAACGAAAATGTCAGAATAGGACAGCAAAAACTCGTAAACTTGCAAGTACTCGAAATTAATCTCTATCTTGTGGGTCCCCGTCGCCAAGTGCAGTGCACTGTTTGGACCTCTTCTAACAGGAACAAAAACATGTTCAAATTTACAGCCGTTGGATTTTATGACTTCGAATGGATGGCTGAGATTGCAGGCATCACTCACGTATGAAAACTTTGCCCAAATCTCCCCTTTTCGTTCGCTCTCCCCTTCCGGCTCTCTAGTTCCTCTTCCACTCACACCAGCTTTTTGATTCGCCGCACCAACTCTCTGCTCGCACCAGCTCTCCACTCGCACCAGTCAAATTTTTTAATATATTATTCCTCTACAAATTAACGTGGTTCTAGCTAATATTCATTTTTTTCACATATCATAAATATTTTAATTTTTAATTTCAAGTGTCAAATTGAATTGGACCCATTTCATCAAACATCGACCAATAACAGATTTTAATCAATTTAAAGAGCTGAACATAAATTTTTTACAGTCAACTTAAATAATTGGTTTTCAACCCCATAAGCTAAAAATTGACAAAAATTCAAGAAAATGAAGGAATAGCAAGTCATATATATATATATATATATATAATATACCGCAGTTCACAATTTGTTTACACATTTAGGAAGCTCAAAAAGCTTCCCTTGTGCAACACGGCAATACCGTCCTAATTAAAGTCAACAAAATTGCCAAAGAAGAAAGTAAAGGGAAACATAGTTTTGTTGCAACATGCAATTTTAAAAACTAGAGAATAAAATTATCTAACTAAACTTATTCCATATAGGAAGATATAGGGATTCAACTTGGCCATGTATAGAAGGTTACATCAAATAGACGCACTCTATAATACACCAAAACAGTCGTACTAAGCAAAATAAATACTAAAAGGTATACTGTTACAGTCACTTTGCTGTATTTCAAAGTGCAAAATAGAAAAGCATATATATATATACCTATTAATGATTTAGTTATCTATTTAATTCACTTAATTATTAACTATTTAAGAGTAATATGGATATATAATATATGATAATATTATTTTCGTTTTATGTTTTAGTAAGGAAAACGAACCTTTTGATGCGAGTTTATCGGATTTAAAAAAAAAAAAAAAGATTATTGCATTTTCTGTTTTGTCCCTGGTTAGTATTGTCCTACATCAATATGATATAGCATAAATGAGTTAGATATCCCATTAGATCAAAACTGTTTATATATATATATATATATATTAGTACTGGGCAAAACCCGACTCGGACCGACCAACCCGCCCGAACCAAACTATTTGGGTCGGTTTGGGTTGGTTTTTAAGTGTTAATCGGGTCGTCCTAGGTTCGTATCATTTGGTATCAGATGTAACACCCCGTCCCAAATCGCACCGGAATCCGTGCATGTTGACCGAGGTTGACCGTTGACCGTTGACCGAAGGGGGTCAAAAGTTGACTTTTTGACTCGGTAAAGAATTTTGAGTTGACTAGGGTACCGTGGCGAAGTGCACGATGCCACGAGTTCGTAGACTGGTAGCACGTCGAAAACGGAGCTACGGTTTGAAAGTTATGGGCAAAACAAGTTGAAGTGTAAACTGTCTAAAAGGTGCCGGGAGTTGACTTTTTCTTGTGATGTAATTGTGAGTTGACTCTTGTATGGTTGTAAAGTACTCGTCGATACGAGTTCATAGACTAGCGGCACGCTTAAATCGGACATCCGGTTAAAAAGTTATGGACGTTTGAAGTTTACCGGATACCGTATTATTTTAATGTTTTTGGGTCGTGAACAGTGAAATGCCACGTGTCAGCTTCTGAGTGGTCCACATGGCATGAACAGTGTCACGCAGGGTTTTAATTTTGAAAAAACTCTCGGGGAAGAGAGAGAAAGAGAGAGAAGAGAGAGAAAGAGAGAGAGGAGAGAGAAAGAGAGAGAGTGGACCCGCCGGCCGCCGGTCATTTTCACGTTTTTCCGGCCTAGTTACTGTACACGCGCCGGACAGAAAGCTTGCCCACCTCATTTCCGGCAAAACCTCCAAATTTCACGGCGAACGGCCGCCGGACGCGCCCGGATCGGACGTCCGAAGTTTGGCGGCGATTTTTCCCCCTCCACCGCCGGCCACCGCGAATCGGCACTATTCCGGCTGATATACAGTACACGCGCCATACATCCAGCATCCTCTCCTCAAGTCCGGCCTACCCACCAAAAATCACGGCCATCGGACCACCGACGCGCCGGGATCGGAGCGTTTTCCGGCGAGGGGTCGAAAATCTTCAAACGGTGATTTCTCCGCCGTCCGACCTCCGTTTTGCTCACCGTCGGTCCCGTTGGATTGCTCTCCTCACGATCTACAAATCTGCAAAATTTCACAGCAAACGGCCACCGTCGGAAATTACTGTTCCGGCGACGGTTGCCGGTGACGTGGCGGCCCGCCGGAAATTACTGTTCCGGCGAGTACCCCGAAAATTCCGGCCAGCTCCAGTCCGCAGTGTTCGACCTCCTGAACCCAAATCCGACTTCCGTTTCCACCAATTCGCGACGGTTTGGGAGAATTGCAGAGCCGAAACCCGAAAAGCTTCCCGATAAAATTCCGACCCCGTCGGGTACGATCATCGGAAATTAAGACCGGATCTGTGATTAGCACCACTCGAGCTTCGATTCGGTATATCATTCGTAAATTTTAGTTATCGTTTGGTGTTCGCTCCTCGGGTACCCATTTGGGGATTACCCGAATAAAATATTAATATTTGTGGTTTTGGTACTGTGGATGTTTTAGGTGCACGTGCAAGTAGCGGAGTCGATCCTGCGGAGGATCTTGATTGAGATACGTGCACAAGGTGAGTGACCCACCTTCAAATTACTTTTGGGGAATTTAATTGATGAATATGTTATGTGTGAATTAAATATTTGGAATTTAATTTCTATGTGCCAAATATTTATTGGATTTATTGTAGAATTATTTATGAATTTATTGGATTTAAGAAAATGCGAATTCTACAAATTTATGCCGTGTGGAATTATTTTATGGTTTTGAGGATTTTGAAATTGGTGTGGTTTTAATGGTAAATTGGGCACGATTTGATTTTCAAATATTTTAAGGAAAATATTTGGTTATGTTGGTGATTTCAATTTTTATGAAATATGCCCATAAAATATTATGGGATTTGATTATGATATTTCGAGAAATTATTTATGCTTGGAAAAAATGTGGATATTTGAATTGATGGATTTGGGAGTTGGTGGATTTGAAAATCATGGAATTTATGGTATGGATTATAAGGAAATTGTGGAGAATTTCCCGGTTCAAGCGGATGGATTATGCCCGCTATGCTTATGAAAAATGTGAAATTTGTTTTATGATTTAAATTTATGGATTTTATAATTTTTAGATGCACCGTGCACGTACTGGTGTTCTGATTATGTGATATGGTTAGTGTGCACACGGTTGTGATTAGCGCGCAGGTGGGTGTGAGTAGCGCGCGGTTGATATTATGAGGGTGTCCTGTGGATGCCATCGGAGAGGGCGGCCACCCCCCTTTGGCCGGGACACCAGGTTAGCAGCGGCGCTGTGGGACGCCACGCGACCGTATGCCGGTTTCTCTCTATAACCTCCTGTCTGGCGGTACCTTGGGACGCTGGGTACTGTTGGCGCCACTGGTATATAGTGGGTGCATCAAATGATTTTCAGAACTGTGTTTTAAAAATAAAATGTTTGGAAACTGAATTGGAATTAAAGATATAATTGTTACCGCTTCTGGTATTTAATTGATGTCTTGGTTTCGGGGTATATGGATAAAGGGTTTTGTGAAATTGTTTTAAAAGGGGAACCTTTCCAACTGAGAGAATTGTAAGGGTTTTGAGAGAAAATATTATTTCCAAATAATTATTATTTATACTTATTACTGTGATAATATATGGTATAGTAGTAGGGTCGCTCACTGAGATGATTAGCATCTCACACTCTTAAATTCCGTTCCTCTAGGTACCAGGTTGTCGGTGTTCACTCGGAGCGGACTTGATCTTCCTCGCTGTTTTAGTTCGGCAGTACCCTGTTATTCTTTTATTGCAGTTGTAATATTTCTTTCACTCTTGTTGTATTTATTTTGCACTGGATTACTGTATTTATTTTTTTAAGTACTGCAATTTGTGGAACCAATTTGTAGTTTGTGGGAGGAATAAGGGGATATTTTTGAAGTGTGTTTTCAGTGCAGGTAAATTTGTGGTAAGTAAAACCCTTAGGGGAGGTGCTGCCGGATTTTCCGTTGGAAGGTTCGGTGGTATTTCCCTGAGATCAGGGCTGTCTAGGGTTCCAGAGGAGGAATTCTGGACGGGTCCTGACATCAGAGCTAAATTTTGTTCAGGTTTGATCTATCTTTATTTGCTTTATTTGTTTTTGTGTTATTCTGCAATTTTAGCATTAGGTTAAGGTTGCATCCATCCTATACACGTTCAGCATCTTAAAAAAAAAAAAAAAAATCATTCCTAGTTGAATTAGGATTTCCTAGTTTTATTGTATTTTTGTTTCCTAGTTTGTTGGTTGTCTTTTATCATTGTTCTTGTTAATTTGGTTTTTGTTGATTTTTTTTTGCTGTTTTAGTCTTAAATATTTGCATTCATATATTCAAAAAAAAAAAAAAAAACAAAAACAAAAAAAAGAGAGAAAAAAAAAAAGAAAGCCGAATATAAAAAAATATATATATATATATATATCGGTTTGTTGAAAATTGGTGTTGAAGTTTGTTGCTGGAAATTTCTTGTAACTGCTGCTTTTTTGATTATTTATTCCATATTTGGAGTTTCTGGAGAGTTTTTTTTTTTTTTTTTTTGCTGCTGGATATTTGAGTTTGAGTGCTAAATTATTTGGATTAAAATTAGTTAAACGAATTGATACAAAACTTTAATTACAAGAACAACAACCAACACTTTTCTATATTTTTATTCTCTTTGATTCTTGTTCGTATTTGAATTTCTTTTTCTGGAATTTTATTCTTGAACTCATAATCTACTACCATCTGGTGCAGTTTTCAAAAATTCCAACGTTTTCCCATTATTTTGTGTTTTCTTGTCTAGAAAGCCGAAAAATTAGGATTTGTTGGATTCTTTCGGTATTGCCTACTTTTTGCTACTGTTTTGTTGATAAGTTTAATTAAAACATACTAGTGATCTAATTGGTGTTTTTTGGGTGTTTTAATTAGAACTTTGAGCTAATTCATTGAGTGGAAAAAGGCAAGAGTGTGTGAGCTTAAAAGAGGGTAAAAGCCGAAATTAGTGTGCAAACACGAGTGTCGAGACCTTGTTTGAGTGAAACACATGAGGGAGTGAATATTGTGAGGATTTATTTTATTTTTGCAGTATTTTACTAACATGGCAGATTCTAGAATAAGAAGAGGGGATCCACCCTTGAGGATCAATGAGGAAGAGTCCGTAGCATTCCATGGCGATGACCGAGATACCGGGAGTGGAGACCAAGTGGACATGAGAGCTGTTTTGGAATCAATACAGCGGGTTAGTGCTCAAGTTGAGCATGTAAATCAAAGAGTGGGAAGACTAGAAGCCTCACAAGGAAGGCCGAATACAAGAAATAGGCAAGAATTCCATGGAGGACGAGGTCGAGGACGAGGAGGTCGCGAGAGGCCGAGAGAGGAATTTGATGAGGAGCCATTCGACGGCGACTTTGAGGAAGGTATGGACGAAACCTTTGCTGTCCAAGATAGAGCTGGCCGTGGGAGATATAGGAGGGAAGATACAGATGATGATTTGGGAAATATCAAGGTTAATATCCCACCTTTTATGGGTAAAAGTGATTCCGAAGCTTATTTGGAGTGGGAAGAAAATATGGAGATGATATTTGACCGCCATAATTATTCAGAGGCTAAGAAGGTGAAATTGGCAGCAATGGAGTTTGGCCATTATGCACTCCAATGGTGGACCAATGAGCAAAACACCCGAAGGAGAGTTGGTGATGACTTGATTACTACATGGCGACAAATGAAAAGAGCCATGCGGAAGCGGTTCGTACCATCACACTATCATAGGTTGCTACATCAAAGACTTCAATCTTTATCTCAAGGACATGGATCCGTGGAGGATTATTACAAGGAGATGGAGATGCTCATGATGAGATTGAACTTGAATGAAGATAGGGAAGCAACCATGGCAAGATTTCTTGGTGGATTGAATCGTGAAATAGCCAATCAACTAGAATTGCAACAATATGTGGAATTGGAGGAGATGTTGCATGTGGCTATTAAATTAGAGCATCAATTCAAGAGGAGGGGTGTAAGATCATGGTTTAGAGGTGTTTCCAACAGTGGAAGGTCCAATTCAAGTGGCTTGAGGAACAATCTCATCTATGAAAGCAAGCCAAAGCTGAAAGTCAAAGAAGAAAGTTCAAATTGGCCAAGGAAGGAGACAAGAACCGAATCTGTCCAAGCACCAAAGAATGAGGTAAAATTAGATCTTAAACCTTCTAGAACTCATGATGTTATGTGTTTTAAGTGCCAGGGAGGAGGACACATCACTAGCCAATGCCCGAATAGAAGAATCATGGTGTTAAAGGGCAATGACGAGCTAGAATGGGAAAGTGAAGAAAGTGAGGATGAAGCCAAGCAAGAGGAGGAGGACTTGGAGGAAGAACCTGAAACCTTGCAAGCATCCAATGCTGAGTTAAACTTGCTTTCTAGGAGAGTACCTGCTGCATACAAAGATGAGGATGAAATTAAAAGAGACAACATCTTCCACACCCGATGTGAAATTCAAGGTAAGATTTGTAGTATGATTATTGATAGTGGAAGTTGTACAAATGTAATTAGTAACATTGTAGTTGATAAATTAGGCTTAATAACTATTAAACATCCAGAACCTTATAGATTACAATGGCTTAGTGATAGTGGTGAAATAAAAGTGAATAAACAAGCCAAAGTAAAATTTAATATAGGTAGATATGAGGATGTAGTTTTATGTGATATTGTACCCATGATTACTGGACATATACTATTAGGTAGACCATGGCAATTTGATAAAGATGCTACTCATTTTGGTCGAGAAAATAGTATTATTTTCAGGTTTAAAGGGAAGAAGGTCAAGCTGGAACCATTATCTCCTAAAGAGGTTTACAAAGACCAATTACAAATGCAACAAAGGAGAGAAGCCGAAAAGCTCAAGGAAAAAGCAAGTATGGCACCAACGGCTTCACCATCCTTTCAAGAAGGTAAGAATGAGGTTGCTGATCAAGGTAAGGTTTCTAAGACTCATATTGAGTGGAAAGATCATGGAAAAACCAAAAGAGAGGGGAAAGAAAGTGGCAAACCCGAGAGCTTGGAGAAGGAAGAGAAATCCGAAGGTTTGCGCCAATCCAAGGGGGAAAAAGAAAAAGAAAGAAAAGAAAGGTTAAGTAGCAATTTTTATTTGAGTTTAGGGGATATTAATAAGGTTATTGAGTGTAAGAAACCTTTGCTGGTCATGATTTATAAAGAAAATTATTTTAATGATCAAACTAACTTTGAAGAACTTGAATTGCCAAGTTCAATGATTTCTCTTTTGAAGGAATTTGGAGATGTCTTGCCAAATGAAATTCCAAGTGGACTACCATCCAATCAAGAGGGAAAAGGTGAGCTTGCTGTCCAAGGTAAGTCTTCTAATACTCAGGTTGTGTGGAAAAATTTTAATAAAACCAAGAGTGAGAAATTTGGTGCAAAAGCCGAGAGTGAGGAAGGTGAGATGGCCGTGAGTGAGAAAGGAAAAGGAAGACAAGAAAGGAAAAATATAAATTTTTATCTTAGCTTTGGTGATGTTAATAAAGTAATTATGAATAAGAAATCATTGCTGACCATGAATTTTAAAGATACTTATTTAAAGATATCTTTATTGCATAGAACTTTATCTGCATTGTTGAAAGCTTTACTTAGTGGTAATTTGAAAAGTTGGGAAATATTGTTTGCTAACTTTAAAAAGTGTAATATTTACCATAATAAGCATGTATTTCTAGATTTTGTTGTAATAGTGTTTGACCCAGGAGAATTGGTTTGGTTGCACTTACGAAAGGAAATGTTTCCTAAACAAAGAAAGTCAAAGCTCATGCCGCCTATGGATGGACTTTTTCAAGTTTTGGAGCCGAATAACAAGAATGCCTACAAGCTTGATTTACCGGGTGAGTATAACATGAGTACTGCATTTAATGTTGCTGATTTAACTCCTTTTGCCGCAGGTGATGATCTTGATTTGAGGACAAATCCTTTTCAAGAGGAGGGGAATGATGTGATTCCGCCCGAGGTCGCTCAACCGATAACCCGCTGTGGTGCTGACTCGACATGGATGAAGACTAAGCCAATCACAAGAGCTCAAATTAAGAGATTTAAGGACAACCTGGGAGTATTTATACAGGGGGTAATCAATCTCAACAGAGCTTGTCCATACTTGAAGATACAAATCCTATTCTAAGCATCCAAGTGGTGGAAGCCGATAAGGACCCGGGTGACGGTTTTGGTACATTTTTGGAGTCCGGGAAGCATGAAATGGTTCCAATGCTTTATGGGTTCAATACATATGCCTAAGAGGTCATGGAATCAAGTTAATTCAGCCTCAAATGCAATCAAAAAGGGCTTGTACGGACAGCCTAAACAATTTGGCCGAATTTGCTGTATTGCTTGCTGGCTTTACTGTATTTTACTGTATTAGCCTTTTCTTATTTTTCCAAGCGTGGGCAACGTGTGGGACTTCATATTCAGCTTATTTGGCATCCTAAAAATCATCTAGAAGCTGATTTGAAGCTCAAAGAGGTCAAAGATTGATCAAAGTCAACTTGATCAAAAAAGCTAGCATTTTTAGTTTCCTAATTTGTTTTTACCTTTTGTTTTAGGAAACTACCATTACTTTTTGGCTTTTATTTATTTATTTTCTGGAAAAATAACTTTAGGAAGGTTTTTATTTTATTCTTTCCATTGTAAATTAATTAATTCCTAATTTAATATAAAGGAATTAATTAATCAAACTTAGATTAGGAAATGAAGTATAGTTTCAGCCAACTAGGTTTCTTTATGTGTGGTGGCTGGTTTTCTTTATGTTCTAGGATTTTATTTTGTGGCTTTGTAGCGTATTTAAAGGTTTAATTATCAGTAAGAATAAAACTTTGATTTGATTAAGAAATACTTGCGAGATTAATTATCTCTTTGTTCTTTGAGAACACCTAAAACACCATTAGAGAATTGGTTGTTTTAGCTTGACTTATCAATAGGTTTTCCATCCCCTATTATGGCGTCTACATTATACCAAGGTTTCTAACCACATGTTGGTTAGGGGTTGAGGTCCATTCCATTAGAACTTGAACTTAATTAAGATCCGGGCTAATATAATACGGGTTTAGGAGCAGGTCGTCCTAGGTTCATATCAATTGCTTTCCTTCAAACTTTGATGGATAGGTGATATACAGGCTCTAGTTTGGGAGATAAGAAAATTAATAAATCTTTAACTACCTTAATACAACAGCAGAGTAATACAGAAAATCACCAACAAAATGTGTTTTGTGAGAGGGAAAAAGTGTTTGGAAGCCATTTTCAGCCTAAAATGCATATTCTTTTTCATATTTCTCTTTATTGGTTATATAAATATATATATATATATATCTAGGGATTCTATGGTGTATGCAGATGGTCCGTACTGTAGAATATCCCTATATATATATATTTAGTTTATTATATTTCAATAATCAACCATACAATTGTAGTTTAATTTATAAATACATGGCTTTAAGCTTAAATTTAATATTGTAGCGTATATTCTTACGCATCAGTCTAAAGCAGAAAAATAGAAATTTAATCAACGTAATATATTGTAGCAAACAAGTATAAAACCTAAATTTTAACTCCTAATTTACTCGTTTAATTTTTTTTTATAAGTGATGCGAGAGCGAATAATTGGAGAGATATATAACAATATCGTTAAAAATCCAAACAAATATTATACGACTATGATTCCTACTGAACCCATATCATGAATATTCGACTAAACGGTATGCATTTCACCAACTTAATCGCAAGGATTTAATTTAGCAAGAGGAATAAACAAAATCCCAATTTTTTTTGCAGCAAGAGTAGCCGATGAATATCAAAATGACTTTTTTTTTTGAAATATCCTCACGTCAAACCAATTGAAGTATCGTTTAACTCGTAATTGGACAGTCAATAGATATATATATATATTTGAGGAATGCATGTTTAGTTTGTTTTGATATTGTTTGTAATGTTACGCATGACCATGTATAGCTCGTTGAATCTACATTGCATGTGGATAACGATGATCTAGTAAGACTCCTGTATTTAAGTTTTTCTTCATGATGGGAGGTAGCCTAGATCAATGCAGCCCGATGAGCAAAAATGTAGGCATATATAGAAAATTGAAGAGATAGTAGAATAATGACATGTGATACAGATCTACACTTTAAAATTCTATCCCGATCCTGTTCCACTAATAAAAAATTGACATCTCTTTTATGTTTTCACGTTATTCTCTTTTAAATTATACTAATAGAAGCTTTTTTATGGCTACAAAACTACAACTGGGCTCATTTTATTAAAATTAAAAAAAAAATCCTTTATCATTCTTTTCCTTTTCTTGTTCCTTTTTTTTTTGTTTTTTTGTTTTTTTGTTTTTTTTGTTTTTTTTGTTTCTTGTGCCATTCTTGCTGTTTTTCTCCCCAACAATCATAACTTTTATATTTTTTTAATTATTATTATACCAACTGGGTTCCACTCATTAAAGTTTTAAAAAAGTCCTATATCATTCTTTTTTTTTCTGAATTTTTTTTTAATTTCTTGTGCAATCCCCTGCCATTCTTCACTCTTTCATTCCGTAATTGTTATACTTTTTTTAATTATTAATTTTTTTTTTCTACCGTGAGGCAGCAGCAGCCATTCAGGCTTCTTTCTCTATTTTTCTTTCTACCATACAGCATTGCCTTATTAGTCTCTATATCAACATTCTTGATTATTTGCCTGAGTAAATTTATGTAATTATTATATTCAATATTGATTTCAATTTTATTTATATAATATTTAATCTAAACAATAGAAAAAACATATAAAATTTAATTATATACCTTTTCATTTGTGTGCTTGGTTTGTTAATGTTTTTATCAATAGAGGGTTTAGAATATAATATTGCATTCTTGCTATATTCTAATATTTTATAATAAATTAAAATATTCTAGGCTTTAAAATATTTTTTTATTTTTTATTTCGCTTTGATATTATATTTTCTTTTAATATGATTACGCTTGTCATATATATATACATTTCTTTAGAGATAAAAATAATATTCTTTATATATATATATATATATTTGATGAATAAAGTATTCTTTTATATTTGATGATAGATGTGTTTTGTTCAGATTATAAATTAATGTTTCATTATATATAACATACTAACCATTATTATCAAATCATAAAAGTTTATGTGATGCATTTTGCTGTACATAAACAGAGCCTTAAAAGGGATTGTATTGTAGGAAAAAGTTGTTGTAGCACGATAGAGTAGAAAAAAAAAACTAGATAAAGAAATTGCTGCAGTGCTGTCTGGTAGAAAGAAAAATAGAGAAAGAAGCCTTGATGGCTGCTGCTGCCTTACGGTAGAAAAAAAAAATTAAAAAAACTATAACAGTTACGGGAGAAAGAATGAAAAATGGCAGGGAATTGCACAAGAAATAAAAAAAAAATTCAAAAAAAAAAGAATGATATAGTGTAACACCCCGACCTAAACCACATCGGAATTCTTGCACGTTGATCGAGGTTGACCGTTGACCGAGTGGGTCAAAGGTTGATTTTTTGTTCCTGTTGAAATTTCTAGTTGACCATGGTATCGTGGCGAAGTGCATGATGCCCCGAGTTCGTAGACTAGTAGCACGTCGAAAACGGAGCTACGGTTTGAAAGTTATGGGCAAAACAAGTCGAGGTGCAAACTGTTCAAAAGGTGCCGGGGGTTGACTTTTTATCATTGTATAATTTTGTTTTGACTTTTGTATGGTTATAAAGTACTCGTCGATACGAGTTCATAGACTAGCGGCATGCTTAAATTGGACATCTGGTTAAAAAGTTATGGATGTGTGAAATTCACTGGATATCGTAATATTTTATTATATCTGGCTTAAGTGCACAGTAATGCCACGTGTCGTCACCTGATTGGTCCACATGGGTGAACAGTGTCACCCACGGTGGTTTTTATTTCGCAAAAACGATGGGGAGGAGAGAGAAAGAGAGAGAGGAGAGAGAGAGGGAGAGATAGAAACGACCGGCCGCCGGAATCGACAAATTTTCCGGCCGATCCTTGCTACATGCGCCGGCCAGACGGGAGCACCTATCCATTCCCGGCCGAACCCCGAAATTTCACGACCGCCGGTTGCCGGACGCGCCTAGACCGAGCCGGCGAAGCTCGGCGGTGCTTTTTCCCTCCACCACCAGCCACCGCCGTTGACCCATTTTCGGCCACTTTCAAGCCACACGCGCCTGACCGGTCTCTCACCTGTGGCAGTTCCGGCCTACCCACCAAATTTCACGGCCACCGGATCTCCGACGCGCCGGGATCGGAGCATTTTCCGACGAGGCGCCGAAAACCTTCAAACCCCGATCTCTTCGCCGTCCGGCCTCCATTTGCCTCACCGTTGGTCCCGTTGGAACCCTCTCCCCTCGGTCTACAAAACCCCCAAAAATCTCAGCCATCGGCCACCGCATGCGCCGTCGCCTGCGACGGTTGCCGGTGACCGCGGCAGCTCGCCGGAAGTCACTGTTCCGGCGAGTACCCAGTTGCACCGCCGGTCCCTATCCACTAATTTCGACCTTCTGAATCCAAATCCGCCATCCTTTTCCTCCAATTTGAGATGGTTTGGGAGAATCAAGGAGTTGAATTCTGAAATCTTTCCGGTGAGATTCCAACCACCTCGAGTCCGATCTCCGGGAAGTAAGACCGAATCCGTGATCCTCATCACTCAAGCTTCGATTCGGTATATTACTCGTAATTTTTAGTTGTCGTTTGTGTTCGCTCCCCGGGTACCCATTTGGGAGTTATCCGATTAAAATATTAATATATTTGGTTGGTGTACTGTGGATGTTTTAGGTGCGCGTGTGGGTAGTGGAGTTGATCTTGCGGAGGATCTTAGCTGATATACGCGCTTAAGGGGAGTGACCCACCTTTAAAAATATTTTGGGGCAATTAATTATATTTAATTGGTGTTTAATTGATATTTGGAATTATGCTCATGTGGTGCAATTTAATTATTTTATTGTGATTTAATTTTATTTATTACGCATGAGCAAGGTATTTTCAGTAATAATCGTATGTGGTTTTAATATTACTCTCGGGCATAATTGGTTTAAATATTTTAAGGAAATTATTTGTTTAATTGGTGGTTTAATTTTTATAATTATGCCCGTGGTATATTATGTCAGGACCCGTCCAAAATTCCTCACCGGAACTCTAGACAAGCCTTGATCCCAGGGAAACCCTACCGGACCCTCCAATGGAAAATCCGGCAGAACCGCCCCTAAGGGATGGACTCACCACAAATTTCCTGTACTGAAAACACACTTCTATAAATATCCCCTTATTCCTCCCACATTACTACAAGTTGATTCCACAAATTTACAGCACTTCAAATGAACAATAGTAATCCAGTGCATAATTAATATACAAGTGTCCAATACAGTATACAGAGCATTATACAAATAAATATGAAATTAATACAATGACCGACAAAGAAGTAATACAGGATGGAGAGGAAAAGGAAAGGAGATGCTCCTTGGACTTTCGGCAATGAACTGAGACGTCGGGCTCGTCCCGGATGATCAACGTCACCCAACCTGGACCTAGGGGAATGGAATTTAAAAAATATGAGATGCTAATCATCTCAGTGAGTGACCCTATCTACTATACAATTATAATACCACAATAATTAAATAGATAAATAATAATTAATTGGAAATAATAATTTCTCTCAAAACCCTTACAATTCTCTCGGTTGGAAAAGTTCCCCTTTTAAAATATTTTCACAAAACCCTTTATTCGCAATCCCCGAAAACCAAGACATCAACTTATTCAACTAAATATCAAATAAAATATAATAAATCAAGCATTCCAAATTTATAATTAAAAGGAAATTAATTTATTGAATAATTAAGTAAAGGGAAAAAAAAAATTAAATCAATTTAAAATCCCCACTCAAATAAATAATAAACACAGTATTAATTATATTCTTAATTCCAATACAATTTCAAAATATTTATTTTAAAATCCCAGTTCTGAAAATCACTTGATGCACCCACTATATACCAGTGGCGCCAACAGTACCCAGCGTCCCAAGGTACCGCCAGACAGGAGGTTATAGAGAGAAACCGGCATACGGTCGCCTGGCGTCCCACCGCGCCGCTGCAAACAGGTGTCCCGACCATGGAGGGGCGGCCTACCCTCATCCGATGGCAAACACAGGACAACCCCATAAAATCACCTGCGCGCTACTCACACCCACCCGCGCGCTAATCACATCCGTGTGCACACTAATCATATCACATATAAACAGAACACCAGTACGTGTATGGTGCATCTAAAAATCATAAATCAATACATTTCAAAATTCCAAATTTTCCATAAATATACCGGGTTTATCCGATCCAATTAAACCCGTAATTTTTCCACAATTCCTTTATAATCTTCGTCATAAATTCATGGCATGAATTCTATAATTTTCAAATCCACCAGCTCTCAAATCCACCAATTTAAATATTTAATTTTTTTTTCCAATGGCATAAATATTTCTGAAATATAATAAATTAATTCACATAACATTCCATGGGCATACTTATAAAAATTGAAGTCACCAACGTAAACAAATATTTTCCTTGAAATATTTGAAAATCAAATCATGCCCAAAATAATGTTAAAACCACAAGAATTTCATATATAATTAAATTCCACAATTCTCAATACCATAAAATAATTTTCACATGGCATAAATTTATATAATGCATATTTTCCTTAATCAAAATAAATCCACCAATAATTTCCACAATAAATCAATTAAATATTTGACACATAGAATATAAATTTCAAACATTCAATTCACACCAAATATTCACAAATTTAATTTCCGAAATTAATTTGAAGGTGGGTCACTCACCTGGAGCATGCAATTAATCCAAGATCCACCATGGGATCAATTCCATGACTCACCCGTGCTCCTAGAACACAATTCACACACAGTCAAATAAATTAATATTTTATTCGGGTAATTAATATCCTGTACCCGGGGGGTTAAACACAAACGTTAACCAAAAATGTTGAATAATATACCGAATCAAAGCTTGTGGAACGAGGATCGTATTACCGGTCTCCATTGAGCCCAATTCCGCCGTTGGTGGCCGGAATTTGGCCGGAAAGCTTCGGCAGGTTTTGATCTCCTCGTATCTCACAAACCGCTTCGAATTTTGGAAATTAGAGGCCATATTTGAACTCAGAGGACCCAAAATAGGGGGAAAAAGGTGGCAATTTGGATTGGACTGGCCGAAAAACACAAGAAAAGAGGAGAGAGAAAATTTCCGGTCGGCGGCTTCTCCGGCCCGATCTGGGCGCGTCCGGCGGCCGGTGACCGTGAAATTTTAAGGCTGAGCTCACCTCCTCCCTTCGCTCATCACTGGCCGGCGCGTGTAGCAAGGTGGTGGCCAAAAACGAAGAAACGACGACGGCCCGAAAGGAAGAAGGAAAGGAAAGGAGGAAGAAGAAGAAGAAGAAGAGGCTCGGGGGGGGGGGGGGGGGGGGCGGTGTTTTCCCATGTGGGGAAAAAGAAAAAAAAGAAACAAAAAAGAAAAAGAAAGAAAAAGAAATAAAAAGAAATAAATTAAAATTAATTAAATAATATTAATAATAATAATATTATTTAAAAATAATAAAATAATATGATATTAAACATGGTTGACATATGGCATCTCAACATGGTGACACATGGTCACATTTATTAAGTCACACGTGGCACATCGTTACACGTTTTAAAAATAGTATTAAAATAATACAGTATTTGAAAAACTCTACAGATCCATAACTTTCAAATCACATGTCCAAATCGGACGTGCCGCTAGTCTATGAACTTGTATCGACGAGTAATTCACAACCATGCATGAGTCAAAGCTCAACTTTGCATGAATAAAAAGTCAACTCCGGCACCCTTGGACAATTTGGACCCCAACTTGTTTTGCTCATAACTTTCAAACCGTAGCTCCGTTTTCAACGTGCTACTAGTCTACGAACTCCTACCAATGTGTACTTCGTAACGGTACCTCAGTCAACCTAGAATTCCATCCGAGTCAAAAAGTCAACTTTTGACCCCTTGGTCAACGGTCAAAGTCAACGGTCAGCCTCGGTCAAAGTTGGAAAATTTCCGTTGTACTTTGGGACGGGGTGTTACATATTATTTGTTGGACCTCGTGTTGCGAGAAAAATTATTTTTATTTGTTATCGATATTTTCGTATCGGGTTTGTTAAAGAAAAATATGTGGGATGGTAAATGTGAAAATTGGTATATTTCCCACGGTGATTTTGAAAAATCGGTACGGTTATGATTAATTTAATAATTATTTTAGACGCACTCATACAATATTGGTGTTCCGGTGTATATGTGGTTAACGCGCAAGTTATTATGTCTCCCGTGAGTTGCCATTGGACCGTGAGCAAGCAAGTTTGATATTGGCCACAGCCGCCCCCCTCCTTGGTCGGGATGACGGTTTCAGCAGCGGTACTGTCGGGACGCCGAAGTGCCGTTTGCAAGTTGTTCTCTTTAACCCCCCGTCAGTCGGTGCTCGGGATGCTGGGTATCGGAGGACATCACTGGTATATGGTGTGATGCATCAAGTATAAGTTTTCAGATAAAATTTCAAACCCCAAAAGTGTTCACAAATTATTTATTATATTCATTTACATTTTAACTATATTTGGGGTATTTATTTATTTATTGTTTATTAAGTTGTTTGATCCCTTGGTTTTCGGGAAATACGAATATCGGGTTTTGTGAAAATGTTTTAAAAAGGGAATATTTCCAACGGAGTGAATAGTGAGAGTTTTGAGAGAAATTATTATTTTCAACTGTTATTATTTATTTACCTATTTAATTGTCGGTATTAAATTAAATTCCCTTATTTGTTATATTATTATTATTATTAAAAGTGTTCAGTAGCTGGGGTCGCTCACTGAGATGATTAGCATCTCACGTTTTTAAATTCCGTTCCCTTAGGTGCAAGGGGTGGTAGACGTTCTTCCGGAGCGAACCAAATCTCTGCCGCTATCGTAGTTCGAGAAGTACCTTTGTACTCGTTATTTTAGTTGTAATATTTCTTTCATCTTTATTGTATTTTCTATTAAATAGTACTTCATGAAGCTCTGTATACTATTTTGGACACTTATGTTTTATTTATGCACTGGATTACTGTTATTCCTGTGAAGTGCTGTAAAATTGTGGAATCAATTTGTAGTATTGTGGGAGGAATAAGGGGATGAATGTAAAAGTGTGTTTTCAGTGCAAGAAATTTGTGGTAAGTCCAACCCTTAGGGGAGGTTCTGCCGGATTTTCCGTTGGAGGGTCCGGTAGGGTTTCCCTGGGATCAGGGCTTGTCTAGGGTTCCGATGAGGAATTTTGGACGGGTCCTGACATATAGGTTTTTTTTAAAACTTTAACGAATGGATCCCGATTGATATAATAATAATAAAAAAATATAAAAGTTATGGTTGAAGGGAAGAAGAACGGCAAGAATGGCACAAGAAACAAAAAAAAAAACAAAAAAAAAATAATGAGAAAGGATTTAATTTAAAATTTTAATAAAATAGGCCAGTTGGAGTTTTGCAGCCGTAAAAAAGTTTTTTTTTTTTTTTGATAAATTAAAAAAGTTTTGATAGTATAACTTAATGACGGAGTGACATGCAAATATGAAAAAAATATATGATAGTTTTTTAAATGAAATGTTAATTTTTTATTAGTGAAATAGGATTGGAGAAGAATTTTAAAGCCAGAAAATCCGTATCCGTGCTGGTCAGTTAACCTTTTTTTTTTTTTTTTTTTTTTTTTGTTTTTTCAGAAGTGTACGAGTTGGTTACTGGGTGGTGTAATTGCCACGTCATTAAATTTTGTTGCCGCGGTCACTAATGTTAAAATACAAATGCCAAGAAAGAGATTCGATTCCTTGGATAAGTGGAAAAAAGCCCTTAATTTTTCTTTTAAGGCGTTTGTCCTACTTATAGTATCAGTCCTCCAGCCTATCGAAATTCGTGTTTTTATTAACCAACAACACATGCACTTTGTTGGCACTAAAAAAAAGGTTTTTCAATCCACTAGTGCAACTGAAGGAATTACACCGGAACAAGAAAGAGCTCATAACCACTGCTTGTGAACAGCTCTCCTCAACTGAAGGCGCACCTACTGTTACTAGAAGTCTAGTCTCTCTCAGGTCTTAAAGGAAAGAAAGCCTCAACCAGAACCACATTCCTTTTGCGTGCGGATGTAGCGAAGTGTCTGACTCTATTGGTCATAGTTTCCTGCTGTTGCGGCCGGTGCTCGTTTGCGCGCGCGTGAACCAACCCAACAAGCTTGTGCTAAAATGGAAAAGAAAAAAAAAAAAGAAAAAGAAAAGAAGAAAAATAATTTGCTACCTGACCCTTTTGGTTTTTTTGGGGCAAAGTTCAGAGCCGAGGTAGGTATTTGGAAGAGAAAGATACGGGTTGGTTAGGGCGAGAAGGGGTAGTATTTGGGCTGGGTCTCGTTTTGTCACCGTAGAAATCTGACAAAAGTTTACATCTATTTGGTCGGTTTGGAAATTGGTCTGAGGAGCTGCTTTTCAACCTTGATAGCATATGACAGATTCCAGATGGGGATGCAGTTCCAATCTCTCTCTCTCTCTGTGTTAGAATTATAATAATATTCTAATCTAAAAGAAAATTAAAAACAAGAAAGTAATTCAAATTATTATCTTGACACTTATTGTTTCTAATCTTATTTAAGTTATTCCTTATATTACTCACTAACACTTTTACCACGCTGTTGACATTGATGATATTGCTAGTGCAACATTTATTCATGATCAGTTGGCTACAAACGAGCCTTTTTAGGCTACCTAATTTTCATGCCAAGTCCAACATCTTTTCCCTGTCTTTTTCTTTTAAATTGCTGCATAATTTCATGCCAAGTCAACATCCTTTCCCTGTCATTTTCTTTTAAATTGTAGTTTTTCCTTCCAAGCAAATTAACGCTCCTCCCTTAAGTTTGTAAGCTACTAATTTAACTTGCTTTGATTCACGGATATTTATATAATCAAAAAAGGTTTCAACAGTCTGCACCCAATATAAAAAGTCTTCAATGTATGCAGATTCTATGAAAACAAGGAATATTAATTTTATCCTTAATTACACTGAGCTCGAGGCTGCCTGTTTTGTGCTCCATGGTTGGTTCCCAGTCTAGGTTCCAAATGTACAATTGTTTTTGTGTGGAGGGCATATAAGCTTTAGTTGTCTTTGTCAGACTAATTTCAACCAAAATTTCCATTTACGATATTAAATTTATGAATGTAGACAGTATGAATTGTTTTATTTATTGGCAGGGGATATAATTGGCAAATTTATTTTTCTACTTTTTGTTACCATTAATAATATCACTTATAATTGACAGAGTGGTGGAGTTTTAGCACAATGGAATTACATATATGGTGCTTGATATATATTTTAATTAGGATTACAATATTACTATAATCAAATAGAATCCAAGCCTCAAAGTGGAGGGTGTGAGGGATATACTATGGGCCAACCTCACTTATCTATATGGCGCTTGATTGGTAATATATATATATTTTTTAAGATTTTAAAATCACGTTAAATTATATAGTTTTTATTATTATCAATTTTTTAAGCTTCTTATTTGGTGGCTGAATGCATTATGTTATAAACTCAATTGTCGTTGACGTCAACTGCAGCAAACATGATAACCATTATCGATACATTCATGGTAATTGTATATTACATTGAGAGCTCAAAAGCATTGGTTATTGCTCATTTTCATGGATATTGACCATGTCGCAAAAACAACTATATTACCACGCACAAAAATTCATGTACACCAAAAGACAGAATTTATATACAATGTTTATTGTCTGGGTGATGAGTACAAACTCATTATGAATATCAAAGTACTTGTATAAATTGAGTATAAGTCAAATTCTATAATTGGCATTTAATCAATTACTATCCAACAGTAATGTAATGAACTGTTTGTACAGGTGGAATGTACAATTTCATAGTTTGACTTTGTCAAAGTCACCTGTCATACATTTGTTGAATAATATCGGGTATCGTAGCGATCTTAGGAAACTAATACACGGGATAAACAGATATGATGCCACAAACAGGAAGTCAATGAAAAATTAATTTCATCACTATTAATTCTTCACATAAATAATGAAAACTTTGTGTTTTAAGCTTTTTTCTTAGGTCATTTGTGTCTTAATTAATTTATTAGTAGCTTTCATTGTAACAGCCTAATACACCCGCATGCGATATTGTCCGCTTTGGATCCAGCCCGCACGGTTTTGTCATGCGATATTGTCCGCTTTGGACCCAGCCCTCACGGTTTTGTCGAAACGCGTCACAAGGGAAAGGTATCCACACCCTCTTTTAAGGCATGTTTCGTTCCCCTTTCCAACCGATGTGGGATGACACACCGATCCGGATACTGGCTCTGATAACATCTGTAACAGCCCAGTCCACCCGCATGCGATATTGTCTACTTTGGGTCCAGCCGGTACGGTTTTGTCAAAACGCATCGCAAGAGAAAGGTATCCACACCCTCTTTTAAGGTATGCTTCGTTCTCCTTTCTAACCGATGTGGGATCTCACAAAATTTAGATTTTATGGAAATTGGATATTTAAAGGAATTGTGATTTTAATATTAATTGATTTATTGTGGAATTTATTTGTGAGTTTATTTTGATTAATAAAAATGCATTTATATGGATTTATGTATTTTGGAAATTTTATGGGATTTTAATGAAATTATGCTTATCTTGAATTTTAAGGATTTAAGGATATTATTTTAAAAATTATGCATATGCATTTGAATATTGTGGATTGGAAAATTGATGCATTTGAAAGTTGATGGTTTGAAATTGATGGAAATTATGCGATGGATTTATGACGATGATTTATAAAGGAATTGTGAAAAATTTACGGGTTTAATTAGATGGAAAAAATCCGGTGGTATTTATAAGATTTTGAAATTTGAAAATAAATATATTGATTTTTAGATGCACCATACACGTACTGGTGTTCTGTGTATATGGATGTGATTAGTGCGCACATGGATATGATTAGCGTGCAGGTGATTTATGGGGTTGTCTTGTGGTTGCCATCGGATGAGGGTAGGCCACCCTTCCATGGCCAGGACACCTGTTTGCAGCGGTGCTGTGGGACGCCACACCACCGTATGCCGATTTCTCTCTTTAATCTCCTGTCTGGCGGTACCTTAGGACGCTGGGTCCCAAGGGGGGAGGATTGTCAAGTCCCACATCGGTTGGAAAGGAGAATGAAGCATGGCTTATAAGCGTGTGGATACCTTTCCCTTGCAGAGGCTTTTTAAAACCTTGAGGGCTGGGTTGTAAGAGGATTCCTCAGGCCCAAAGAGGACAATATCTACATGCGGGTAGTCTGGGCTGGGCTGTTACAGATGGTATCAGAGCCAGTACCCAGATCGGTGTGCCAGCGAGGATGCTGGGCCCCAAGGGGGAGGATTGTGAGATCCTACATCAAGGGGGAGGATTGTGAGATCCCACATCGGTTGGAAAGGGGAACGAAGCATACCTTAAAAGAGGGTGTGGATATCTTTCCCTTGCGACGCATTTTGACAAAACCATGCGGGCTGGGCCCAAAACAGATAATATCGCATGCGGGTGGACTGGGCTGTTACATTCATGATCTTTATGATATTACTTACTCACATTCCAAGAAATTAAAAAGAAAAGTAAATATACATTATTATAAGTAGATATAAATGTTGAATATTCTCTATGCTTATAGTCAATAACGTAGCTAAAACAAGCTATAAATATATATTTTAGGCGAAGCCAAATGCATGAAACTTAATATCTTGTGAAATAGATTGATCCATAAAGAGGCTTATAGTGTTCCATTTTGGTGACGGGTTGTGTTTGGAGCCATGAAGCTGATCAGAAGAAAGAAAAAAAAAATTATTCAGCTCCCAAACAAGCAGCTTCTCGAGCTCCAAACAAAAGTAGGAAGAAACGTGGTGGTGGTCATGGTGAAGGAGGAGGATGCGGTAGTGGAGGTTGCGGAGGAGGTTGTGGAGGAGGGATTGACATTCATAAATACATATAATATAGCCATGTTGTAGTGGACATGCATGCCATTGTAGCTTGAATATGAATAAAGATGCTGAAAGTTTCGTTTATGCTAGTTTACATATATTGTTGTGTAAATGAGGAAAAATATTCAACAAAAGCCTCATCCTAATAAATCTCTCTCACAAATATATGGGATTCACATGATATCACATATTGATCTTATATGTATTTGTGAAAAAAAGTCTTTGTTTAGGATAGGTTTACTAAATAATTCCTCATGAATTATCCTTTAATGAATTTTTTTTTCTTCGTATTTGCATTTTATTACTATTATTTGTTACCTTTTAAACTAATATTATATATTTAAAATATACATTATCAGTGGAAATTAATCAAGGATGGCTGATATATGTTTTCTCTTCTATAGTTGTTACGTAATTTTTTTTTTCCATGTAATTTTGCGTGTATAAATATCTATTTTGCTTTTATTTTTTCTGCATTTATCTTATGGCTACAAATTTAACCATATAGCTAAAAATATATAATTTATTCATGTTCTTTTTCAAATAAAGAGAATCATATAATTCATTATTTGGATAAATATGCTTAGTATTTTTAGACTATTATAAATCATGGATAGAGGAAGGGCTCCATTAATTACTTCATGGTTCATGGTATCAGATTGAAAGTTGTACACCTGTAGTACTTGTACTGTTGATATTTCTTAATACAACTTGAATTTTTTTTTTTTTTGCAAAATATAAAAAATAAAAAATAAAAAATAAAAAATAAAAATAAAAATAAAAATAAAATTCTGGATCCTCCTTCCCTCCCTCTTCATCCCGTAATGCTGACACCTCATCTAAAATTTGAAGTCTCTAAAATAAGCTATCCGTTTCCATCTGTTTTGTCGTTAACATTTTGTTCATCAAGAAATCAACGTCACCACTGAGTCTATGAAAGCTTCCCATAATATCATTAATGTCTACATCCAGAAGAATTACTAGAGCCATTTTTTCAACCCCTGAGAAAAGGATTACATAATACATTTTTAAAAAAAAAGAAAAAAAAAATTGTTTCCGAACAAGGATTACAAGACATTAACGGCAAAGAATGAAGGAAAATAAGCTAATGGAAATAAAATTTAGAAAACCAAGTTTATAATTGAGGTGTCACTTACTGGTTGGTGGAAAGAGACATATAGAGAGATATAGATAACATGTTATCTAATATAAAGGGACAGAGAATTTGCACCCGTTTAAAATGAATTTTTTTTTTTTGAAAGAAGAAATTATACCCGGGCCATTTTGGTTTTAAATATTGTAGATAACGGTTCATTGTAATTTCAAGGCGATCCATACACATTAATGGGAAGCCTCAGGCCTTGTTCAACGGTCATTTTCGTTTATATATATATATATATATATATACACACACATAAATTTTACCATGTGAATATCCCCATCTTGTTAAAATGCTGTATATTTTCCAGAATTATATGGAGTTTTGTAACTCCATGGTTATATATATATATATATATATATATAACTGTAATATTCATTTCCCATGTGGGCAAAAGCTAGCAACAGCAATATATGTTAGCAATATTAATGCTAGTTATTAATTAATAAAAAAAATTAAACCGGCCTTCAACTTGAAGGTAAACTTAGATTGGAAGATTCCTTCACGATTTTGTTAAACAGTTAAATTGTTGTCGATTTGATAGCCAATTGGTTATTGACCTTTATACAAAAAGGCCAAAAAAAAAAAAAAAAAAAAAAAAGGTTTCTGACCAATCTTTATCCAACGTATATAAAAGTTTCATACCATCTGACAAGTTCTTATCCAAATATTTTTTCTTCATTAACTCCTTCGACAATGCAAACATTTTCTTCGAACTTTCTTGGAAACTGTAAAGAAACATAGCAAATGTTTGGAAAAAAAAAAAAAAATCGTTGATAACGAACTCATGAATGTGTTATCAAGTAAAGATGCTCCACCAAACGAATCAACATCAGCATCGAGTATTCCCTGGATTGAAAATTTCTCACATTTGACTTTGTCAAAGATTTTTTATCTACATTTCCTTATCGCAATGAGCCACATGACCAAGTTGTTCTTTTCAGAAAAAATTAATTAATTAAACCAAACCAACATAGGTGTGTTTTCCGGGAAACTAATTAAAGCAAAACAAAGCTACTTTTCTTCGTTTGACTCTGTAGCCGCTGATAAATTATATAGCTATAAGTATGTTAATGGTAGCCAAAGCAATCGGAAAAAACACTTATATATATGCTACTACGATATAACAGCTGAGGAAGATAGATAGATAGATATAATACAAAGCTTTATAGTGGTGCAATATTTGGTGATGGGTTGCATCTGGAGCGAGGAGCAACAACAACCTAAGCAGAAGTATCCAGCTGCTTATAGTCCGCGGCCGGCATCTTCAGGAGTCCGACCTGCGAGAAGAAGAGGTAACGGCGGCATGGTTATCATGGGCAGCGCTGGTGCTGCTACTGCATCTACAGCGGCTGCTGGTTGGGGTGGTGGCGGTGGAGGAGGTTGTGGCGGAGGTGGAGGAGGAGGTGGTTGTGGTGGTGGTGGTGGTGGTGGAGGAGGATGTTGACGATGTGCAATGTGCATACGGTGTGTATTCAACAGTTATTTATTGTGTGTATCATGTCATTTAACACGTATAGAGAAATAAAGTAGACAAAAACAAAATTATAGAGGAATAAAGTACACAAAAACAAAATTATAGAGGAATTGTAATCCTTGAGAGTTATTTTCTTTTTATTTTCTAGTGATATGGGGATGTAAAAAGATATATATATATATATATGTTATATATTTACGATTAAATCATTCAAATTGTGATACTGATTCTTTATTTATTCACGATTAAATCATTCAAATTGTAATACTTATTTTTTATTTATTTTGTAAAAGAAATGATAATGGTCATTATTATTGTTTAAGCTTTTCTATAATTTTTCTATAAAGCTACTTTACCCGATACAATGAAGGATGGATGCATATATAGAGTCATTTGATAAAAAAATTAAATTTTTACATCTTAGTTAATTAACTAGTGTGCCATATATATATATGCGTCTCCTAGCAAACCATGTTTTAAAATATCCAAAAGCTTTTAATTAATCTGGATTAAATAATGATTACCTTTTATTTTTTTGGGTGAAAAGGAATTCCGTTCAATTTCATATTGCAAGTATACTTTCTATGGAGAAAAAACGAAGGAAAAATAATGTGCAACTTACTATTATATTAATTCTTATGTTGACATTGATTTTATCATAGTTCATTAGAAGTTAATTATAAATAACTTTAAACATGTAAAATATAGTATTCATAGGATACATTTTTACGTTCAGAGATCAACTGAAAATACATCCTTAGGTTAAGGGTTTAAACGTCCATATAGATGAAAATCCCTCCTTTAAGTTGTAATTAGAAAAAAAAATAAAGTAAAATAATTAATTAAGATTATTTGTAAAAGAAATTTTTACTTAATGGAAGATACCTAAATAGAATCTTTTAGTTTGCACACAAACATTTGGAATAGCTCAAAGAACTTTCACTAGAGAACAAGATTATCAACTAACATTAATATAATCTCACACATATGCAAGTTTGGATTGAGCAAGTAGCAAGAGAGATAGTAAAAAGATGGACCAAACCGAGACAACTCTTATCATCGTTTTCTTTTCGCTATTCGGTGCACTCGTCGTTATTGCTTTGTTATGTCATCTCTTCTTTGGAGGACACCCCTGGGTAGGTTACGGTGGTGGTGGTGGTGGTGGTGGTGGAGGTATACATCATCATCATCATGGTGGAGGGACAGCTGCTTGGAACTTTGGAGGTGGTGGAGGCGATTTTGGTGGTGGAGCCGTTGGAGGAGGAGGAGGAGGTTGTGGTGGGGGCGGCGGTGGCGGTGGAGGCGGAGGTGCTAGCGCCTGTTGAGTGATGATCTGCTTATTGGTTTCGTTGTTGATAACATATGCATAAATATATGGTGTTGTGTTGTTCATTCGTTTTGCTTGAAGAAGATTTTTTATCTACTAGTGTTATTATGAATTTTATTGATTCTTTTAGAGAGTAAAAATATTTCATTATTACTATTATTTTAAATTTCTTGTTCAGACTCTTGTAAATTGATTCATATATTAAATTTATAGGGTTTAATTTTCGCATTAATTAGTTTATTACAAATATTATTCATTTTTATAGCCCCTTGCAATTTAATATATTGTAATTTAGCTAGATTGGACATGGAACAAAGAGTAACTTAATGAAGAAGTCGAATCTTACGGCTTGCAGAAAATCTTTCTATACCATACCATATCTTGTGAAGCAAGGGAAATTTTTTTTTTTTTTTTTTTTTTTTTTTTTGGGTTCGTTTAAGAAAGTTAATTCTAACTACAAGGGAAAAAAGAAAAAAACGGCTTTTGGATGAGTACTTTTAGTTAAACTGCTTTCATTTTTAAAAGGAAAAAGAAAGTTTGGACGAGTTTTACATTTCGTCTTGCACCATGTTAATTATCTGTAATACAATATTTGATCTAAATATATAAGCACAAGAACTACTCTGACATCAACGTAGCCCACTAAATTCTGTCGCTCCTTGCTTGTGGAGCGGATTTCAAAAAAATAAAAAAAGCTATATTGAATTGGAATCGATGACTTAATTTTATTTAATGTTCAAAGCTTAATTCTATATATTATTTAAGAGAATCCTCAAAACTAAGCAAACATTGCCAAAAAAAGCTATTGTCACTTAATGAAGTCATTAAGGATAATTTGATAGTAAAAGTCATTATTTTCAAAAATAATGATTTAAAGTTCAAATTCTTTACCTTTAAAATATATTTAAAAAAAAAAAAAAAAACACTACTATTGAAAAAGTGGGATTGGATTGGCATTGGGCCATATAATGGATAAGTCCATAACGCTGAACAATCCAGTCGGCCATTCCCCATGAAAACCATATGCAAATCATGAAGTCAGGACCCAGTCTACGCCATAAACAACCATTAATATGGACCGACCGAATTTTGACCATTTACAACATTTTTCCCTATAAGGATTTATATATAATTGGAAATTTCAAACTCTCAGAATTAAAAATAAAATTATCCACCGTAGTTTTCTTGACGGATTTGTCTTCTTTTTTCAAATTACACCGCGAAGACCGAAAATGCACTTAAGCACGAATTTTTAGGTCGGGAATATCAGACATACCCGACAATGTCAATATCAAAATATATATATTTGTTTTTACTTCCTCAAATAGAAACTTTTAAAAGTTAAAAACCTCGTTCTAAAAAAGTGAAAAAAAAAAAAAAAAACTGAAATAACTAAACGTCTATGCATCGATCGTGTACCGTAGCAGTCATATCATAACACAAGAACTATTTAGTTTAGCCAGTCATGGAAGAGCCTTATATAAGTAAAATTTCCATATTTTTCTAAGTTTGACCATTATTATTTTTCATATAATATAAAGTAGCATATTTATATGTTTGAAACTTTTTCAAAATTATAAACTTTGAATTAATCTTCTTTTAGAATGTGGAATTATATTGTACATTTTTTACGCGGCTGGTTCTTGATTATAAATAGGAAGCCAATGAGAGGTGGGGTTGATGAATTGAGATAATCAGCAAGCAGAGATATATAGAAAAGATATGGAACCTTGGCTAATTGCAATCATAGTTTTTGTTGTATCAACGATCATAATTATCATCTTAAGTTTGATATGTCGAGCTCAACGCACATGGGTTGGACATGGTGGAGGTAGTGGAGCAATAGGTGGCGGAATTTGGGCTGGTGGAGGTGGTGGAGTAGATAATGTTGGAGGAGGAGGTTATGATGGTGGAGCGGATTATGCCATTGGAATAGGAGGTTTCGGCGGTGCAGGCGATTATGGTGGTGGAGGGGGAGGAGGAGGTTTTGGTGGTGGAGGCGATTATGGTGGAGGAGGAGGCGGTGGTGGTGGTGGTGGTGATGGTGGAGGTGCAGGTGGTGGTGCCAGCGCTTGTTGAGTTAATCAAGTTATTATTTGCTATTTTGCTGACTATATGATGTTGTTCTTCCTTAATTTGTAGGCATTTGTACGTAGTTTCTAGAGTAACAATAATTCAGATTTGTTGTTTCATTTATTATATTTCTTAATTGACCTCAATTTTTTTTTAAAAATTTCGTGCAACATATATTTAGATTATTACATGTCAATACTCAACCATACAATTGTAGTTTAATTTATAAATACATGGCTTTAAATTTAAATTTAATATTGTATCATATAGTCTTACGCATCATTTAAAGCAGAAAAATAAAAATTTAAGCAACCTAATATACTGTAGCAAACAAGTATAAAACCTAAATTTTGAGTCTTAATTTACTTGTTTAATTTATTTTTTTTTTTTTTAAGTGATGCGAGAGCATGTAATTGGAGAGATATATAACAATATCATCAAAAATCCAAACACATATTATACGACTATGATTCCTACTCAACCCATATCATGAATATTCGACCAAACGGCCGGTATGCAATTCACCAACTCAATCGCAAGGATTTAATTTGGCAAGAGGAATAAACAAAATCCCCAAATTGTTTGCAGCAAGAGTAGCCGATGAATATCAAAATGACTCTTTTTTCTGAAATATCCTCACGTCAAACCAATAGAAGTATCATGTAACTCGTAATTGGACAGTCAATAAATATATACTTGAGGAATGCATGTTTAATTTGTTTTGATATTGTTTGTAATGTTGCGCATGACCATGTATAGCTCGTTGAATTCACATTGCATGTGGATAACGATGATGTGGTAAGATCCTTGTATTTAAGTTTTTCTTCATGTTGGGAGGTAGCCTAGATCAATGCAGCTCGATGACCAAAAATGTAGGCATAGAAAATTAAACAGACAGTAGGATAATTACATCCATGCTGTGTATGTGCCAGCCAGTTAATTTTTTTTTTTTTTTTTTTTTTTGCAGAAGTGTACGAGTTGGTTACTGGGTGCTGTAATTGCCACGCCATTAAACTTTGTTGCCACGGTCGCTAAAATGTTAAAAGCTTGTGCTAAAAAGGAAAAGAAAAAAAAAGAAAAAGAAAAATCATTTGGTACCTGACTTTTATTTTTTTGTGTTTTTTTGGGGCAAAGTTCATAGCCGAGGTTGGTATTTGGAAGAGAAATATACGGGTTGGTTAGGGCGAGACGGGTTAGTATTTGGGCTGGGTTTCGTTTTTTGTCACCGTAGAAGTCTGACAAAAGTTTACATCTATTTGGTCGGTTTGGAAATTGGTCTGGAGAGCTGCTTTTCAACCTTGATAGCATATGACAGATTCCAGATGGGGATGCAGTTCCAATCTCTCTCTCTCTCTCTCTCTCTCTGTGTTAGAATTATAATAATATTGTAATCTAAAGGAAAAAAACAAAGAAAAAGAAAGTAATTCAAATTCATAGACTCTCACAAATTTCAACTTCAAAATATAAGTTCATGACTTTCTAAGTATAGATGGTTGGGTCTATCTAGATTAATTTCACTTAACTAGATAAAATATTTAATCAAATAAAGATATCGTGACACTTATTGTTTCTAGTCTCGTTCAAGTTATTCCTTATATTACTCACTAGCACTCTTACCACGCTGTTGGCATTGATGATATTGTTAGTACAACATTTATTCATGGTCAGTTGGCTAGAAACGAGCCTTTATGGCCTAATTTTCATGCCAAGTCCAAAATCTTTTCCCTGTCATTTTCTATTAAATTGCTGCATAATTTTGCCAAGTCAACATCCTTTCCTGTCATTTTCTATTAAATTGTAGTTTTTCCTTCCAAGCAAATTAACGCTCCTCCCTTAAGTTTGTAAGCTACTAATTTAACTTGCTTTGATTCACGGATATTTATATAATCAAAAAAAGGTTTCAACAATGTGCACCCAATATAAGAAGTCTTCAATGTATGCAGATTCTATGAAAACAAGGAATATTAATTTTATCCTTAATTACGCTGCGCTCGAGGCTACCTGTTTTGTGCTCCATGGTTGGTTCGCAGTCTAGTACACGGAATAAACAGATATGATGCCACAAACAGGAAGTCAATGAAAAATTAATTTCATCACTATTAATTCTTCACATAAACAATGAAAACTTTGTGTTTTAAGCTTTTTGCTTAGGTCATCTGTGGCTTAATTAGTTTGTTAGTAGCTTTCATGATCTTTATGATATTACTCACGCACATTCCAAGAAATTAAAAAGAAAAGTAAATATACATTATTATATGTAGATATAAATGTTGAATATTCTCTCTGCTTTTATAGTCAATAACGTAGCTAAAACAAGCTATAAATATACATTTTAGGGGAAGCCAAATGCATTAAACTTAATATCTTGTGAAATAGATCGATCCATAAAGAGGCTTCTAGTGTTGCATTTTGTTGATGGGTTGTGTTTGGAGCCATGAAGCTGATCAGAGGAAAGAAAACAAAAAATATTCAGCTCCCAAACAAGCAGCTTCTTGAGCTCCAAAAAAAAGTAGGAAGAAACGTGGTGGTGGTGATGGTGGAGGAGGAGGAGGAGGAGGATGCGGTGGTGGAGGAGAAGGAGGAGGATGCGGTGGTGGAGGAGAAGGAGGAGGATGCGGTGGTGGAGGTTGCGGAGGAGGTTGTGGAGGAGGAGGAGGGGGTTGACATTCATAAATACATATAATATAGCCATGCTATAGTGGACGTGTATCCCATTATAGCTTGAATATGAATAAAGATGCTGAAAGTTTTGTTTATGCTAGTTTACATATATTGTTGTGTAAATGCGGAAAAATATTCAATAAAAGCCTCATTCTATGTAAATCTCTCTTACAAATATATGGAATTCATATGATATCACATATTGGTCTTATATGTATGTGTAAAAAAAAAAAAAAAAAAAGAAAATCTTTATATAGGATAAGCCTACTGAATAATTCCTTGTAAATTATCCTTTAATGATTTTTTTTTTAATATTTGCATCTTTTTACTATTATTTGTTGAATTGTAAACTCATCGTATATGTTCACAATATACATTATCAGTGAAAATTAATTACGGATGGCTAATATTTGCTTTCTCTTCTATAGTTGTTATGTATATATTTTTTTTTCCATGTAACTTTGCGTGTATAAATATATATTTTGCTTTCCTTTTTTCTGCATTTATCTTATGGCTACAAATTTAACCATATAGCTAAAAATATATAATTTATTTATGTTCTTTGGCAAATAAAGAGAAACTTATAATTTGGATAAATATGCTTTTTCGACTATTTTAAATCACTCCAATAATTACTTCACGGTTCATGCTAACCAGATTGAAAGTTGTACACCTGTAGTACTTGTACTGTTGATATTTTAAACACAACTTGAATTTTCTTTGCAAAAAAAATAAAAAATAAAAATAATAATAAAATAAAAAAAATAAAAAAATAAAATTCTGGAACCTCTGTCCCTCCCTCTCCATCCAATAATGTTGACACCTCATCTAAAATTTGAAGTCTAAAATAAGTTATCTGTTTCCCTCTGTTTTATCGTTAACCTTTTGTTCAAGAAATCAACGTCGCCGGATGGGCTATGAAGCTTCCCAGAATATCATTAATGTCTACATCTAGAAGAATTACTAGAGGTAAGTTTTCTCAAGCGTGAGAAAAGCATTACATAATACTTTTTTAATAAAAAAAAATTCTTTTCGAACAAGAATTATGAGACGTAAACGGCAAAGAATGATGGAAAATAAGCTAAGGGAAACCAAATTTAGAAAACTAATTTTATAACTGCGTTGTCATTTACTGGTTGGTGGAAAGAGACATATAGATAACATGTTATCTACATAAAGGACAAAGAATTTGTACCCATTTAAAATGATTTATTTTTTATTGAAAAAAAATTATACACGGGCCCATTTTGGTTTTACATTAATATTGTAGATAGCAGTTCGTTGTAATTTCATGGCCATCCATACACATTTATGGTTCAACGGTTATTTTTGTGAAGTTTCACATCAATTGGAAAAGGAAACGAAGCATTCTATATAAATGGGTGTGGATATTTTTTTTGTTAGGACCCGTCCAAAATTTCTCACCGGAACCCTAGACAAGCCCTGATCCCAAGAAAACCCTACCGGACCCTCCAATGGAAAATTTGGCAGAACCTCACCTAAGGGTTGGACTTACCACAACTTCTTGCACTGAAAACACACTTCTATATTCATCCCCTTATTCCTCCCACAATACTACAAGTTGATTTCCACAAATTTACAGTACTCCAAATGAATAACAGTAATCTAGTGCATAATTAATACATAAATGTCCGAGACAGTATACAGAGCTTCATGAAGTACTATTAAGCATAGAATACAACAAGAATGAAAGAAATATTACAATTGAAATAAATGAAGACAAAGGTACTTCTCGAACTAAGACAGCGACAGAGATTAGGTTCCTCCTGGAATAACGTCTACTACCCCTTGCACCTAAGGGAACGGAATTTAAAAAAATATGAGATGCTAATCATCTCAATGAGTGACCCTATCTACTGAACACTTTTAATATTAATAATATAACAAATAAAGGAATTTAATTAATACCAACAATTAAATAATTAAATAAATAATAAACAATTGAAAGTAATAATTTCTCTCAAAACTCTCACTATTCACTCCGTTGGAAATGTTCCCTTTTTAAAACATTTTCACAAAACCCGATATTTGTATTTCCCGAAAACCAAGGGATCAATTAATTTAATAAATAATTAAATAACCCAAATATAAATAAAATGTAATAAAATATAATAAATAATTTTTGAACACTTTGGGTTTGAAATTTCTATCTGAAATTTTATACTTGACGCATCACACCATATACCAGTGATGCCCTCTGATACCCAGCGTCTCGAGTACCGACTGGCGGGGAGATTAAAGAGAGAAACTTGCATACGGCGCTTCGGCGTCCCGACAGCGCTGCTGCTGAAACCGTCATCCCGGCCACGGAGGGGGGCGGTTGATGCGCAATATATAAGATTTGCCTGCCCTCGGTCCAATGGCAACTCACGGAAGACATAATAACTTGCGCGCTAATCCACATATACAACCAGAACACCAATACTGTATGAGTGCGTCTAAAACCAATTATTAATTTCTTATTACCGTACCGATTTTCCAAAAATCACCGTGGGAATTATACAAATTTTCAAACTCACCATCCCACATTTTCCTTTAACATTTCCGGTACGAAACCATCGATAACAATATACAAATAATTTTTCTCGTAACACGAGGTTCAACAGATAATATTCCACGGGCATAATTATAAAATTTAAACCACCAATTAAACCAATATTTTCCTTGAAATATTTAAAATCAAATTATGCCCAAAATAATATTAAAATCCAGATACAATTAATTAATGAAAATACATTGCTCATGCATAATAAATACAATTAAATCACAATAAAATAATAATCGGGAATTTCTTAATAACCCAAAATTCCGTTAGCATCAATGGGTATATATATATAAAATAATATTTCTTCCACAATTATATTTAAATTCCACCACATGAGCAAATTCTAAATATCAAATTAACACAACATAAATATAATTAATTGCCCAAAATAGTTTTTCAAGGTGGGTCACTCACCTTAAGCACGTATATCAATCAAGATCCTCCGCAGGATCAACTCCACTACCCACACGTGCAACTAAAACATCCACATACACCAAACCAAATATATTAATATTTTAATTGTATAATACTCAAATGGGTACACGGGGAGCAAACACAAACGACAACCAAAATTGACGAGTAATGTACTGAATTGAAGCTTGAGTGACGAGGATTACAAATCCGCCCGGAGATCGGACCCGAGGTGGCTGGAATCTCGCCGGAAAGCTTTCGGGATTCAACTCTTCGATTTTCTCAAACCGTTGCGAATTGGAGGAAAAGGACACCGGATTTGGATTCAGGGGGTCGGAATTAGTGGAGAGGGACCGGAGACGGGACTGGGTACTCGCCGGAACAGGGATTTCTCCGGCGAGCCGTTGCGGTCACCGGCAACCGTCGCCGGCGGCGGCACATGCTGATGGCCGAGATTTTTGGAGGTTTTGTAGTTTGAAGGGAGAGGGTCTCAACGGTACCGGCGGTGACAAGAATGGAGGCCGAAATGTGGAGATCTCGGCGGTTGAAGAAGTCGGCGCCGCCGCCGGAAAAAGCCCAAATCCCGCCGCGTCGCAGGTCGGTTGGCCAAGAAATTTTGGGGTTTGGCCTGGAATGGAGAGGCTCTCCCATCTGGCCGGCGCGTGTGGCAAGAATCGGCAGGAAAATTTGACAACTCTGGTGGCCGGCGATTTTCTCTCTCCTCTCTCTTTCTCTCTCCTCCCCCGTCGTTTTGCCAAATAAAAGCCACCGTGGGTGACACTGTTCACCCATGTGGACCACTCAGGTGTCGACACGTGGTGTCATTATGCACTTAAGCCAGATATAATAAAATATTATGGTATTCGGAAAACTTTACATGTCCATAACTTTTTAACCAGATGTCCAATTTAAGTGTGCCGCTGGTTTATGATCTCATATCGACGAGTACGTTACAACCATATGAAAGTCAAAACAAAATTCTACAACGATAAAATGTTAACTCCCAGCACCTTTTGGACAGTTTGCACATCGACTTATTTTGCCCATAAATTTCAAACTATAGCTCCGTTTTCGACGTGCTACCAGTCTATGAATTCGGGGCATCATGCACTTTGCCACAGTACCATGGTCAACTAGAAATTTCAACTGGAACAAAAAGTCAACTTTTGACCCACTCGGTCAACGGTCAACTTCAGTCAAAGTGCAAGAATTCCGATGTGGTTTGGGACGGGGTGTTACATTTCTCTTGTGAGGCCTTTTAAAACCTTGAGAGCTGAGTTATAAGAGGATTCTCCAGGCCCAAAGAGGACAATATCGCATGTGGGTAGTCTGGACTGTCACAGATGGTATCAGAGCCGGACGCGGATCGGTGTACCAGCGATGACGGTGGGCCCCAAGGGAGAGGATTGTGAAGTCCCACATCAGTTGGAAAGGAGAACGAAGCACTCCATATACTCGCTGGGCCCCAAGGGAGTAGGATTGTGAAGTCTCACATCGGTTGGAAAGGGGAACGAAGCACTTCATATAAGTGGGTGTGGATACTTTTCCCTTGCGAGGCTTTTTAAAACCTTGAAGGCTTGGTTGTAAGAGAATTCCTCAGGCCCAAAGAGGACAATATCACATGCGGGTGGTCTGGGTTGTCACAATTTTCGTTTACATATATATATAAATATTACCATGTGAATATCCTCCTTTTGTTAAAGTGCTGTATATTTCCCAGAATTATATGGAGTTTTGTAACTCAGTAACTCCATGCAATTTAGTGACAAATAATCGGTAACTATATATATATATATATAACTTTAATATTCATTTCCCATGTGGGAAAAAGCTAGCAACAGCCAAGGTTTAAAAAATCGATATCAATGAAAATATCAAGAGTTTAAAATACGAAAATTTCCATGAAAATATAAAAAAATATTGACTATCAATAAAATGTTATAAAAAATGATGGAAATTTATTTTTAAAAATGAAAATTTTTATTGAAACTTTAGAATTAACTTTTTTAATCCATCATTTATCAAATTGATTATCAAACTTGCTAAAATATTGAATGGATGTATATTCTTCTTAGTGAATTGATTTATAATAAATATTAATGACCATAGATGAATTATTATTAGTAAAAATATATCAAAGCATACATATATGATAAAATTATTTATTAACTAAAATATATAAAACAATTATTACAATTACGTTGTAATTCATAAATGTCATCTTAATATCACATAAAACTTCTGCGTGGTTGAAAATCATCGGTTTCCTCCTCATTTTGATTTTGAAATGTGAAATGTGAGAAATAGTTATGAAAAAATGTATTTCCCTGATAATTTTGCACATAATTATTAATATGCCAACCATATGGATATTGCATTATTGATTGACTATATGCATAACTACTACTCTCTGATGGTTGAGTTTGAGATGGTACCCATGAGTTACTGCTTGATGATATTCCATAAATATCCATTGAATAAGGGTTATGACAATGACTTCCAACCCTCATAGGTCTAAAATTATAGAAATCGAATCTTTTTCTTATTGTGACATATTCATTATAGATTTCTCTTTACGTATATATTCTTTTCCAACAGCACCAAATCCTTGATCTGCATCTCTACTTCCATGATCTTCATCTTATATTGCATGTGTGTATATTGTTCACTAGTAAATGGGCTTAATCCAGCTTCTTGACTTGGTGATTCTCTTTGGCCACTACCTCTTCTAACTTCTAATTCAGATAATTTATTGAAGTTATCTTCATCATCACTGGAGCTAGAGTGACTATTAAGAGTCTCAAATTGTGAATGTGTACCACTTGATGGAGCTGAAGCATTAGTAGTTCTAGTTTGCTCTCTCATAAGCTTTTGAAATGAATCACCATTACTATAATTTACTTATTTAGTAATCAATTTTTGAACATTTATTCCTTCTGTTTCAGCTTGTTGAACAATCTTTGGATCAGGATTCCCTTCATGATCATCTAAATGAACATCTTTAATCCATTGGTACATTTGGTAGCCCTTTTCATCATCATCTTCCATTATAGTTATAAATATTATTGTTGGATCCAAGTTTTGATGATTTTCTTCTTTAGCTTCCATATCCCTCAACTTAAGTTTCATATTATAATAACAATAGAATAGTTTTGCTTATATCACTAAATGTCTAAAAAGCAATAAAAGGATAAAAAAAATTATCAATGAAGTTAATTTGATAAAATTTTTTACTAAATATCAATAATATTTATGAATTTTTTTAAAAAAATTAAAAAATTTCATGAATATTTTCGAAATTTTAGAAATTTCCATGGAAATTATAGATTTTTTAACCAAATCGTTAAGGATTTGATGTGGATATTTTACGGAAATTTTCATGAAAATTTTGGCGAAATTTTAGAAATTTTGATGGATATTATGAAAGTTTTATCCATTTCCATTTTGAACCTAAATTTTATTTCGATCCCTTCAAAAAATAAAAATATCGAGAAAATATCAAATATTTTAAACCTTGGCAACAACCATATACATATGTTAGCAATATTAATGCAAGTTATTAATTAAAAAGAAAATCAAACCGGCCTTCAACTTGAAGGTAAACTTAGATTTCTAGATTCCTTCACGATTTTGTTAAACTGTTGAGTAGTTGTCAATTTGATAGCCAATTGATGACTGACCTTTATGCAAAAAAAAAAAAAAATATATATATATATATAATAATAAAAAAATAAAAAAATGATGAGTGACCAATTTTTTAGTCCATTTGTGTCAAGGCCCGTCCAGAATTCTTCCCCGGAACCCTAGACAAGCCCTGATCCCAGGGAAATACCACCGAACCTTCCAATGGAAAATCCGGCAGCACCTTCCCTAAGGGTAGGACTTACCAAAAATTACCTGCACTGAAAACACACTTCTATAAACATCCCCTTATTCCTCCCACAATACTACAAATTGGTTCCATAAATTTTAGCACTTCAAATAACAACAGCAGCAACTCAGTGCATAAATAAAGAACAACTACACGTCCAATACAGCACACAGAGCATTATACAGATAAATGTGGAATTTATAAAATGACAGATAAAGAAGCAATACAAGATGAAGAGGAAAAAGGGAAGAAAAACTTCTTGAACCTTCGGCAACGAACTGAGACGTTGGGCTCGCCCCGGACAATCAACGTCTCCAACCTGGACCTAGGGGAACGGAATTTAAGAGTGTGAGATGCTAATCATCTCAGTGAGTGACCCTATCTACTATACAATATAATACCACGGTAATAAGTAGATAAATAATAATTAATTGGAAATAATAATTTCTCTCAAATCCCTTACAATTCTCTCAGTTAGAAAAGTTCCCCTTTTAAAACCTTTTCACAAAACCCCTTATTCGTATTCCCCGAAAACCAAAACATCAAATAAATAAATACCAGAAACAGTAATAATTATATTTTTAATTATCATACAGTTTTAAAACATTTTATTCTTAAAACCCAGTTCTGAAAATCATTTGATGCACCCATTATATACCAGTGGCGCCATGTAACACCCCGTCCCGAACCATGTCGGAAATTTTTGCACGTTGACCATTGACCGTTGACCGAAGGGGTCAAAAGTTGACTTTTTTATCCGGTTGGAATTTTAGGTTGACTGAGGTACCGTTATGAAGTACACGTTGGCACGAGTTCGTAGACTGGTAGCACGTTGAAAACGGAGCTACGGTTTGAAAGTTTTGAGCAAAACAAGTTGAGGTCCAAACTGTCCAAGGGGTGCCGGAGTTGACTTTTTATTCATGCAAGTTTGAGCGTTGACTCATGCGTGGTTGTGAAGTGCTCGTCGATACGAGTTCGTAGACTAGCGGCACGTCCGATTTGGACATGTGGTTTGAAAGTTATGGACCTGTAAAGTTTTTCAAATACTATATTATTTTAATATTATTTTTACACGCATAACGATATGCCACGTGTGACTTAATGAAGGTGGCCATGTGTCACCATGGTGAAATGCCACATGTCAACCATGTGAAAAATCAAATTATTTTTATTATTATTTTAAATAATAATATTTTTTTATTTAATTATTATTATTTTTCCTTTTTCCTTTTTCTTTTTCTTTTCCTTTTTCTTTTCTTTTTCTTTTTCTTTTTCTTTTCTTTCCCCACGTGGGAAAACACCATTCTTTCTTTTCTTTTTCTTTTTCTTTTTTTTTCTTTTTTCCTTCTTCTTCCCCGAAACACCAAAACACGCACAGTACCTTTAGTTTTTCTCTCCCACCGGCCGTTTCTCTCTCCCGTATCTTTTCAAATTCCAGCCACCCATACAGTACATGCGCCGGCCAGTGATGTGCAGAAGGAGGAGGCGAGCTCGGCCGCCAAGTTTCACGGCCAGCCGCCGCCGGACGCGCGCCGATCGGGCCGAAGAAGCCGCCGGCCGCCGGAATTTCTCTCTCCTCTTTTCTTGTGTTTTCCGGCCAGCCCACTCCCAATTAAGCCTCCTATCCCCCTATTTTGGGTCCTCTGAATCCAAAAATGGCCTCCAATCCCAAAAATTCGAAGCGGTTTGAAAGATCCCTCAAGATCAAAACCGGCCGAACCTTTCCGGTCAAACTCCGGCCACCTCCGACGGAATTGGGGTCGATGGAGACCGGATTTGTGATCCTCGTCCCACGAGCTTCGATTCGGTATATCATTCGCCTATTTTGGTTAACGTTTGCGTTTAAGCCCCCGGGTACCGGGTATTATTTACCCGAGTAAAATATTAATTTATTTGACTGTCTGTGAATTTTGTTCTAAGAGCACCGATGAGTCGTAGAATTGATCCCGTGGTGGATCATGGGTTAATTGCATGCTCCAGGTGAGTGACCCACCTTCAAAAATTATTTTGGGCAATTAATTATATTTAATTGGTATTTAAATTGATATTTAAATTTATGCTCATGTGGTGTGGTTTATTGTGGTTTAATTTATTTATTATGCATGAGCATGGTGTATTTTGGTAGTATTTGTATGTGGTTTTAAATTTGATTTTCTGGGCATAATTGGGTTAATTATTTTACGAAAATATTGGTTTGAATTTTATAAATTATGCCCACTGTATTTTTATGGTTGCATCTTGTATTTCGAGGAAAATTATGGTTTGTTGTTATCGCTGTTTCGTACCGGGTGATTGGATAAAATATGTGGGATGGTGTTTTGTGAAATTTGGTATACTTCCCACGGTGGTTTTTGGAAAAACGGTACGGTTGGTTGTTTATGTTTATTTTTAGACGCACTCATACAGTATTGGTATTCTGGTGTATGGTGTATGGACACGTGGTTTAGCACGCGGTTATTATATGGTTTAGCGTGCGGTTTTTACTTCACCCGTGAGTTGCCATTGGACCGTGGGCAGGCAAGTTGTTATTGGCCACAGCCGCCCCCCTCCTTGGCCGGGTGATGGTTTTTTTTTTTAGCAGTTGGTACTGTCGGGACGCCGAAGTGACCGCTGCAGGTTTCTCTCTTTAACCCCCCGCTAGTCGGTGCTCGGGACGCTGGGTATCGGAGGGCATCACCGGTATATGGTGTGGTGCGTCAGGTGTAATTGTCGGTATAAATTGCAAATAATGTTTTAAACCCCAAAGGTGTTCTAAAATTATTTATTATAATTTATTACATTTTAATTATATTTGGGGTATTTATTTATTTATTTATTTGTTGTTATTAAATTATTTGATGTCTTGGTTTTCGGGGAGTACGTACATCGGGTTTTGTGAAAATGTTTTTAAAAGGGGAACATTTCAAACGGAGCGAATAGTGAGGGTTTTGAGAGAAATTATTACTTCAAATATTTATTTATTTATTTAATTTAATTGTTCGGTATTGCTTAATTAAATTTCCTTATTTTTATATTATTAGTATAAAAGGTGTTCAGTAGTTCGGGTTACTCACTGAGATGATTAGCATCTCACACTCTTAAATTCCGTTCCCCTAGATCCAGGTTGGAGACGTTGATTGTCCGGGGCGAGCCCAACGTCTCAGTTCGTTGCCGAAGGTTCAAGAAGTTTTTCTTCCCTTTTTCCTCTCTGTCTTGTATTGCTTCTTATCTGTCATTTTATAAATTCCACATTTGTTGTATAATGCTCTGTATACTGTTTTGGACGTGTAGTTGTTTTTATTGCACTGGGTTGCTGCTGTTATTGCTTTTGAGAAGTGCTGAAATTTGTGGAACAATCTGTAGTAATGTGGGAGGAATAAGGGGATGTTTTTAGAAGTGTGTTTTCAGTGCAGGTAATTTGTGGTAAGTAAATCCCTTAGGGGAGGCTCTGTCGGATTTTCCGTTGGAGGGTTCGGTAGGGTTTCCCTGGGATCAGGGCTGTCTAGGGTTCCGGGGAAGGAATTCTGGACGGGTCTTGACACGCCAATAGTACCCAGCGTCCCGAGGTACCGCCAGACAGGAGGTTATAGAAAGAAACCGGCATACGGTCGCGTGGCGTCCCACTGCGCCGCTGCTAACCTGGTGTCCCGACCATGGAGGGGTGGCCTACCCTCATCCGATGGCAACCACAGGACAACCTCATAATATCACCTGCGCGCTACTCACACCCACCTGCGCGCTAATCACAACCGTGTGCACACTAACCATATCACATATAAACAGAACACCAGTACGTGCACGGTGCATCTAAAAATCATAAAATCCACATATTGAAATTATATATCAAAACTCACACTTTTGCATAAACACAGCAGGTATATTCCATCCGCTTGAACCGGAAAATTCTCCACAATTTCTTTATAATCAACACCATAAATTCCATGATTTTCAAATCCACCAACTCTCAAATCCACCAATTCAAATATTCACATTTTCCCAATAGCATAAATAATTCTCGAAATATAATAATTAAATCTCACAATATTCCATGGGCATATTGTATAAAATTTGAAATCACCAACATGAGCAAATATTTTCCTTGGAATATTTGAGAATCAAATCGTGCCCGATTTAATATTAAAACCACACGAATTTCAAAATCCTCAAAACCATAAAATAATTCCACATGGCATAATTTTATATAAGGCATATTTCCTTTAATCAAAATAAAATGCACTAATAATTTCACAATAAATCCAATAAATATTTGGCACATAGAAATTAAATTTCAAATATTTAAATCACACATAATAATCACAATTTAATTCCCGAAATTAATTTGAAGGTGGGTCACTCACCTGGAGCACGCAATTAACCTACGATCCACCATGGGATCAATTCCATGACTCACCCGTGCTCCTAAAACACAGTTCACACACAGTCAAATAAATTAATATTTTAATTGGGTAAATAATACCCGGTACCCGGGGGGTCAAACACAAACTTTAACCAAAATGGTCGAATAATATACCGAATCGAAGCTTGTGGAACGAGGAGCACATTACCGGTCTCCATCAACCCCAATTCCGCCGGAGGTGGCCGAAATTTGGCTGGAAAGCTTCGGCCGGATTTAAACTTGAGGGATCTCTCAAACGGTGGGGATTTTGGGCAATCTAACCCCGGAAATGGACTCAGAGGGGTCGAAAATGGTGGGATAGAGGTATGGGTCGGGCTGGTTTGGTCGAAAACGGCGAGAATCGCCGGAAACACATAACCGGCCGCCGCCGGCTTCACCGGCCCGATCGCGGCGAGATGGGCTTCCCCGGTGGCCGGTGCGTGTAGCATTCCGGCGACTGAAATCCGATCAAAACGCCAGTCAACAGAGAGAGGGTGAGAGAGTCAAAGGAGAGAGAGAGAGAGAGAGAAGGCTGTGCGTTTTGTCTTGCCTCAGTCGGGCTCGGGGAAGAAGAAGGGAAGGGAAAAGAAAAGGAAAAGAAAGAAAAAAAAACAGGTGTTTTCCCACGTGGGGAAAAGAAAAGAAAAAGAAAAAGAAAAGAAAAAGGAAAAGAAAAAGAAAAAGAAAAAGGAAAAATGAAAATAAAAATAATTAAATAATTACATAATAATATTATTATTTAAAATAATAATAAAAATAATTTGATTTTATACATAGTTGACATGTGGCTTCTCAACATAGTGACACATGGTCACCTTCATTAAGTTACACGTGGCACATCGTTACGCATTTAAAAAATAATATTAAAATAATACAATATTTGAAAAACTCTACAGGTTCATAACTTTCAAACCACATGTCCAAATCGGACGTGCCGCTAGTCTACGAACTCGTATCGACGAGCACTTCACAACCATGCATGAGTCAACGCTCAACTTTGCATGAATAAAAAGTCAACTCCGACACCCCTTAGACAGTTTGGACCTCAACTTGTTTTGCTCATAACTTTCAAACCGTACTCTGTTTTCAACGTGCTACTAGTCACGAACTCGTGCCAACGTGTACTTCGTAACAATACCTCAGTCAACCTAGAATTCCAACCGGGTCAAAAAGTCAACTTTTGACCCCTTCGGTCAACAGTCAACCTCGGTCAACGTGCAAAAATTCCGACATGGTTCGGAACGGGGTGTTACAATTTGGCAGAGCTCTTTTTTTTTTTTTTTTTTTTTTAGGTCAAAAGCTCAATTTGATGGCTAAAAACTATTTTATCCAAAAATAAAAATATTTGGTAAAAATTAACAACTACTTATAGACAAAAAAATAACTTTTAAAAAAGTTCAAATTTTGAATTTTTCTAAAGAATTGTTTTTTCAATCTTATATGGAAACCAATAAACATTTAATGCAGTTTTTTTATTTATAATTAAATATTTTAATAAATATTTATTTTAAAAAAAATCTATTATACAAAATTTTACAAATAAATTCTATATTTTTATCAGCTATACTAAATTGATACTTTATCCAACCTATATAAAAGTTTAGTACCATCTAACAACTTCTTATCCAAATATTTTTTCTTCGTTGACTCCTTCGACAATGCAAACATTTTCTTGAACTTTCTTGGAGACTGTAAAGAAACATAGCAAATATCTAAAAAATAAATAAATAAATAAATAAATCCTTGATAACGAACTCATTATTGTGTTATGAGGTAAAGATGCTCCACCAAACGAATCTACATCAGCATCGAGTATTCCCTGGATTGAAAATTTCTCACATTTGACTTTGACAAAGATTCCTTTCCTACATTTCCTTATCGCAATGAGCCACATGACCAAGTTGTTCTTTTCAGAAAAAAATTAATTAATTAAATCAAACCAACATGTTCCTTTAAACAATATTCATTGAATGCCTCCAAACGGGAAGTTAAATTAACCACCCAAAAAAAAAAAAAAAAAAGTTATCGTTTTCTTTTAGTATTCCTAAACTAAATATGTTAATTAAGACATTGGTGTGTTTTCCGGGAAACTAATTAAAGCAAAACAAAACTACTTTTCTTCGTTTGACTCTGTAGCCGTTGATAAATTATGTAGCTATAAATATGTTAAGGGTAGCCAAAGCAATGGGAAAAAAACACAAATATATGTACTACAACATAACAGCTAAGGAAGATAGATAGGTAGATATAATACAAAGCTTTATAGTGGTGCAATATTTAGTGATGGGTTGCAACTGGAGCCAGGAACAACAACAACCTAAGCAGAAGTATCCAGCTGCTTATACTCGGCGGCCGGCATCTTCAGGAGTCCGACCTGCGAGAAGAAGAGGTAACGGCGGCATGGTTATCATGGGCAGCGCTGGTGCTGCTGCTGCATATACAGCGGCTGCTGGTTGCGGTGGTGGTGGCGGAGGTGGAGGAGGAGGTGGTTGTGGTGGTGGTGGTGGTGGAGGAGGATGTTGACGATGTGCAATGTGCAGACGATGTGTATTCAACAGTTAGTTATTGTGTGTATCATGTCATTTAACATGTGTAGAGGAATGAAGTAGACAAAAACAAAATTATAGAGGAACTGTAATCCTCAAAGAGTTATTTTCTGTTTATTTTCTAGTGATATAGGGATGTAGAAAGATATATATATATATATATATATATTTATATATATATATATATATGTTGTATATTCACGATTAAATCATTCATATTGTAATACTGATTCTTTATTTATTTTGTAAAAGAAATGATAATGGTCATTACTATTGTTTAAGCTTTTCTATGAATTTTCTATAAAGTTACTTTACCCGATACAATGAAGGATGGATGCATATATGGATTCATTTGATAAAAGTTCTAAATTGTTACGTCATTCTTAATTAATTAACTAGTGTCCATATATACATATATGCATCTCCTGCTAAAATATGCTTTAAAATGTCTAAAAGGTTTTAATTAATCTGGATTAAAAAAGGATCACTTTTTATTTTTTTAAGTGAAAGGGAATTCTGTTCAGTTTCAGATTGCGAGTATATTTTTCATGAAAAAAAAAACGAAGGGAAATTGATGTGCAACTTACCATTATATTAATTCTAATGTTGACATTGTTTTTATCATAGTTTATTAGATGTTAATTATAAGTACCTTTAAACAGATAAAATAAGTATTCATAGGATACATTTTTAGGTTAGAGATCAAATGAAAATACCCCCCAGGTTAAGGGTTTAAACGTCCATATAGATGAAAAATCTCATCTTTAAGTTGTAATAAGAAAAAAGAAAAATTTAAAAATTTAATTAAGATTGTTCATAAAAGAAATTTTTGCTTAGTGGAAGATACCTAAATAGAATCTTTTTGTTTGCACACAAACTTTTGTAATAGTTCAAAGGACTTTCGCTAAAGAACAAGATTATCAACTAACAATAATATAATCTCACACATATGTAAGTTTGTATTCTTCCATATTTTATTATGTACAATCATTGATATAATATAATTATATTAATAAAGAAAATTTAAGGGTAAAATAAACTAATTAAATAAATAATTACTTTTTTTAGATTAGGATGGAATTTTATTCTTAATTGCACATAAATGAAAATAATGATGAAAAAAAAAAATAAGACAGAAAATATTATAGTTGGAATTCCATTATTGCAGATGACGCGGAGGGAGCGTCAAAAGTTGAGGCCATATTCAGTTTTTAGTGGTGTTGTGGGTCATAGTGATTGAAAACTTGGACCATTATCAAATGGCACTTATTGTGTGCTCTTTTTTTTCCTTCGGAAAAATAAGTTTCAAGGTTTTGCAATTGAAAACTTGGACCATAATCAAATGGCACTTATTGTGTGCTTCTTTTTCTTTTTCTTTTTTTTTCTTTGGAAAAATAAGTTTCAAGGTTTGGCAATTGAATTAAAACAAAATAGTACTAACTTTCAAGATCGATAAGAAAAATGTTTTGTTGGCCTTACCAAAAATCAAACTAGAAGATGCAAAGAACTAGCTAATTTTGCGTCTACGTGCCAATACTGTGTACGGTTTACCAAGTCAGAAACTCAGAATGGGACCAATCCAAAAAATCAAATAACGAAAATGTCAGAATAGGACAGCAAAAACTCATAAACTTGGAAGTATTCAAAATTAATCTCTATCATGTGGGTCCCAGTCGCCAAGTGCAGTGCACTGCTTGGACCTCACAGAATATGTATATATATATATATATATAGATATGTATATTATATTAAAGATTCATATAACAGTTATATGCAAGCATCCCATTTCTATATTCATTTTTTTCGCATATCATAAATATTTTAATTTTTAATTTCAAGTGTCAAATTGAATTGGACCCATTTCATCAAACATCGACCAATAACACATTTTAATCAATTTAAAGAGCTGAACATAAAATTTTTACAGTCAACTTAAATAATTCGTTTTCAACCCCATAAGCTAAAAATTCACAAAAATTCAAAAAAAATGAAGGAATAGCAAGTCAAATATATATATATATATATATATATATATCCGTAGTTCACAATTTGTTTACACATTTAGGAAGCTCAAAAAGCTTCCCTTGTGTTGCACACGGCAACACCCTCCTAATTAAAGTCAACAAACTTGCCAAAGAAGAAAGTAAAGGGAAACATAGTTTTGAAAATGGAAGATATATTGCGAATTTTTTTTTACTATAAAAGGAAAGGTACCTTTGGAGAAAAAGAAGTCATTAATTATATATTATCAGTTATTTGATATATGAGATTAGAGAAAAAGTAATAATAATAATAATAACAATATAAGATCAATGAAGACAGTGTTTATCATACCTATCGTTGTGGGATCGGTGCTGATAGTAATAGTATTACTATGGTTGATATATAGACGATGTGTAGGAGTGGAGGTTTCCATAGAGATTGAAATTGGCAGAGTTGGAGACAACAATAATAATTTTAATTTGGAAGCTGGAGATTGCAAAACAGAAATATTGCATAATGATCAGGCTAGTGATGGAAATATGTACCATTGGATTAGCACTAATACTTTAGAACAAGGAGGAGGAAAAGGAGAAGAAGGAGAGACTGGCAAGGGGGGAGGAGGAGGGGATTGTGGTGGCGGAGGAGTCAACTTCGATCATCATGGCGGTGGCGCCGGAGGCCATGGACATGGAGGTGGAGAAATTGGAGGTGGAGGAAGAGGAGGAAGTGGTGAAGTTGAAAGTGGAGGTGAAGGTGGAGGAAGTAGTAATGTTGAAAGTGGAAGTGGAGGAGGGGGTAGTTCTTTTGACCATGGAGGAGGACATTCCGGTGGTGGAGGAGGATATTCCGGCGGAGGAGATAATTTTAGTGATAGTGGAGGAGGATATTCCAATGGATATTCCGACAGAGGAGGATATTCAGGTGGAGGTTACAGTGACAGTGGAGGCTACAGCGGTGGCAGCGGAGGAGATTATTTTAATGGCGGTGGAGGAGGGAGCATGTGGTGAGAATTGGGCTGGAAGGAACAAGGAAGCAAAGATATATTAATGTGATTTGGAAATTGAATGTGTATTATAATTATTATTATTTTTAGATCAAGAAAGTGAAGGCTTTGACAAGATAATGTTTGATAGATTAATACTGTAACACCCCGTCCCAAAATACATCAGAAATTTTCATGTTAACCGAGGGTTGATCAAGTTTGACCATTGACTAAGGTACCATTGTAGAGTACGCATCAATCCGAGTCCATAAACAAGTAGCACGTTGAAAACGAAGCTGCGGTTTGAAAGTTATGATTGAAACAAGATACGCTCTGGACTGGTTGACGAGCTCGGAGTTGACCTTTTATTTATATGGATTTTGATGTTGACCCATAGATTATATGAAAGTGCTCGTCAATACGAGATTGAAAACTAGTAGCACGCTTAAATCGGACTTACGGTTGGAAAGTTATAGGTATGTAAAGTTGTGACTGTGTTTTCCAAGACTGGTTTTACTGGGTAGCAAAATATTTGAGGGAGTCCTTAAAGTTACGCCATGTGTCATCACTTGAAAGTTTCCATGTATCATGGATAAAGAGAGCCATGTGTCACGATGGAAAACTGCCATGTGTCGTATTAATTAAATATTATATTATCATTTAATTATTTTAATATTATTTTATTTTTCTTTTCTTTTTCTCTTTCTTTTCCCCGCGTGGAAAAAAAAACACAGCCCCCCCCCCCCCCCAAATTCCTTCTTCTTTCTTCCTTCCCTCTCACTCCCGCTGGTCTCTCTTTCTCTCTGCTGCACCTCTTCTGGCCATCGCACGGCCACACGGGTTGGATGATGTGGTGGCCCATGGCTGGATGAGCCTGGGCATTGAGTCGCCGGTCGGTTGGCCGGAAGACGCACCGGGATCGATGCCCAAAGCCGACGATCGGTGAGGTGGTGGGTGGCCAGTTTTTCGACGGCCACCAATCTCGAGGTTGGTCCCTCCCCCTAATTTCCGACCCCCTGATTCCAAAAATGACATCCATTGGCCTAAATTCCAAGCCATTGGTGAGATGAGTGGAGGGGGAGTTCGGCCGAAACTTCCCGGCCATTTTCCAGCCAACTCCGACGGTTTCGAACCGAACGAAGGTTGGTTTTACACTCATCGTCTCCTTAGCTTTCATTTGGCACCTTATTTGTGAATTGTGATTGAGTATTTTGAAAGATGCAATTTTTGGATAAAATAATATTATTTTAATATGGTAATCTGAAAAATATATGTTTAATATTTAAATAATTGCTATTTATATGGATGATGTCAAATTGTGTTGAATTGCATAAATATGGGTTGAATTAATGTTTCTGAAATTTGGAAAGCTGTAGATTTTAAACTACTGTTAAATTATTGTTAACTTTACTGTGAGGTTATGGTATCTAATAGAATGTATCTTTATATGCTTAATTATTTGTGGAATTGTATATGGTTCTATTGACATTTAGTATGAATTAAAATGGTGTAAGGAATTGATTATATTGAATTATTGTGATTGAAACTATACTTATGTGTTTAATTATTTATTTATGCATGAAATTTTATGGATTTGATGAAAGTGCAATAAATTAGATGTATTTTATTAAATTCAAATTTTCTAATATTATATTATATTATTATAAAAATATAATATTATAAAATTTTATTGTTTTTCGATGCACCATACATGTATCGGTGTTCTGTAGTTGTGGATGTGATTAGTGCGCTGGTAGAGTGTGATGGGCACGCAGGTTTATACTCTCCCATGGTTGCCATCGGACCGAGGACAGGCAAGTTTGATATTGGCCATAGCCGTCCCCCTCTGTTGGGCATCTTCAGGCCCCATTGGTATATAGTATGAGCATCAAGTATTTTAAATACAAATATATATATATATATATATATATATATATATATATACATATATATATATATATATATATGTATGTCATGCTATATAATGTTTTATATACCACACCGTACGGGGTGACGATCCAATGTGGTCCATGTAGGGCTAGCCTCATATATATGTTGCCTACGAATCCAGGGGATCGGACGGCCAATTTAGGCAACCACCCCAGATTGTATGGATAGCAAAGTATCGGCGATAGCTGGAATCATGGATCGCACAGTATGTTAGATGGTATAGTATATATCTCTGTTACGATTGTGCATATTTTATTATGTGTTACAGATTTTAAGATAATATTTTATCTTATGCTACCTTGTCTATTCGTGATCTGATTTTTTACTATTGATTTTATTATATATTCTTATTATTATTAATAAATCTTATCATCGTTATTATCATACGGTAACTTTGAACAAGTGTTTATAACCTACGGGTGAGAAAGATAGCCCTTGGGCAGGTGTGGTTATGTGATAGCCATTGGGCATGTGTGCTTATGTGATAGCCCTTGCCAGGTGTGATTATGTGATAGCCATTGTGCAGGTAAGGTTATGTGATAACCTTTGAATATGTATGGTTATACGTAGCCCTCCGATGAATTGTACTAATATAGTTACTATTATCATTAAAATGTTTACTATTATTATTGTTGGTGTGGTGATTGGTTTGTACATCTTTTTCTATATTACGCATTGGCATATTTGTAAAACGACATTTGAAATGTATTTGAAATTTGCAGCACTAAATGGGTGGTGTGGGAGGACGAAAATCAATGATAGTATATTCTGGTTGGCTGTTTACTAAATTACTTCCATTGTATAAATATTTTATATAAATATACTATCGAAGTGCTACAATTTGTGGAATTTATTGTAGTAAGGAGGGAGGGATAAGGTGGCACGATATAGGAGTGCATTTTCGTGTAGGAAATTTTTGGGCATGCTTTACCCTTAAGGGAGATTTTTTCGGATTTTCCACTGGAAGATTTGATAGGGTTTCCCTTGGATCAAGGCTTGTCTAGGGTTCCGAGAAGGGATTTTGGATGGGTCCTGACAAATACGATTAATTTGTATGTTTGTTTTACTCATCAATTTTGAAATAAAATTATGTGCACTTATGGTTCAAAATTTCTTTTACATATAGTATCAATTTTTTTATTTGTTATTATTATTTATAGATTTTAGTTTTTGTTGTAACATGCAATTTAAAAAACTAGAGAATAAAATTATCTAACTAAACTTATTTTGTAACAGCCCAGACCACCCGTATGAGATATTGTCCGCTTTGGGTCCAGCCCGCACGGTTTTGTCAAAACTCGTCTCAAGGGAAAGGTATCCACATCCTCTTATAAGGCATGCTTCGTTCCCATTTCCAATCGATGTGGGACTTCACAATCTACTCCCCTTGGGGCCCAGTGTCCTCACTGGCACACCGATCCGGGTACTGGCTCTAATACTATCTGTAACAGCCTAGACCACCCGCATGAGATATTGTCCGCTCTGGGCCTAGCCAGCACGGTTTTGTCAAAACGCATCTCAAGGGAAAGGTATCCACACCCTCTTATAAGGCATGTTTTGTTCTCCTTTCCAACCGATGTGGGACTTCACATATTCCATATAGGAAGATATAGGATTCAACTTAGCCATGTATAGAAGGTTACGTCAAATAGACACACTCTATAATACATCAAAACGGACGTACTAAGCAAAATAAATACTAGAAGGTAAACTGTTATTGTCACTTTGCGGTATTCCAAAGTCCAAAATAGAAAAGCATATATATATATATATATATATATACCTATTAATGATTTAGTTATCTATTTAATTCACTTAATTATTAACTATTTAAGAGTAATATGGATATATAATATACGATAATATTATTTTTGTTTTATGTTTTAGTAAGGAAAACGAACCTTTTGATAAGAGTTTATCAAATTTTTTTTAAAAATTAAAAATAAAAGATTATTGCATTTTCTTTTTTGTCCCTGGTTAGTATTGTCCCACATCAATATGATATAGCATAAATGTGTTAGATATCCCATTAGATCAAAACTGTTCATATATATATATATATCATATAGCACTACAATTTAATTCCTGATTCCATAAATGGGTTATTATTATATATATATATATATATATATATATATAAATAGATTAAACTTCAAAACCATATACCAAAAGAAAAATGAAGTCTTTTAGAGATTGATTTAAGAGAATTGGTAAAACCAAATACTCTAGACGTCCCTTACAATTAAACAAGCTCCACCCTTTGGAAACCGATTATGAATGGAAGTCTAATGGCAATCTGGGAAATTTGGGCATGGATCTTAGCATTCTGGTAAAGAAGATTGAGCTGTTTGCAATTCGTCTGCTATTTACAAAATATATAATTAATATTGAATCGGTTATATTATATAACATTGCTTTTCTTCAAATTTTGATGGAAAGGTGATATACAGGCTCTAGTTTGGGAGACTAAAAAATTAATAAATCTTTAACTACCTTAATACAACAGCAAAGTAATACAGAAAATCCCCAACAAAATGTGTTTCGTGAGAGGGAAAATGTGTTTGGAAGCCATTTTCAGCCTACAATGTATATTCTTTTTCATATTTCTCTTTATTGGTTATATAAATGTAACACCCCGTTCCAAAATACACCGAAAATTTCTCAAATTTGACCAAGGTTGACTGGGTTTGACCGTCGTTAACCGAAAAGGGGTCAAATATTGACTTTTTGCTCCTGATGAAATTTCACATTGACCGAGATACCATTAAAAAGTACACGTTTTCACGAGTTCATAGACTAGTAGCACGTTGAAAACGGAACTACGGTTTGAAAGTTGTGAGTAAAACAAGTTGAGGCCCAAACTGTTCAAGGGGTGCCGGAGTTGACTTTTTGTTTATACAAAGTTGAGCTTTGGCTCATGCATGGTTGTGAAGTACTTGTCGATACGAGTCCGTAGACTAGCAGCACGTCCGATTTAGACATGTGGTTTGAAAGTTATGGACCTGTGGAGTTTTTCAAATACAGTATTATTTTAATATTATTTTTAAATATATGAACATTGTGCCACGTGTGACTTAATAAAAGGTGCCATGTGTCACAATGGTGAGATGCCACATGTCAGCTATAGTTAAATACCATATTATTTTATATAATAATATTATTTTAATATTATTTAATTATTTTATTTTATTTCTTTTTCTTTTTTTTTTCTTCTCCCCATGTGGGGAAAAAAGGGGGGAAAACACGAGGAGGAGGAGGGGGGGGCACGATTTTCTTCTTCTTCTTCTTCTTCCTTCCCCCCCCCCCCCCCGACGGGTCCACCTTCCTCCTCCTTCATCTCCGGCCGATTGACCACTGTTCGGACGGCAGCAGGCCACACGCACTGGACAGACCGGTGACCTACGATGGCACGACCTCAGCCACTCAATCTCCAGCCGGTGGAGTGGCTAACGTGCCAAGATCGGCAAGTAACGCAGGCAGTCGGCTTCCTCCCCATCAGCTGGTTTTTCGGCGGCTAGCAGCCATGCAACCAGTCCATTCCCACCAATTTAAACCCCTTGAGTCCGTTTCCAAGCTCAAATTGGCTCAAACCTCGCTTGTTTGTGGGATATTGTGGAGTTCAAAACCAGCCGTGACTCCCCGATGGGATTCCGGCCATCTCCGACGGCGGTGGGGCAAATTGAAGGTATATTCTTGATGTCCTCGTTATAAGCTTCGATTTGGTACCTTATTTGTCAATTATGATTGAGTATTTTGAAAGATGCCATTTTTGGATAAAATAATATTATTTTAATGTGGTAATCTGAAAAATGTATGTGTGATGTTTAGATAATTGTTATTTATATTGATGATGTCCAATTGTGTTGAATTACATAAATATGGGTTGAATTAATGTTTTCTTAAGTTTGGAAAGCTGTAGATTTTAAACTGCTGTTAAATTATTGTTAATTTTACTGGGAGATTACTGTGAAGTTATGACAGCTAATAAAATGTATCTTTATATGCTTAATTATTTGTGGAATTGTATGTGGTTCTACTAACATTTAGTATGAATTAATTTGAAAGTTTGCGGAATTGATTATATTGAATTATTGTGGAAGAGACTAATTTTATGAAATTATGATTTAAATTTTATTATGTTTATTGATGCTAAATGGAAATTTGGTTTATTAAGGAATTCTTGATTTTTATTATTGTGATTTAATTGTATTCATTACGTATGAGCAAGGTGTTTTCATTTAATTAAGTGTACTTGGATTTTAATATTATTTTTGGACATGATTTGGCTTTAAATATTTCGAGGAAAATATTGGTTAAGTTTGGTGGTTTCAAATTATATAATTATGCCCTTGGAATATAATTTAATTAATTTTATGATTTGGGGAAAAATTATTTGTATATTATTATCGGTGGATTTATGCTGGTATTATTTAAGAAAAATGTGGGACGGTGAATTTGAAAAAATGGTATAATTCGCACGGTGAATTTTGGAAAAATTGCGTATTTTAATAATAAATATGGTTATTTATTTTAGATGCACCCATACACGTATCGGTGTTCTGTACTGTATATGTGGATGAGCGCGCAAGTTGTAATGTCTCCCGTGAGTTGCCATCGGACCGAGGGCAGGCAAGTTTGATATTGGCCATAAGCCGCCCCCCTCCATGGCCGGGATGACGGTTTAAGCAGCGGTGCTGTCGGGACACCGAAGCGACCGTATGCAAGTTTTTCTCTTTAACCTCCCGTCAGTCGGTGCTCGGGACGACGGGTACCTTCGGGCACCACTGGTATATAGTATGGTGCATCAAGTATTTTTTTTTTTATGTTCGTAGATATATTTGTATGTTATCTTGTTTGATATTATACTGCATATACCACACCATACGGAGACGGCGAACCAATGTGGTCCGTGTAAAGCTAGCCCCATAATCATGTTGCCTACGAGTCCAGGGGATCGGATGGCCAATATAGGCAACCATCCTGGTTTGTATTGGTAGCAAGGTGCCGGCGACAGCTGGAATTATGGATCACGTAGCATGTCAAAAGGTATCGTACGTATTTCCATTACAAGCATGCATATTTCATTTTATGCTAGGGATTTTAAGATATGATTTTTATGTATTTATGTTATGTTATCTAATTGTGATTTAATTTCTTACCAATATTCTTAATCGATGTTATTATATTATTATTACTACCATATGATACCTTCGGATAAGTATAACAGCCTACGGGCAAGAAAGATAGCCATCGGGCAAGTATAATAGTTCTCGGACAAGTGGTAGCCTTTGGGTAGATGAGATAGCCCTTGGGCAGGTGTGGTTATGTGATAGCCCTCAGGCAAGTTACATTAATACCAGTATCATTAAAACGTTGTTATTGTTTTTATTTTGTTGTTAATGTGATGTTGTTTTACCTTTCTTTCTATGTTACGCATTGGCATATTTTTAACACGATATTGAAGTGTAATTGACATGTGCAGCACTAAGTGGGTGGTGTGGGCGGACGAGAATCTCTAATAATATATCTTAGTTGGTTATTTACTAAATTGATTCCATTATATGCCTTTTATATAATTTGTTATCGAAGTGCTGCTAGTTGTGGAACTTAAATTGTAGTAATGTGGGAGGAATAAGGTGGTGTATATAGAAGTATATTTTCAGTGCAAGAAAATTGTGGTAAGTCCAACCCTTAGGGGAGGTTCTGCCGGATTTTCTATTGGAGGATCCGGTAGGGTTTCCCTAGGATCTGGACTTGTCTAGGGTTCCTGTGAGAAATTTTGGACGGGTGCTGACATAAATATATATCCCTATATATATATATATATATATATATATTCATGTTTGCATTATTCCTGGTCATTTATTAGATTGGAAGCTTCATTAAACGGATCAAATTCTCTATATCTCTTTTGGTAGCTCTTGAAGCCTCTTATTTATTTCGTTTGGTAATGAATTAAAAGTTTAAAATTATGCATGTGTCTATCTAAAAATGACTATTCGGAATCTTCTACCATCTAATTTATAAACAAAAATTATTCATGTTTACAACTGGTTAACCGAGGATTTTAACCTGGGCAACACTTCATGAAATATTGTCCGCTTTGAACCTCGCCCGCATGGTTTTAAAGGGCCTCTCAAGGGAAAGGTATCCACGCATTCTTATAAAGCATGTTTCGTTCCCCTTTCCAACCGATATGAGATTTCACAATCCACCCTCCTTGGGACCCACCAACTGTAACAGCCCACACCACCCACATGAGACATTGTCCACTTTGGGCCCCGCCCACATGGTTTTAAAACGCTTTTCAAGGGAAAGGTATCCACACCCTTTTATAAGGCATGATTCGTTCTCCTTTCTAACCGATATGAGATCTCACACTGACCCTTTATCATTGACAGTGGGATCAATTATTCCAATGTATACGGGAAGCCTGAAAAAATTACAGAAAATAATTATCTTAAGAAATGCTGACCTTTAATCGAATCGTAAAATATAATTTGACAAACATCATTTACCCAGGGAAATTCTCACTCAGCTTTTGAAGAGCAGGAAGAGCAGCTACAGCACATATCTGTGATAATAAATCTTCTTTTAGTCATGTACAGACCAATGATATGTAAACAAATCCATCCATAACTTCACTTCCACCATATCATATCACTACGTGCAGGTTTTTAAAAATTCAGGTGTCATCACAGAGATCAAAGTATCAGCATTCATAGTCACCCGAAAACAAAAAAAAAAAAAAAAAAAAAAAAAGGGGGAAAAAAAATCAATTATTGATTTTCAAACATTTATTTTAAATTTTGGTAATACTATTTCCACTCTTATATGTTAGGTTTAATCACAAAAGTCATACTTGTATTCTTATGTGTTAAAACTTAGAAGTGGCTCTGAATAACCTACTACAACTGATTTCACTACATATGACATTCAGTCCACCAGATGTTTACACATCATAGCTTTTATTGTAAAAAAGACTTACCACTTTAATTTGCTGATTACCAATCCCACGTTCCTTTAAGAGGTTGACAGCTGCAACTATTGTGCCACCTGGTATCGGATATCAACAAAAGTAAATAAGAGTGTCTCTAGGTGAGACTCATAAGTAAAAACAGGTCAGGAAACACATTAATGTGCTGTTGAAGCTGCAGAAGCTAAGGATAGAGATTACAAAAAAGTTAATCATTAATTTTTGATAAAAAAAAAAAGCAAAGAAATGATATCTAAAGTTGCTTATCAAATCTGAAAGATAATTAAAGACAGCAGATTCTACATTCCATCTGAAAAAGATTTCTAATTGTCGAATGTCTCTGAACTATTATATAAGAGCATGACGCAAGGAGCTCCAGCCATTAGTATAATATGAATGGCTGTTGCCAGCATAGGATCAACCACAAATATTCGAGACCCTTCAGGAAATATATCAGGTAGCCTACAAAAGGTATAACAAGACATGTAACTAAAGTTGCCCACGAATAACTATACGGAGCTTGGTGTTCCAGAGAGAAACAAAGCAATAAAACAAAAAATTTAGAACATGGATTTATGGTAGTTAAATCATAATACAAAAAAATTGCATAGACATCTGTTTAAACATAAGAAACAGTAAGATCAAGAAAATATATTTAAGTTTCCTAATTTCTGATAGGGAACTCTTACTTGTTAAGATATAATGCTGGAAGAAGTGTTTCCTCATCTCTGCTGAACCCTTCATTTACAAAATAAAAATAGGTATCATAAACTATATTAGTATGTCTGCTCCATATATGAACTGTCTCCTGTTTTATAACACGAATCATGCTGATGTGCTCACCTTAAGATATTTCCAGTATCTATATATATATATATATTTTATACATGATCATAGATTGCCACCTCAATATATGATTAGAAAATAAAATATTATGTGATGAAGTGACAAGTCATAGTAGTCTAGCGCCCAGAATGGTACTGGTTGTAAAGTGAAAAAAAAAGAAGTTCCCATTAGATTAAAATTCTCCTTCTCTCTCTCTCTCTCTCTCTCTATATATATATATATATATATATATATGTATATAATCTAACAATCTGAATTGTTAGAAACATGAAATATGAACTCTGGCATTAAAAGTAACTCGATGGTTAAATATGAATCATGAAGCAAATGAAAAACAAAATTTTCAAGAAAAATAACCAAACAAGTTGGATGACAACATCATAACAAGAACAGAAATAGAACTAATTGTGAAATGAAAGAACACCTATCAGTCTTTGCTGTGACCAAAATAATCACATTGATCCATTGGTTAAACATGAAGGGGCTACATCCCGAACCACTCAAACAAAATAGAAACACTCAATGCCTCTTTCTATTCTTACCCAGATGATATGTTTTGGTTGCTGGCAAAATAGAAGAGGCATGTTCTGCTAGAGCTAGCCCAGCCCTTAATATTGGAACAATCTGCAGAACTAAAAGAACAAATAATTACTTGATAGCTTAAGTTAGCAGGTTTACACATCCACTTAGAACAATGTAAGCTTGTAAAACAAGCGTATTAGAACATACAGAAATAAAAAAATTAAAAAAAAAAAGAAAGAAAAAACAGCAGAAAAGCACTATCAGAAAATGCCATAGTGTCGTAATCCCATAAAATAAAGTTGAATAGCAAATAAGAAAGAACTAAGAGTACAAAGGATGCTGTAGTAACCGCCACAGGTTCCCTTGGGTCTATAAACTCAACAGAGGCAACAGACATTGGTGACTGAATCTCCCCTGTTACAGTTGGCTGACATCAACAAACCCAAATGAATGTAAATGGAAAACAAGAGTAGCCACCAAGAAAGAAAACATTGTTATACTTTCTCCCTGTTAAGGAGAAATACAAATCTACAGTAGTTTATCATAGAATTTTAGCAATATACGTACAAAATTGACAATTCAACACTGAATCTTGAATGAGAAACAACGAAGGCAAAATAACAGATATTATCATCACCATTGAACGAGAGAAAAGTAGTATATCTTGAAAGACATTCTCTACTACCTATCAAACTAGTAGGGAAAACACTGAAAACAGGTTTATCAAGGAAAACAAAAGTGATATAGGTTAATAAAATCGAATAATATCCATATTAACAATGTCTTGAATTTTAAACAATGGAACAGAACAATTACAATCATAGGTCATAGATCACTTGCATGCACAACTTAAACAACTAACCAGCCAATCCCTTGAAGCCTCGTACATAAGTAGCCTTCCCAACTCAGCCATTGCATTTCCTATGATATTTGAAGTTCAAAGCCTTAAAATCTACTTAATTTGTTAGCAGCAATTAGAAACCAAAAGAAAATAATAATAATAATAAATAAATAAATAAATATATAAATAAAGAGAATTAAAAAAAATGAAATTAACGTTCACAAATACAAAGTAATCTATCATCAGCTTAACAAGGATGCAAGAACACTAATCAGTTACTAATTAGGCTAGGATCACCCAGGTAATTATCCATGTAAATCTCAGTTTTACAAAACCATTTATTTAATTTCAAGCGGTTTTCTTGATTAATGAACATTTGAGCACTAAATTAATATTGGACATTAAAATGCATATTATAATTGCTAACGGAATGGACTTAGTGACAAGCTAAGCTGAATCCTCCTGAATAATTAAAGAAAGTGGCAACAAGCACAAATTATAATGATAATTGTGACATATTAATCGGTATTTCCCCCTTTAAAACGAGTAATGTGATTTCAAATATTTAAAATTAAATTTCAAGCAAATCAAACTGAAAATATAAAAAATGAACAAAAATAGACAAAAATCATTCTCCACAGGATTGTTTGGGTACACCTTGAGAAGTGGTTATTGCATTTTAGGAATGTGTAGCCAGTGCTTTGAAATATAGTTGATTTTGGAAAACCAAAGCTTACCAAAAATGGTTCTTCTAATACAAACACAAGCACAAACACATGCATCTATTTACTACTTACTAAAAATGGCACAGGGAGTTTGTTCATTCCTTAAAACTGATACCTAGTGCTTGATCAATGGATGTGGCGGTACATAAACCTGAAGAAAAGAAAAATACAATCAATAAAATTCATCAGCAAATCACTACAAGCTCTCTCATTCAAAAAAATGATCTTGTCCGAGCCCAATTGTTGCTCTGAAGAATGATAAAATTTACTCTTTCTTTGTTCTTTCCAACCAAACAGAGCATACAGTTCAAAAAAAGGAAAAAAAAAAAAACAAAAAAAACAAAAAAAACAAAAAACAAAAAACGTAAAAAAGTTTGTTAAAGTTGTCCATGAATAACGTATAATTTGGATAAATATGCTTTATCGACTATTTTAAATCATGGATAGAGGAAGGGCTCCAATAATTACTTCACGGTTCATGCTATCCAGATTGAAAGTTGTCCACCTGTAGTACTTGTACTGTTGATATTTCTTTGCAAAAAATAAAAAATAAATAAAATAAAATAATAATAATAATAAATAAAAAATAATAAAATAAAATTTTGGATCCACTGTCCCTCCCTCTCCATCGAAGAATGCTGACACCTCATCTAAAATTTGAAGTCTGAAATAAGTTATCTGTTTCCCTCTGTTTTATCGTTAACCTTTCGTTCAAGAAATCAACGCCGCCGCATGGGCTATGAAGCTTCCTAGAACATCATTAATGTCTACATCTAGAAGAATTATTAGAGGTAAGTTTTCAAGCGTGAGAAAAGCATTACATAATACTTTTTTTTTTTTTTAATTCTTTTCGAATAAGAATTATAAGACGTAAACGGCAAAAAATGATGGAAAAGACGCTAATGGAAATAAAATTTAGAAAACTAATTTTATAACTGCGTTGTCATTTACTGGCTGGTGGAAAGAGACATATAGATAACATTTTATCTACATAAAGGGACAAAGAATTTGCACCCGCTTAAAATGATTTATTTTTTATTGAAAAAAATTATACACGGGCCCATTTTTGTTTTACATTAATATTGTAGATAGCAGTTCGTTGTAATTTCATGGCGATCCATACACATTTATGGGAAGCCTAAGGCCATGTTCAACGGTCATTTTTGTTTATATATATATATATATATTTTACTATGTGAATATCCTCATATTGTTAAAATGCTATATATTTCCCAGAATTATATGGAGTTTTGTAACTCAGTTAACTCTATGCAATTTAGTGACAAATATACTGTAACTATATATATATATATATATATAACTGGAATATTCATTTCCCATGTGGGCAGAAGCTAGCAACAGCCACATACGTACGTTTGCAATATTAATGCAAGTTATTAATTGAAAAGAAAATTAAACCGGGCTTCAACTTGAAGGTAAACTTAGATTCGTAGATTCCTTCATGATTTTGTTAAACTGTTGAGTAGTAGTCCATTTGATAGCCAAGCGGTGACCGGCCTTTATCCCAAAAAAAAAAAAAAAAAAAAAAAAAAAAAAATTGATGAGTGACCAATCTTTGAGTCCATTTGGCAGCACCTTTTTTTTTGTCCACAAAAGTTTTATTTGATGGTTAAAAATTTTTTTGTTCAAAAAAAATAATTTTTAAAAAAATTCAAATTTTAAGTTTTTTTAAAAATAAATTTTTTATTTTTAATCTTATATGGAAATCAATAAACATTTAATACAGTAACTTTTATTTATAATTAAATATTTAAATAATTTTTTTTTAAAAAGAAATCTATTAAATAAAATTATACAGACAAATCTTTTATTTTTATCAGTTATATTAAATAAACACTCTATTCAACGTATATAAAAGTTTTGTGCCATCTAAGAACTTCTTACCAAATATTTTTTCTTCGTTCACTCCTTCGACAATGCAAACATTTTCTTCGAATTTTCTTGGAGGCTGTGAAGAAACATAGCAAATATCTTAAAAAAAAAAAAAAAAAAAATCCTTGATAACGAATTCATGAATGTATTATGAAGTAAAAATGCTCCACCAAAGGAATCAACATCAGCATCGAGTATACCCTGGATTGAAAATTTCTCACATTTGACTTTGTCAAAGATTCCTTTTCTACGTTTCCTTATCGCAATGGGCCACATGACCAACATGTTCCTTTAAACAATATTCATTGAATGCCTCGAAACAGGAAGTCAAATTAACCCCAAAAAACAAAGCTATCTTCTTCTTTTCATATTCCTAAACTAAATATGTTAAGTAAGATATAGGTGTGGTTTCCGGGAAACTAATTAAAGCAAAACAAAACTACTTTTCTTCGTTTGATTCTCTAGCTGTCGATAAAATATATAGCTATAAATATGTTAAGGGTAGCCAAAGCAATCGGAAAAAACACTTATATATATTCTACTACAGTATAACAGCTAAGGAAGATAGATAGGTAGATATAATACAAAGCTTTATAGTGGTGCAATATTTAGTGATGGGCTGCAACTGGAGCGAGGAACAGCAACAACCTAAGCAGAAGGATCCAGCTGCTTATACTAGGCAGCCGGCATCTTCAGGAGTCCGACCTGCGAGAAGAAGAGGTAACACGGGCAGCGCTGGTGTTGTTGCTGCTGCTGCTGCTTCTGCTGCTGCTTCTGCTGGTGGCGGTGGAGGAGGTGGTGGTGGTGGAGGAGTATGTTGACGATGTGCAATGTGCACACGATGTGTATTCAACAGTTAGTTATTGTGTATATCATGTCATTTAACATGTATAAGGGAATAAAGTAGACAAAAACAAAATTATAGAGGAACTGTAATCCTCGAGAGTTATTTTCTTTTTATTTTCTAGTGATATAGGGATGTAAAAATAAAATAAAATATATATATATATATATATATATTATATATATATATATATATATGTTGTAATTTGTAAAAGAAATGATAATGGTCATTATTATCGTTTAAGCTTTTCCTAATTTTTCTATAAAGGATGGATGCATATATAGATTCATTAGATAAAAGTTTTAAATTGTTACATCTTTCCTGATTAATTAACTAGTGTGCCATACATATATATATATATATATATATATATATATATATATATATATATATGTGTGTGTGTGTGCATTTCCTACCAAAACATACTTTAAAATGTTTAAAAGCTTTTAATTAATCTAGATTAAGGAAGGATCACCTTTTATTTTTTTGGGTGAAATGGAATTCTGTTCAGTTTCAGATTGCGAGTGTACTTTCCATGAAAAAAAAAACGAAGGGAAAATGATATGCAACTTACCATTATATTAATTCTTATGTTGACATTGTTTTTATCATAGTTCATTAGACGTTAATTATAAGTACCTTTAAACGTGTAAAATAAGTAATCATAGGATAAATTTTTAGGTTTAGAGATCAAATGAAAATACCCCCAAGGTTAAGGGTTTAAACGTCCATATAGGTGAAAATCCCTCTTTTAAGTTGTAATTAGAAAAAAAAATTAAAATAATTAATTAAGATTGTTCATAAAAGAAATTTTTGCTTAATGGAAAATGCCTAAATAGAATCTTTTTGTTTGAACACAAACTTTTGGAATAGTTCAAAGAACTTCCACTAAAGAACAAGATTATCAACTAACATTAATATAATCTCACACATATATAAGTTTGTATTCTTCACAATCATTGATATAATATCATTTTATTAATAAAGATAAAAAAGGGTAAAATAACCTAAATAAATAAATAATTACTTTTTTGAGATAAGGATGAAATTTTATTATTAATTGCTAAATGAAAATAATGATGATAATAATAATAATAAGGCAGAAAATATTGTAGTTGGAATTCCATTATTGCAGATGACGCGGAGGGAGCGTCAAAAGTTGAGGCCATATTCAGTTTTTAGTTGTGTTGTGGGTCATAGTGATTGAAAACTTGGACCATTGTCAAATGGCACTTATTGTGTGCTCTTTTTTTTTCTTTGGAAAAATAAGTTTCAAGGTTTTGCAATTGAATTAAAACAAAATAGTACTAACTTTCAAGATCGATAAGAAAAATGTTATGTTGGCCTTACCAAAAATCAAACTAGAAAATGCAAAGAACTAGCCAATTTTGCGTCTGCGTGCCAATATTGTGTACGGTTTACCAAGTTAGAAATTCAGAATTAGACCAACCCAAAAAATCAAATAACGAAAATGTCAGATTACGACAGCAAGAACTTGTAAACTTGGAAGTATTCGTGATTAATCTCTATCATGTGGGTCCCACTCGCCAAGTGCAGTGCGGATCTCACAATATATATATATATATATATACATATACGAGATTTGCTGTACAGTGAGAAAATCCATGGGGTGAGAATTGTGAGGAAGAGAAGTTTGCCATTAACTTTATCTAAAGTACTTGCAGAGATTTTCTTTGTGAGAGAAATAAAACAGTGCGCACCCATTTACACAAAAAAAAAAAAAAAAAAAAAAAAAAAAAAAAAAAAAACCTAAACTGCAAGAGACTTTTTTGTTGGAATTGTACTTTTACAAGAGCAAAAGGAAATCTCAAAGTCATTAAACGTGTAGATTGAACAGAAAACATAAACAAAAACAAATAACTGTCACTAGTAAATGGAATTTTTTTTTTAATTTTATAAATTGGCGATAAGGGGATTCAAATATTGTACTTTTACAAGAGCAAATAGTGGTTTTGACATTTAACAAATAACAATAATTGGTACTTGTTGGTATACTTGAATAAGATTATAGTCTTACCAGGGTCATAATTGGTACTTATTTGCTTATTTGCTAAGCATTTTTTCTTTTGGTATATCATCAGCATTTAATCGGTTTGGTGATACCCAAAAATAATAATAATAATTTAAAAAATAAAATGATGGAAATTCAGCATCAAAGTAGAAAAAACACATGAAATTAATCACACTAGTCAGATCCTACGAAATTAATCCTTTCTACGTTCATATCTAAGCATTATTTTCCTTTCTGCGTTCATCTCTAAGCATTCAGCACGAAAAAAAAAAAATCTAAGCATTCAGATCGAAAATTGCAGAGTGAGAGAGGAAGAGAAGGAACCTGAAAGTGGTTGTATTGCTGGAGGTGCTGGGTGGTAGAGAGAAACATGCTGGAGGCAGAGAAGAACGATGGTGAGCTTGAGCTGCTGGAGCTGGAGTTGGTTTAGGGATTTAGGAAATGTGATTCTAGAGCTGAAGGAGACGGGTTCTTCTCTGCTGTTTTTTCTTTTTTTCTTTTTTTTTTTTTTTTTGGTTGAAAATGGGTGCCACTCACCATTTCATTAAACCAAGAAAAAAAGTCTCTGCATTTTTTTTTAATTTTTTATTTTTTGTGTAAGCGGTGCGCACCGTTTTATTAATCTTACAAAAGAAGTCTCTACAGGTATTTCAGATAAAGTTAACAGCAAATATCTCCTTCTCACTTCTCACGATTCTCACTTTATAAGGTGCGAACTTTCTCATTCTGCAGCAAATCTCATATATATATATATATATATATATTAAAAATTCATATAACAGTTCAAATTATATGCAAGCATCCCATTTATATATTCATTTTTTTTCGCATATCATAAATATTTTAATTTTTAATTTCAAGTGTCAAATTGAATTGGACCCATTTCATCAAACATCGACCAATAACGCATTTTAATCAATTTAAAGAAAATTTTTACAGTCGACTTAAATAATTGGTTTTCAACCCCATAAGCTAAAATTTCAAGAAAATGAAGGATCAAAAAGTCATATAAATATATATATATATATATATATATATATATTATCCGTAGTTCACAATTTGTTTACACATTTAGGAAGCTCAAAAAGCTTCCCTTGTGCAACATGGCAACACCCTCCTAATTAAAGTCAACAAAAATGCCAAAGAAGAAAGTAAAGGGAAACATAGTTTTGAAAATGGAAAATATATCGCGAATTTTTTTCACTATAAAAGGAAAGGTACCTTTGGAAAAAAAAAAAGAAGTAATTAATTATATATTACCAGTTATTTGATATCTGAGATTGGAGAAAAAAAAAATAATAATATTAATAACAATATAAGATCAATGAAGACAGTGTTCATCATACCTATCGTTGTGGGATCGGTGCTGATAGTAATAGTATTACTATGGTTGATATATAGACGATGTGTAGGAGTGGAGGTTTCCGTAGAGATTGAAATTGGCGGAGTCGGAGACAACAATAATAATTCCGATTTGGAAGCTGGAGATGGCAAAACAGAAATATTGCATAATGATCAGGCTAGTGATGGAAATATGTACCATTGGATTAGCACTAATACCTTAGAACAAGGAGGAGGAAAAGGAGAAGAAGGAGAGACTGGCGAGGGGAGAGGAGGAGGAGGAGGAGAGGATTGTGGTGGCGGAGGAGTCGACTCCGGTCATCATGGCGGTGCCGCCGGAGGCCATGGACATGGAGGTGGAGGAAGAGGAGGAAGTGGTGCAGTTGAAAGTGGAGGTGAAGGTGGAGGAAGTAGTAATGTTGAAAGTGGAAGTGGAGGAGGGGGTAGTACTTTTGACCATGGAGGAGGACATTCCGGTGGTGGAGGAGGATATTCCGGCGGAGGAGATCATTTTAGTGGCGGTGGAGGAGGATATTCCAGTGGATATTCCGACGGAGGAGGATATTCAGGTGGAGGTTACAGTGACAGTGGAGGCTTCAGCGGTGGCGGCGGGGGAGATTATTTTAGTGGCGGTGGAGGAGGGAGCATGTGGTGAGAATTGGGCTGGAAGGAACAAGGAAGCAAAGATATTTTAATGTGATTTGGAAATTGAATGTGTATTATTATTATTATTTTTAGATCAAGAAAGTGAAGGCTTTGACAAGATAATGTTTGATAGATTAATACGGTTAATCTGTATGTCTGTTTTTCTCATCGATTGTGAAGTAAATTATGTGCACTTATGGTTCAAAATTTCTTTTACATATAGTATCGATTTTTTTATTTGTTATTATTATTATTATTTATAGATTTTAGTTTTTGTTGCAACATGCAATTTTAAAAACTAGAGAATAAAATTATCTAACTAAACTTATTCCATATAGGAAGATATAGGGATTCAACTTGGCCATGTATAGAAGGTTACATCAAATAGACGCACTCTATAATACACCAAAACAGTCGTACTAAGCAAAATAAATACTAAAAGGTATACTGTTACAGTCACTTTGCTGTATTTCAAAGTGCAAAATAGAAAAGCATATATATATATATATATATATATATACATATATATATATATATATATTTATACCTATTAATGATTTAGTTATCTACTTAATTCACTTAATTATTAACTATTTAAGAGTAATATGGATATATAATATACGATAATGTTTTTTTTGTTTTATGTTTTAGTAAGGAAAACGAACCTTTTGATAAGAGTTTATCGGATTTTTTAAAAAAATTAAAAAAAAAAAAAGATTATTGCATTTTTTTTTTTGTCCCTGGTTAGTATTGTCCTACATCAGTATGATATAGCATAAATGAGTTAGATATCCCGTTAGATCAGAACTGTTTATTTATATATATATATATATATACACATAGCACTACAATTTAATTCCTAATTCCATAAATGGGTTATTATTTCATATAAATATATATATATATATATATATATATATATATATATATATATTTAAATATATAAATAGATTAAACTTCAAAACCATATACCAAAAGAAAAATGAAGTCTTTTAGAGATTGATTTAAGAGAATTGGTAAAACCAAATACTCTGGACATCCCTTACAATTAAACAAACTCCACCCTTTGGAAACCGCTTATGAATGGAAGTCTAATGGCAATCTGGGAAATTTGAGCATGGATCTTAGCATTCTGGTAAAGAAGATTGAGCTGTTTGCAATTCGCCTGCTATTTACAAAATATATAATTAATATTGAATCAATTATATTATATAACATTGCTTTCCTTCAAACTTTGATGGATAGGTGATATACAGGCTCTAGTTTGGGAGATAAGAAAATTAATAAATCTTTAACTACCTTAATACAACAGCAAAGTAATACAGAAAATCCCCAACAAAATGTGTTTTGTGAGAGGGAAAATGTGTTTGGAAGCCATTTTCAGCCTAAAATGTATATTCTTTTTCATATTTCTCTTTATTGGTTATATATATATATATATATACAGTCTGTCTGTAACACCCCGTCCCGAATCGCACTGGAATCCGTGCACGTTGACCGAGGTTGACCGTTGACCGAAGGGGGTCAATAGTTGACTTTTTTGACTCGGTGAGAATTTTGAGTTGACTAGGGTACCGTGGCGAAGTGCACGATGCCACGAGTTCGTAGACTGGTAGCACGTCGAAAATGGAGCTACGGTTTGAAAGTTATGGACGAAACAAGTTGCGGTCCAAACTGTCCAAGGGGTGCCGGAGTTGACTTTTTTTTATGGGGAATTGAGCTTTGACTCATGCATGGTTGTGAAGTGCTCGTCGATACGAGTTCACAGACTAGCGGCACGCTCAAAACGGACATCCGGTTAAAAAGTTATGGACGTTTGAAGTTTACCGGATACCGTATTATTTTAATGTTTTTGGGTCGGTGAACAGTGAAATGCCACGTGTCAGCTTCTGAGTGGTCCACGTGGCATGAACAGTGTCACGCAGGGTTTTAATTTTGAAAAACTCTCGGGGAAGAGAGAGAAAGAGAGAGAAGAGAGAGAAAGAGAGAGAGGAGAGAGAAAGAGAGAGAGAGGACCCGCCGGCCGCCGGTCATGTTCACATTTTTCCGGCCTAGTTACTGTACACGCGCCGGCCAGCCAGATTGCCCACCTCATTTCCGGCAAAACCTCCAAATTTCACGGCGAACGGCCGCCGGACGCGCCCGGATCGGACGTCCGAAGTTTGGCGGCGATTTTTCCCCCTCCACCGCCGGCCACCGCGAATCGGCACTATTCCAGCCGATATACAGTACACGCGCCATACACCCATCATCCTCTCCTCAAGTCCGGCCTACCCACCAAATATCACGGCCATCGGACCACCGACGCGCCGGGATCGGAGCGTTTTCAGGCGAGGGGTCGAAAATCTTCAAACGGTGATTTCTCCGCCGTCCGACCTCCGTTTTGCTCACCGTCGGTCTCGTTGGATTGCTCTCCTCACGATCTACAAATCTGCAAAATTTCACAGCAAACGGCCACCGCCGGAAAATACTGTTCCGGCGAGTACCCGAAAATTCCGGCCAGCTCCAGTCCGCAGTGTTCGACCTCCTGAACCCAAATCCGACTTCCGTTTCCGCCAATTCGCGACGGTTTGGGAGAATTGCGGAGCCGAAACCCGGAAAGCTTCCCGACGAAATTCAAACCCCGTCGGGTATGATCATCGAAAATTAAGACCGGATCTGTGATTAGCATCACTCGAGCTTCGATTCGGTATATAACTCGTAAATTCTAGATATCGTTTGTGTTTTGACCCCCCCGGGTACCGGGTATTATTTACCCGAATAAAATATTAATTTATTTGACTGTCTGTGAATTTTGTTCTAGGAGCACCGGTGAGTCGTAGAATTGATCCCGTAGTGGATCATAGGTTAATTGCGTGCTCCAGGTGAGTGACCCACCTTCAAATTAATTTTGGGGAATTTAATTGATGAATATATTATGTGTGAATTAAATATTTGGAATTTAATTTCTATGTGCCAAATATTTATTGGATTTATTGTAGAATTATTTATGAATTTATTGGATTTAAGAAAATGCGAATTCTACAAATTTATGCCGTGTGGAATTATTTTATGGTTTTGAGGATTTTGAAATTGGTGTGGTTTTAATGGTAAATTGGGCACGATTTGATTTTCAAATATTTCAAGGAAAATATTTGGTTATGTTGGTGATTTCAATTTTTATGAAATATGCCCATAAAATATTATGGGATTTGATTATGGACGGGTCCTGACACTGTCTATGGTGCGAACGGTCCTTATGCGGACCACAGTATTGGTGACGATTTTTTATAGTATTGGTGACGATTTTCTAAGAAACCGTCGTTAATATTATGAAAAATCGTTACTAATACTTCGGTCCTCATACGGACCGTCTTCACCATAGAATTTCCATATATATATATATATATATATAGAGGGATTCTAGGATGCATGCAAATGGTCTGTACTGTAAAATATCCCTATATATATATATATATATATATATATTCACATTTGCATTATTCCTAGTCATTTATTAGATTAGAAGCTTCATTAAACGGACCAGATTCTTTATATCTCTTTTGGTAGCTCTTGAAGCCTCTTATTTATTTTCGTTTGGTAATGGATTAAAAGTTTACAATTATGCATGTGTGTCTAAAAATGACTACTCGGAATCTTCTAGCATCTAATTCTTATAATTGCAGTAGATTCTAACTTTATTAATTCATTTGAAATATATAGATCTTGCATTTTTGGGTAGGATAAGTAGAAATTGACTTTTTATTTTCTTATATGAGTTATATTATTTATCATTATTAATGACAATCACTTTTTTATATGATAAATTTTAATTGGACATTTAATTATATTATAGGAATCTTCTAGCATGTAAGTCTTATAATCATTGTGGATTCTAACTTTATTAATTCATTTGAAATATAAAGATCTTGCATTTTTTGGTAGGATAAGTAGAAATTGACTTTTTATTTCCTTATATGAGTTATATTATTTATCATTATTAATAATAATCATTTTTTTATATGATAAATTTTAATTAGATATTTAATTATATTATAAAACTACTCGGAATCTTCTAGCATCTAATTCTTATAATTGTCGTGGATTCTGATTTTATTAATTCATTTGAAATATATAGATTTTGCATTTTTGGATAGGATAAGTAGAAATTGACTCTTTATTTTTAGTTATGTTATTTATCATTATTAATGACAATCACTTTTTTTTTAAATAAATTTTAATTAAATATTTAATTATATATATATATATATATATTATACTATAATCTTAAAAATAAACTATTTAATGGTGATTATTTAAATTGCCATATGATTTACTATCATTGGAATCTCCATCACTGCTCAGCACTTGGGATCAACTTTATAACAAAAGAGAATTCCTTCACTAGTGATGACAAAAATTAAATATCATTAAATTAGTTTATTAATTTTCCATTCTTTTAATGATACTAGTATCTGTGAAATTAGCGTAATCTCATCGTTTGAATTGGGTATCCAATATCTAATAAAGATAAGCTAAAATTTCCTGTCGTCTCCTTTACGTGCATGGTTTGGTCCACATTTTTTTTTTCAGGGTTTAGATCATCATGATTTTTTCAGAAATTTTTTTTTTAAAAAACTCCGTAATTATCATTGGTAGTTAATTATAATAATTATAAATGTTATTTTTGTTCTCATTGCTATCTATAACTTTATTTTGAACGATATTATCAACAAAAAGATAAGATAAATTGTCCAGCAAAAACATATACAATATTATACACACATTTTAACATAAAGCCCTGACCATATAAAATCACGAGGCTGCTTTCAGTTGCCATTTTTAATGGCTCCAATACTCGATAAATCGCAAATGTAACAAGCTCGTTTAGTTCACTCATTAATGATAAATCTCAAAAAGAACCATCCTGATTTATGATAGCCTGAACAAATCAAAATTGCAAAAGAAGATGAAAAATAATTGGCTTGAAACAAATTATGTTCCATAACAGCGGTCTCCGGCATCCCCAAGTCCAGGAATTATAAACCTGAAATGAACATAATAGTAAACAAAGATTATTCATGTTTACAATTGGTTATGCATTTGGATTAACAACCGAGGATTTTAAACTGGGCGGCACTTACCCTTTATCATTGACAGTGGGATCAATTATTCCCGTGTATACGTGAAGGCTGAAAAAAATTACAAAAATAATTATCTTAAGAAATGCTGACCGTTAACCGAATCGTAAAATTTAATTTGACAAATATCATTTACCCAGGGAAATTCTCACTCAGCTTTTGAAGAGCAGGAGGAGCAGCTACAGCACATATCTGTGATAATAAATCATCTTTTAGTTATGTACAGACCAATGATATGTAAACAAATCTATCCATAACTTCACTTCCACCATATCATATCACTACGTGCAGGTTTTTAAAAATTCAGGTGTCATCACAGAGATCAAAGTATCAGTATCCATAGTCACCCCAAAAAACACACCAAAAAAAAAAAAAAAAAAAAAAGAATTATTGATTTTCAAACATTTATTTTAAATTTTGGTAATAATATTTCCACTCTTATATGTTAGGTTTAATCACAAAAATCATACTTGTATTCTTATGTGTTTAAAATTAGAAGTGGCTCTGAATAACCTACTACAACTGATTTCACTACATATGACATTCAGTCCACCAGATGTTCACACATCATAGTATTTATTGTAAAAAGACTTACCACTTTAATTTGCTGATTACCAATCCCACGTTCCTTTAAGAGGTTGACAGCTGCAACTATTGTGCCACCTGATATCGAATATCAATAAAAGTAAATAAAAGTTTCTCTAGTTGAGACTCGTAAGTAAAAAACAGGTCAGGAAACACACTAATGTGCTGTTGAAGCTGCAGAAGCTAAGGATAGAGATTACAAAAAAGTTAATCATTAAGGTCTGAGAACAAAAGCAAAGAAATGATATCCAAAGTTACTTATCAAATCTGAAAGATAATTGAAGACAGCAGATTCTACATTCCATCTGAAAAAGATTTCTAATTGTCGAATGTCTCTGCACTATTATATAAGAGCATGACGCAAGGAGCTCCAGCCATTAGTATAATATGAATACCTGTTGCCAGCATAGGATCAACCACAAATATTCGAGACCCTTCAGGAAATGTATCAGGTAGCCTACAAAAGGTATAACAAGACATGTAACTAAAGTTGCCCACGAATAACTATACCGAGCTTAGTGTTCCAGAAAGAGACAAAGCAATAAAACAAAAAATTTAGAACACGGATTTATGGTAGTTAAATCATAATACGAAAAATTTGCATAGACATCTGTTTAAACATAAGAACAGTAAGATCAAGAAAACACATTTTAAGTTTCCTAATTTCTGATAGGGAATTCTTACTTGTTAAGATATAATGTTGGCAGAAGTGTTTCCTCATCTCTGCTGAACCCTTCATTTACAAAATAAAAATAGGTATCATAAACTAATAGTATATCCGCTCTATATATGAACTGTCTCCTGTTTTATAACACGAATCATGATGATGTGCTCACCTTAAGATATTTCCAGTATATATATATATATATATATTATACATGATCATAGATTGACACCTCAATATATGATTAGAAAATAAAAACTTATGTAATGAAATGACAAGCCATAGTAGTCTAGCGCCCAGAATGGTACTGATTGTAAAGTGAAAAAAAAAAAGTTCCCATTAGATTAAAATTCTCCCTCTCTCTCTCTTTCTCTCTCTCTCTCTCTCTCTCTCTCTATATATATATATATATATATATGTATATAATCTAACAATCTGAATGGTTAGAAACATGAAATATGAACTCTAGCATTAAAAGTAACTCGATGGTTAAATATGAATGATGAAGCAAATGAAACATCAAATTTTCAAGAAAAATAACCAAACAAGTTGGATGACAACATCATAACAAGAACAGAAATACGACTAATTGTGAAGTGAAAGAACACCTATCAGTCTTTTGCTGTGACCAAAATAATCACATTGATCCATTGGTTAAAAATGAAGGGGCTACATCCTGAACCGCTCAAACAAAATAGAAACACTCAATGCCTCTTTCTATTCTTACCCAGATGATATGTTTTGGTTGCTGGCAAAATAGAAGAGGCATGTTCTGCTAGAGCTAGCCCAGCCCTTAATATTGGAACAATCTGCAGAACTAAAAGAACAAATAATTACTTGATAGCTTAAGTTAGCAGGTTTACACAACCACTTAGAACAATGTAAGCTTGTAAAACACGCGTATTAGACATACAGAAATAAAAATTGAAAAAAAAAAAAAAAAAAAAAAGCAGAAAAGCACTATCAGAAAATGCCATAGTGTCGTAATCCCATAAAATAAAGTTGAATAGCAAATACAAAAGAATTAAGAGTACAAAGGATGTTGTACTAACCGCCACAGGTTCCCTTGGGTCTATAAACTCAACAGAGGCAACAGACATTGGTGACTGAATCTCCCCCGTTACAGTTGGCTGACATCAACAAACCCAAATGAATGTAAATGGAAAACAAGAGTAGCCACCAAGAAAGAAAACAATGTTATACTTTCTACCTGTTAAGGAGAAATATACAGTAGTTTATCATAGAATTTTAGCAATATACTTAAAAAACTGACAATTCAACACTCAATCTTGAATGAGAAACAAAGAAGGCAAAATAACAATATTATCATCACCATTGAACGAGAGAAAAATAGTATCTTGAAAGACATTCTCCACTACTATCAAACTAGTAGGGAAAACACTAAAAACAGGTTTATCAAGGAAAACAAAAGTGATATAGGTTAATAAAATCAAAAAATATCCATATTAACAATATCTTGAATTTTAAACAATAGAACAGAACAATTACAATCATAGATCATAGATCACTTGCATGCACAACTTAACAACTAACCAGCCAATCCCTTGAAGCCTCGTACATAAGTAGCCTTCCCAACTCAGCCATTGCATTTCCTATGATATTTGAAGTTCAAAGCCTTATCTACTTAATTTGTTAGCAGCAATCAGAAACCAAAAGAAAATAATAATAATAATAATAATAAATAAAGAGAATTAAAAAAAAAAGAAAAAGAAATTAACGTTCACAAATACAAAGTAATCTATCATCAGCTTAACAAGGATGCAAGAACACTAATCAATTACTAATTAGGCTAGGATCACCCAGGTAATTATCCATGTAAATCTCAGTTTTACAAAACCCTTTATCTAATTTCAAGCGGTCTTCTTGATTAATGAACATTGGAGCACTAAATTAATATTGGACATTAAAATGCATATTATAATTGCTAACGGAATGGACTTAGTGACAAGCTAAGCTGAATCCTCCTGAATAATTAAAGAAAGTGGCAACAAGCACAAATTATAATGATAATTGTGACATATTAATCAGTATTTCCCCCTTTAAAACGAGTAACGTGGTTTCAAATATTTAAAATTAAATTTCAAGCAAATCAAACTGAAAATATAAAAAATGAACAAAAATAGACAAAAATCATTTTCCACAGCACTGTTTGGGTACACCTTGAGAAGTGGTTATTGCATTTTAGGAATGTGTAGCCAGTGCTTTGAAATATAGTTGATTTTGGAAAACCAAAGCTTACCAAAAATGGTTCTTCTAATACAAACACAAGCACAAACACATGCATCTATTTACTACTTACTAAAAATGGAACAGGGAGTTTGTTCATTCCTTAAAACTGATACCCAGTGCTTGATCAATGGATGTGGCGGTACATAAACCTGAAGAAAAGAAAAATACAATCAATAAAATTAATCAGCAAATCACTACAAGCTCTCTCATTCAAAAAAAAGATCTTGTCCGAGCCCAATTGTTGCTCTGAAGAATGATAAAATTTACTCTTTCTTCGTTCTTTCCAACCAAACTGAGCATAAAGTTAAATAAAGAAAAAAAAAAACCCAAAAAAGGGTTTTAGAACCAGAATGTCAACTACTAACAAGCATTCGATCCTCTGAAACCAGTTTTTCCTCCGTGGCCATGTGCGACTTCACGATAACAAGGCTACGACGCTGACCACCGGAGTACGATATCTGCGCGCATAAGAGACCTGGTTCAGGTTCAATTTGTTCAAACGCTTATCCACTGATTAAAATTGAGTTTTTTTTTTTTTTTTTTTCTCCATCTCAATCTAATCCATATAAGGGAGAGAGAGAATATACCTTTTTGGCGGTAGAAATCGAAGAATTCGTAGAGAGATTGAGCAGGAGAGGAACACTAGGGTTTTGAAGTCGACAACATGACGAAAAACGCGGCGTATCGTACGGATATCGGAGAGAACATTTAAAGCGGCACGCCATTTTCGATTAGAGAGAGAGAGAGAGAGAGAGAGAGAGAGAGAGAGAGAGAACCGGAGATGGGTTGGGAAAGAGGATGGATGATTCGGCTGAGAGCCTAAGACGAAACGCTGTTGGGCTCGATCATTATTTTGGCCCAAACACCCAGGAATTTGCCATGACATCTGCCATGACATCCATTTAACCCATTGGGCTTTGAAGCTCCGGTACATCTCTTGGGAAATGAAGTTTAAAAAAAAAAAAAAAAAACAGATAACTACTAGGAATTTTTTTTAATATTTTCAGTTGTATTTTATTTTGATATAATCTATTTTTTAATAATTTTTAATTACAAATTAGCATAAGAAATTTCCTTAGGAATTGATTTGTCCCCAAAAATAAAAAAAGGCTGGCTCAGTGTATATACATTTTATTTTTATAATTTACTTTTATATGAAAAAAAAAAAGTATATATTATATACTTAAAAAGAAGCAATTCAGCACTAACTTATTAGTATACAATCAATTCTCAATGCTAAGACTAATTGGTTCAATGCTTTTCTGGAGTGGGGAATTAGAAAGCATGAAAAACCGAGGGATGAAAGGGGAGAAAATATACAATAATATCTTCGCAGAAAAAAATACTGGTATAAAATTGTAAAAAAAATTACACTTTTATAAGACTCGCAAAAATCAATTATAAAGAAAACCATATAATTAGTAACTACAAACGTATTATTTTTTATTCTCATTTTAATCTGTGGCTAAAATAAATATTACATTTTATAGCATAGAAAGAATGGAATCAAACCATCCATGTGAGAGGCCTTGGCCTTAATGAAGAGTGTTTGTAGCCTCAATTTTAATATCTCGATATATAATAATAATAATAATAATAATAATAGTAACTATGTCACCTTGAAAGAACTCCATAGGTACATGGTTTCTTTTTCTTCTTCTTCTTTTTTTAGTAAAAGGTAAAATGCCATGTTGAATGTTGATCTGTAGGATCCTGTAAATAATCTGACTGATCACCATTGGAAAGTGGGTTTAATGGTTAAATTTAATTACAAAGATACCCTCCAAAACTTACATACACGCATTTTAGTGATGGGATGAAATGGTAATTTAATAATGTTTTTAGAGTTGAATAACATAATAGCCAGATATAAATAGCGAGATTGTGATATATAAGGTATATTAAAGTTAATTAATGCAAGAAATTTTTTTTTTTTTCAATTTTATAGAAGATTGCTTGCAATTATTTTTATACAACAAGTTTTAATGGATGATTTAATTAGAAATATCTAATAGTTTCTAATATATAGTAAAAGAGATAAAATGCATTTATTAAAAATGTTTTTTTTAGAAAAAAAAAATTATCCAATTTACATATAATAATTAAAAAATTGTGCATTTTAAACATAGGCGATATATATTAGTTAGATTAAAGTAGTAGTAAATTAAATTAATAAGATGAGCCGCAAAGTTTCCTAATACCCACGTAACTCTTGTGAAGACAGTAAGTTTTTGTATACGTGGCTTCATGGCTTCACTCCTCATTCATTGTAACCAGACATTCACAAATTCCTACGATCTTTACGATCTCTTTTCTGATCCGAAATATTTCTGACATTTTTCTTTTTTCTAAACACACGCTCAAAATAAAAACAGTTTTATCTTTCTCTGTATAACTAATCATCTTCTTTTACCCACTACTGAGATTCCATGGATCCTACTCGAGCTTTCGTGAACAAAGTTAAACGCCTCGTGGTTAAGGTTCTTATTTTCTATAATATTATTATTATTATTGTTATTTTTTTCCTATTATTTTTACTGTTATCATGTATTATCATTTAGCTTAGTGGCTTTGTTTCCACAAATTTGCATATATATATATATATATATGTATGTATGTATGTATGAGTTTATAGTATATTCTTGAAAACAAAAATATATTGCCATTTGGGATTTTATGATCAGTGTGTGGATCTGAAACATGGATGATGTGTAAATGCAGGTGGGAACAGCTGTGGTTACTCGACCGGATGGGAGATTAGCATTGGGTAGACTTGGAGCTCTCTGTGAGCAGGTACACATTATATTGGCCCCCTTTTTTTTTTTTTTTCCCTCTAATATTGGGAATTTAAAGTAGTATTATATATGTATTTTAACCATGCATTTTTTTTTTTTTATATGTTTTTTGTAGCTTAAAGAATTAAACTCCAGAGGATATGAGGTTATTTTGGTGACTTCTGGAGCTGTTGGTCTTGGCCGTCAAAGGCTCAAATACAGGAGATTGGCAAATAGCAGGTTATTATAAATTAATCATTATGTTTCTTTCTTTCTTTATTTATTACTATTATTTATTTATTTTTGGCATAATCTATGTATTGCAAATCAGATCTGAAAATAGCATGTTATTTTGTTTCTCTTTTTGAGTGTGTAATTTTGTAACCAAAAAAAAAAAAAATCTTAAACTAGAGTGCATGCTGTCATTTTAAACTTGAGGATTTTTTTTTGAGGAATATATATTGTTCCCCAGTTGATGACTATTTTATGTTGAAAATATTACGTTCAAATTCTAAGAAATTATTTCTGTTTCTTCCACTTTAGAGAGAGAATGATAAAGTTGCATTCATTTAGCCTATATTTGGAACATTAAATAATAATAACAATAATAATAATAATAATAAACTTTCTGTTATATTGTTGTTTCCTTTAGAGTTGTATACAACCAATTAAACAATGAAAATTTAAATCCTACATAATCTGAGCACCCATATGACCATGGAAGTGAATAAACTTTTTTCGTAAAAAGGAATTCATTCGATGTATTTGCAGCTTTTCTGATCTCCGAAGTCCAAATCCAGAGTTTGATGGAAAAGCTTGTGCAGCTGTTGGGCAGAGTAGTCTTATGGCTCTTTATGATGCCATGTTTAGCCAGGTGTGACACAAAAACAACCAAATTTACAATTTTATTATGAATTATGTCTATTTCTATTATCTCTAAGAACACAATCTCTTGAAGTCTTGTGTTTTAAACCATCTCAAATTACAAATTATATGCCTAATTTATGACTTTATTTTTCAAACAAACTAGTTCTTTTAGAATACAACATAAAAAAATTTTATGTTCTCTTCCTTCTTTCAAATTTTTTTTCCACCTTTTCAGGTGCTAATACAAACTCTTTCACATGATGCAGCTTGATATTACCTCTTCTCAACTTCTTGTGACAGATGCTTTTTTTGGTAATGAAGCATTCAGACAGCAACTTTCAGATACAGTCAATTCGTTGTTGGGTCAAAGGGTTATTCCTATTTTCAATGAGAATGATGCTGTTAGCACTAGGAGCGCACCATATGAGGCATGAAACTGCAATTTATTTTTCCATCTTTTATTTTATTTTTTTGAGGATGTGGGTTCTGATTCTAGGAAGTATTTGCAGGATTCTTCTGGTATATTTTGGGATAATGATAGTTTGGCAGGTCTATTGGCTTATGAACAAAAAGCTGACCTTCTTGTTTTACTGAGTGATGTGGAGGGCCTGTATAGTGGTCCTCCAAGTGATCCAAAATCAAAGCTAATTGATACATATGTCAAAGAGAAACATCAAGGAGAGATTACATTTGGCGACAAATCCAGGGTCGGCAGAGGTGGTATGACTGCCAAGGTAGAAGCTGCTGTTTATGCTGCTGATCGTGGTACTCCTGTTGTTATTACAAGGTATAATTTTTAAGTTTTGAGTGTAGAAGAATTTTCTTTTTCTCTTTGAAGATTATATGTAACCGGTTCAAGAGGTCTCTTTAGCCAATTTAAATTGTTTTAAACTTTGTCTGCACACTATGAAGCTTGCTATTTCTTTTCCTCATATAGAGTTATTTGTTTCTTAGTTCTTACTCTAAATTTATTCCCATTTACTGTAGTGGATATGCCACAGACAACATTATAAGAGTACTTCAAGGAGAGCGAATTGGTACTGTTTTTCATAAAGATGCACATATGTGGACTGTAGTTAAAGAAGTCAGTGCACGTGAAATGGCGGTTGCAGCAAGAGAATGTTCAAGGCGGCTTCAAGTAATATACTATTCTTTATGGTTGTGAATCTGAGTCTTCATTCTCTTCCTCACAGCTCAATCTTCCTCTTTATCTTATAAGCATTTTGTTGAACATTGTTAGGGGCATAGCAAGGTTGTAGTAAATAACATGAATGACTTTCATTTCAGGCATTAGAATCCAAAAAGAGGAGGCAAATTTTGCTGAACATAGCTGATGCATTGGAGGCAAATGAAAGTGCAATAAGAGCTGAGAATGAAGCTGATATTTCTGCTGCACAGGAGGGTGGATACGATAAGCCATTATTATCTCGTTTGGCCTTGAAGCCTGGGAAGGCAAGCACCACGAACAACTTGGACATCATTTTTCTCTTTGTGCTTTTAGGTTTTGACTTTTGTATTCATGGTTGCATTTTTATGACTTCTAACCAGAAAGTTTTAAGAAGCAGAAAATTTTTATGACTTCTAACCAGAAAGTTTTAAGAAGCAGGAAGTTTTGTACTTTTTTTGATGAAAAAACATTGAATCATGCAGATCTCTAGTCTCGCGAGATCTGTTCGGAAACTTGCGGACATGGAAGAGCCTATTGGTCATGTTTTAAAGAGAACAGAGGTCAGTTCTTTTAACAGTTGGTAATTCTGAGGCATGTTGTGGAAAAGGTTTTATATTGAATTCAAATAGTCATATGGATAAAAAGAAGTTTCTCGCTGTTTATGCTATGCAGGATTTGATTGCATCATATAATTTATTAGGGCTGTTTTGTGAAAAGAATTGTTTATGTATGAAATGAAACTGGTCTTCATGGTTGAAGCTTTATGGAAATGAATAACAAGCTTACTCTTTTGTATTTGATTGTAATGATTTTCTTTACCGTCTTCACTCATTTTTTACAACTGCTTTTTCATTCAGCTTGCAGATGGACTTACCTTAAAGAAAGTATCATGTCCTTTGGGTGTCCTTCTGGTTGTTTTTGAGTCTCGACCTGATGCCTTAGTTCAGGTAAATATGAACACCTTTTGCAGAAGGTCTTGTGTTAGAATCTTGCTGATCCTCAGTGTTGCTCAAGTAAGGGGAGTGTTAAAGCTATGTATTAGTTTCATATACACAGTTTGTCCTGCTTCCTAATAACTTTTTTCTTTTTGGGGAGCAATGGTAATTTAACAATCAACAGAAGTTAAAAATATATGTATAATCTGGTTCAGTGTTGATTTGGCTCTGCGATGTTTGTAACATCTCCAATTAGTTTAATGGAACCCTGACTTTATGAGTCTGCACTCTTAGTCAGTATAAAAAGTTACTGGCTAAGAACTTAGCAGAAAGAAAGAAAGGCAAAAAATAAAATAGAGAAACAGAGGTGAGTAAGAACAATTTGAGGTGGAAAATTCTTGATCATTGACTATGTTCCTCATGATTCAATAGATAGCTGCATTAGCAATTCGGAGTGGGAACGGTCTTCTACTTAAAGGTGGGAAAGAAGCGAAGCGATCAAATGCAATTTTGCACAAGGTTTGATACCCTAGGTTCAGCACTCTTTTCTTTATCAATATGTTCTATTACAAAAAGCAACTAGGGAAAAGTGTTGCATTTGAGTGCAGTGTCTGTTGCTTTTAGTTTAGCTATAGAGTCTTTATTTTGTTTATTTTCTTCATTTTTGCAGCTCATAACTTCAGCAATCCCAGATTCAGTTGGCAAAAAACTCATTGGACTTGTGACTTCAAGAGAGGATATTCCAGATCTACTCAAGGTAATAGGCAGAAACATGGAAATTCTCTTGAATAGTTCTATAAAATGGATTTTGATAATTTTTGTCCTGCCACAGCTTGATGATGTAATTGATCTTGTGATCCCCAGAGGCAGTAATAAACTTGTCTCTCAAATCAAAGAGTCGACAAAGATTCCTGTTCTTGGTCATGCTGGTGAGACAAATTGCATGGCTAAAAATATTAGCCTACAAAAGTAGTGCTTATTGTAAAGTTAATAATTTTTTTGTGCAGATGGAATTTGCCATGTTTATGTTGATAAGTCGGCTAAAATGGATATGGCAAAGCGTGTTGTTCTAGATGCAAAGACTGATTATCCTGCTGCCTGTAATGCCATGGTAATTTCTGTTGTTCTTTCTTTTCTCCCAATGCTTATTTATTTATGCCAAACTGTCCATAAAGTTTTGGTTTTAGCAATTTGATCTTTTATGCTCATCTATAGTTGTTTTATCATGTTCCTTAGGAAACTCTTCTCGTACACAAGGATTTAACTCATCATGAAGGATTTAATGAGCTTATTAGAGCACTCCGCCACAAAGGTTTGACTATACAATTATTTAGTACCTTCTCACAGCGACTTAAGAATGATTTTCTTGCCATTTTTTTTTTTTAATTTTTTTTTATTTATTTCACAATGTTTCCAAATTGAGATAGATGAAATATATTATCTGATATTATTCAGTGCCAAAGCAAATTACTCAATAAATGCAAGTTCTTGGCTACAGGTGTTATTCTGTATGGTGGACCTAGAGCAAGCACTTTGTTAAGAATTCCAGAGGCAACTTCATTGCATCATGAGTATAATTCCCTGGCCTGCACTGTCGAAATTGTTGATGATGTGTTTGCTGCCATTGATCACATTCATGAACATGGAAGGTATTTGTTAACCTCAACAACATTAACTGCACTTTGTTTGATGGAACCACTTTTCTTTTAAATATCGCTGTATACATATTTCCTCTTTGGATTGAAGCTTATCAAGTAGTAATTATCATAACTTCTTCCTCACCCTTGGCTCTTTTGCAGTGCTCATACTGATTGCATCGTCACAGAAGATGAAGAAATTGGTGAAACTTTCCTGCATCAAGTTGACAGGTAACCTCTGCATATCTACAGAGTTTCTTGCATTAAAAGAAACAAAAAATCAGAACGTAATCTTCAATGTTTCTACGAGTCAGCAATTTTTTTTTTTGGAAAGATGATTGCTGCAGCTACCTCGTCCGACCAACATTTTGAGTTTAGGCAATTAGTAAACAAGATTTCCACTAGAAACCCTTTTTACACATTGGAAAACTGTCTTTTTAAAAGAACATGTCAATAATTAACACCTACTACATCAGACACTCATCTTTTAATCCCACTGGTTATCAATGTAACTGCCTTAAAATTGGACTCTCAATAGAAGTGAGCCAATTGGTAAGTCTCATTTGCCCACTGTGGAAAGTGTAGAACTTGCCAATTTGGCATATTATAGCTAACAAATAAATTAAGCCCTCTCTTGGAGTGTCGGTTCAATTGTGATCTTTACAAATTAATAATTTTGGATACATTTTCAAATGTTGAACGTCTTAATGAAACATAAATATGGTTTTGACTCAACAGTGCTGCTGTATTTCACAATGCAAGTACAAGATTTTGTGATGGGGCACGCTTTGGACTTGGTGCAGAGGTATGGGATCCTTCTAAAAGTATTAATTCTAGTATGACCATGGTTGATTTTGTTTTCTAATTTCCTTCTATGGCTTGAAAAGGTTGGGATAAGTACTAGCCGGATTCATGCTCGCGGTCCTGTAGGAGTTGAAGGATTGTTAACAACAAGATGGTATGACAATCCTGCATTAGCCCAGTTCAGTCCAATCCACATATCAAACAGATCTTTACAGTATTTAAGTAGTACTGTAATAGATTCATGCATTAAAAACCAATTACATTTCATTTCTTGAAACAATATATTTTTTTTTTTGAAACCAGAAACCAGAAACCAGAAAATTGTTTTGTTTGTTGATGGGCATGGTTTATGTTTTGTTATGGAAATGCAGGATTTTGAGAGGAAAGGGGCAGGTGGTGGATGGTGATAAAGGAGTGAACTATACACACAAGAATCTTCCAGTGGTAGATGGTGATTGGATGATGGTGGTTCATTCCTGACTTTCAAGATCCTATCTGCCTATTTAATAGTTATAGTTATATACCAATCGCTCTTCAAATCCAATGTAGCGTATCCATAATATTAATTTTAGTTCAAAAAAGAAAGAAGGAAAAAAAAAAAGAAAAAAGAAAAAGAAAAACTTCGATCCCCTTTTTGGTTCCGAAGTTTTTTGTTGCCTTTTATTTTCAGAAACTTTATTACATTCTTTTAATTCTTTGGATGACAAAAAATATTATTCATACGATTGAAATTCATTTCTTTTTCCTCAATTTTTGTTCATTTATTAGTATCTTTTTTTTCTTTTCTTTTTTTTAATGGAAAGTTATAATCTACCGTTGTGACTTATTCTGTCATAAAAATTGTATTTGATAGTAATGAAGTATAGTTGTATAAAAGTATGGAGGTTTAACTTTCCTTTTGTCTAGTTTTATCCAATTTCACCTGGATCATACTATTAAATTACAACATAAAACTCATTTTTATGTTGTATTTTTTGTTATTTGTTACTATTACAATTTTTTTAAGTATAAAAACTCTTTGCCATGTCATTGCTTACTTGCCAACATGATTATACAGCATGATTACCAATATTACCACTCAATTGAGATTTACTCTCGGAGTTCTGTCAATCTCTTTTCTGCTTTTCTAGACTTGGTCCATAAATTAAATACATTTGAATACTGATTAAAATATTAAATTTATTTAAATAGGAATTAGCATTGCTATTCAAGGAGTAGATTACATAAGGGTTTCAATGTTGTTTACAAAATGAGGTCAGTATTGGAAAATTTGCACCAGTAAACTTTACAAAACTTAGGGAAAAATAGGGTCTTATATTGTGGAAAACTTCAAGACAAGCACAAAGAAAAGCATAAACCCTACCAAACGAGCACTTAGCAAGCAATGAAAAGAAAGTTGCAGGTAATGAGAATTTTTATTGACTAATTCAACGAAGAAACATATTGTTGCTTTGTGAATGGTTGAAGCTGAGTACATTGAAACTGCAAGTGGAGCTACTTGTCATGTGGTTGAGTTGTATAGCTATTTGTTTTGAAGCATACTTGGGGAGTTTTTACAAACATCTTCTTTTTTTGTTTTTTTTAGTTTCTGTATTTTTTTGTTTTTGACAGAAAAAAATGGAAGCATAAATCATTAACAAGTACAATTTTGATCAATCGCAGTTGATAAATTTACGGAATGGATTTGTTGAACTTTGTGCTTCATCACATTCATCTAAGGGGAAACATAAAAACTTCATAGAAAGGCCATCATATTCAATCCAGTGGGAATGAATCAACAAGAAAAATAAATTCCAGTAATTTGGAGTGTTGCATAATAGTTCTATTTGTATCTCTGGTTCAATTATGGAGCATCACTTTTTAATCTTCCTTTTTGCTAAATCCTCTACTGAGAGGGCAAGGAAAGTGATGAGAATGATTGCCTGGGACTTGACAGTTTGGGTTTCAATAATGATATCTGTAAACAAATTTTGCCAACTATATATGAAACCTATACTATAATTTGGCTCTACATTATTTTTCCTAACAACTTATTCCAAGGAACAGAAATTACAATAAGCTGAAAAGGAACACTGCCGTTCATATCATATTTCACCATCCCAAAGTTCTTCAATGCTCTTATAAGGACTAGACTCGTGGACTGCAAAATCTCCACGAAGAAGCCTTTGCTGCATGATGTACCAAGAACATTTTGAGCACATCAAAATTCACAAAAATAAAGCACAAGTACTACATGTTCTGAGGCATATTACCTGGTGAATTCCTGCAATTTTCGAGAAGAGCTCTGGAGGAATACACCAATCAAACAAACTCAGGTTTTCCTTGATCCTAGATTCATTTACACTCTTTGGAAGGACACTATGTCCACTCTGAATACCCCAACGAAGAGCTACTTGTGCTGGTGACTTGTTTAGCTTCTCAGCAATTTCAACCAAGATTGGTTCCTTCATGATCTCTCCTTTTAACCAAGTCCCTGGAGATCCCAGAGGAGAATATCCCTGCAATAATTTCCCACTCATTATGACACAGACAGCAAAGTTCTACGAACAAAGATTCGTAAAAATGGAAAAATACCGTGAGATGAACACCAGTGGATTTGCACAGATTGTGAAGGGAAGGTTGCTGCCAAACTGGATGACACTCCACTTGATTGACTGCAGGTGGAACTTTTGCATATGACAACAAGTCTTGCAGCTTCTTAGTCGAGAAGTTGCTCACCCCGATTGCTCGTGCCTGACCGGATGCAAACAAGCCCTCCATTGCATTCCATGTCTCAGGGAGACACAAAGGAGCCGTGACTTCAGGGGAGAAACCTTGAGAGCCGGGCTTTGTCCGAAATGGCCAATGTATCTGTAATAAAAAAATGTCATTTTCAAAACTACTCCAAAAAAAACTTAATAAAGGCTTATGATATAAACTTAATAAAGGCTTATGAGATACTAATTAAGGCGGTTCCAAGTATTAGACACATACAAGATAAAGATCAATGTAGTCAAGCTGCAGATCTTCTAGAGTCTTGCTCAAAGCCTTTGAAACATCTTCAGGTGCTTGGTCACTACACCTGATATATGTGTACATAAATTATACAGCATAATTTCAAGTCAGAAGCAACAAAAAAATTCCCAAAACATAAAGAGAATTAACCACTTCTAGGATATCAATCTAATTCAACTCTATCAGTTCAAAAAGAAATAAAAAAAATTAAATAATGAGGAAAAAAAAAAATACCATAGCTTAGATGTGATGAAGATCTCATTACGCTGCACTACCCCAGTAGAAAATAGTTCCTTCAGTGCCACCCCTACCTATAAGATAGGCTATTAATACAAGAAAGCACCAAAAATAAAATAAAATTGTATTTGTATTTGATTACCTCTTTTTCATTGCCATAAACTTGAGCACAGTCAATGTGCCTATAACCATTCTGAAAAAAAATAATAATAATAATAAAATAAAAATAAAAATAAAAAACCCAAAAACATTAATGAGAAAGTGATCAAATTTCAATTATTTAAAGTGTGGAAAGGAATAAACAAACCTTAACGGCGGCGATGACGGCATTACCAACGACACCCGGTTCCGCTTTCCATGTTCCAAGACCAACAGACGGTATCTTAGCACCAGTATTAAGATCAAAATACAAAGGGCCACATTTTGTATCCTTGTGATCCATTTTTATTCTCAAAGAAAAAAAATTTCTAACTTTTAACCTTTTGTTCTCGCAAATGCCGATCGTCCTATATAGAGATATTACACGACTCTTAAGCATAAGATGTTGGTGAGAAATGATACAAAGTTGATGGGGGTCAATTTTTGCCAACCTCGATTGGTTTTTTTTTTTTTTTTTTTTTTTTTTTTCTTTTTTCGTGTTTAATGTTTATTGGAATTTTGATGTAAATGCTGGGGGATATATGTTACCTTAGAGGTTCACGGCTAAAAACTTGGATCTTGCAGGAGATCCCTACCACAATTACACTTTGAACAACTGAAAGCCAACTAAAATATAAAATATAAATAAGATCTTACAATTTGGGGATTTTCCATTTTTTTTTTTCAAAAATATAAAATATGAATAAAATCTTAAAATTTAGGGATTTTCCTTTATTTATTTATTTATTTTTTTAGGTTAATGGTGGTGTACAAAAATACTAATACTAGTACACCGATATGAATGACAATGTTAGAGGTACTACTTACTCTTTTTCTTTTTTTTTTCTTTTTTTTTGAAGTATAGAGCTACTAATTAAGTTATCAAATGTTTACCAAATTATAAAGTATTATTATATTATTAGTTTAAATTTAATTATACTTATCCTTACCTAAGACTATATTAGGACTATGCCATTGGATAAATAATTGATTGAAAGTGAAGGTGAGATGAAAATTTTCACTTGTAAAGAATCGGTTATTTTAAACAGGAGAGAAATTATGGTCTTCTCAATCGGACTAGTCTATTGTTGGCCCCTAATCAATTTCATTCCTAATACTCTGTCTCTTCCTTCCTTATCCATTTTCATAAAATATTGTCCATTTCCTCGAGCGCTTTTCCCCATGTTCACTGTTCAGACCTAATTAGGAAGTAAGAGAAGAACCAAGGGCTTTATTCAGGTAATCAATGTCACCCTTTAACATAATCCCATAAGAACTTATCACACTAATGGAAAATCCAAATAATCTGCTCAGGTCATCAGACTAAGAATAAAGACCAATTATCAATGACATTCAAAGAGATAAGTTGAGAAATGACTACAGTTTACAGTTTGAAACTACTAATACAGAAAAATATCATTAATCCTGTATCAAAATAAGGTTCCTAGTCCAACAGGTGAATCAAGTTTCCTAAATTCCTTGAAAAGGCTACATGGAATTATTCACTCCACTACACCGTCTTTTTCTTTATAAGCTTATGTATGATTCTTCTCCCCTAAAGCATGATAAATCCGCTCATGAACAATCAAAAATAAGCACAAACCTACTAATTTCCTAACAGTTGTTGACTAGTTCAATGCTCAATAAAATTCTTGAGGTTTTTCAACCACTCCAAGTACTCTTTGTTGTCTTTCTTGATCATGTACTCGTGCAAGAAATTAGTTGTGCTGGGATTGATCCCCCGAACCTCCAGGTATTTCAAGAAAGCCTTTTGCAAGTTTTCATCCAAATCACTGAGTAAAAGTAAGAAGAAATAAAATCATACAATGCATAACACCATCAAAAGACTTGAATACGAGAATGGAACTGGATGAATTATTAAGACAAGCTTACCTAAATTCAGGCCCTTCGTATGCGAGCTGCTCCTCAGAACCTTCTGGCTGCTTAATTGACAAGCTATCAATGGTAATCTCGTCAGGGTAAGCAGTGACACCGAACTCTAGATGTAGTCCACTTCCTTTAGAAACACTTACAACCAAAGGAATGCTAGATTGATCGCTAACATCCTCATCGTTTTCAGCATCTTCATCCCCCTCATCCTCAGCAGATATATTGGGCATGTCAACTTCGACTTTGATGATTTCATCATCAAACTCCCTTGTTAGAAAAATAGTTCTTTCTCCGGTATTATCTTGAATTTCAAAAGGGAACCCATCTGGGATCTCTTGTACCTATTAAGGGTATAAACTTGCTATGAACAAAATCAGCAGAAAGGCCTCTCAGGAACTTATAGACAATAATAACAGGAAGTGAATAGGCTATAAAAGCATATTAAAATAGTTATTTCCCCAGTATTATCTTGAATTTCAAAAGGGAACCCGTCAGGGATCTCTTGTAACTACTAAGGTAAAATATTTGAGAAGTAAGGATATAAACTTGCTATCAACAAAATCAGCAAAAGCCTCTCAGGAATTTATAGACAATAACTGGAAGTGAACCCGCTACAAAAGCATATTAAAGCGACTTTGCTATAAACCTATGCCTAGAACTTAAATTTCTAAAACCGATAACAGAAATAAATTAATAACAAGTTTGGCCAAAAATAGCTGAAAATGTGATTGGACAATGTATAAGAAGAAAAGAAAACGGTACAATTGGTAAGAAACTGGGCAATGACTGTCAGATTGTATATTATTACCAGCTGCAGTAAAATTTTAACGAATTTCAAGCAAGGTTCTTGTACCTCAGAATTTCGGGAATTTTGATACCAAAAATGCACTTCTAAACAGAAATTTATTGCCTTTTTTAATCAATTGTGAGAGTCACAATTTTTGTTCAAATTTCAGTAACATTATATGGATTGCATGGTCTAACACACACGCACAAAAAAATATATATATATATATATACACACACATATAACACAATATATTAATTATGCGAAATTAATAAATTTAGTAGACAATTAATCAAGACAATGATATATTTATAATATAAACGAAAATAATGCAGCAATTTAAATAATAAAATTAGCAGAGAAACAGAGATAAGAGAACTAACGGAATCGTCAACTAAAGGAATCTCAGATTCAAGAACACGAATCAGATTCTCGTCGGCACTACGTTTATTGGCAGCGACATCAGTAGAGAATCGCTGAAATGGGACCCAACTCCGACGAGTGAGGTCGCGGCATAGACTGCCCTTGTTGTCGATGGTGAGGAGAGTGGAGACTGCGCCATGGAAGGTTCTCGAAGATCTGACGCTGCGGATTGCCAGTGGGAGTACGGACGAGGACGCCCTGTGAAGAATGGAGTGGAAAGCCATGGTTTTTTCTTTGGTGATAGAGAAGAATTGAGAAGGCGGAAAGAAAGTGAAAAAATGGGTGGCCGATTAAAGGGTTTAGGGTTTTGGAGAGGGCTTTAGGCCTAAGGTTTGATTGTTTATTATTTATTTATTTATTTATTATTATTATTATTATTTGGTTTTTTTATTGAGACAAAAATGTGAAAAGTGTCCGGAAACATGAGCAAAAGATGAATAAATTAAAGTCAGTTTTTTTTTTGGGGACAAAAAATTAAAGTTTCAGTTTGATAAAGCTGTTAGTTTTTAGTTAAATAATAAGATTACCAAAAAGATTAATTTTAATAGTTAAGCATTTTTATTTTATTTGTCCTTATGAAAATATGAATAGAAGGATTTTTGATAGAATACAGATTCGAATCATATAAAATACAGAAAAATTTTAGAAAATCTCTAATTAAGTAATTTGTTTAAAATAAAAATAAAAAAATTATTATTTGATATTTTTTTTTATTTTTTAAATTTTTGATTATTTAAAATGTTTAATAATTTATAATTACCATTAATTAAAAAATTATATAAGCAAATTGACACTGGTTAATTTATTTTCCCCGTTACTTGTTTTAAATTGCTGCAACAGACAAGGATATGTAACTCGTTCACTGTTGAGTTCGAAAAACATGCAATGTTGACTTTAATGGTGTTTTCTAATTATTTATCAAAAGCATAATAATTAATTAATTTGTTCATATGAAAACGGTCTAATGGCAATATTTACATTATTCCAGAAGTCATTTAAATTTAGTAACCCATTATATTATTGGAATGAATATTTCAAGCCAAAATTCATGTATAAACCCAAGAACAAAGGAGAAAAAAAAAGAAGAAAAATTTGCCAATTCAAAAACCCAAATGTAATCACAGGGAAAAAAAAAAAAAAAAGAACTCCATGTGGAAGGGCATCAATGATATTCCTATGTACTACACGATGCACAACATAGAAAAAGGAAAATAAATGATATCACAGATCATATACAAACATATTCACCGAAACCAAATAGACAAAAAGGGGTAGGCAAATTTGTTCAATCCTTATGATTATCGGTTCGTCCAAAAGCTTGAGCTCTTAATGTCCCTATTATTATCAATTTAAGGAAACACAAACATTACAAGTAATCAATTTAGGTAAATCACAATTGGACATATTCTTCTTTAGGGTCTTTAAATGAAGCAAATCATTCAGTAACATCTGCTATATGTGCTGAAATAAAACCCCCACTTTATTTCACTTTCGGAATTCACCATACCAAAGCTCCTCAATGGACAAGTAGACATCGTAAGTATCATGAACAAATGAACAAAGGAGGCCCCTCTGATTAGTCTTGCCTGCAAAAATAAAAAGCCAATTTAACAGTTAGACAATCAGGCAGTGAGACTCTAAATTACCTGAACATATTAATCTATCACCAATTGAATATCCATCATTGTTATGAAATTCCTAGACTTTAGTTTAGTGATTCAAGTCCATAATTCACAATTAAACGAATTATAAAATGTGGGTATTGAGATCATATTAGATAAGAGGTGGCTATGAATTTTAAAGGTGGCGAGTCTTTGCTGCACTAGCAGCGGCTATCACTTTAACTAGCTGTAATATAGCCATTTCAAGTATAGTAATGGTAAGGATAGCCAAGGAAACTACAACTCGCCTGCTCGGTTTCATTGAACTTGGCCAATAAGTCCTCTTGTATAGACCAACGGAAAACATCCAAGTTCTCCTTAGCCTTGCTTCATTTGTACTCTTAGGTAGAACACCACGACCAGTTTGCAGGCCCAAAAGAAGTGTGACTTGTGCAGGAGTTTTGCCTAATTTCTTTGCCACCGTTTTAAGAATTGGATTCTGAAGGACATCGCTTTTGATCCAGATGGTGCTAGGAGAACCCAAATGGTGTATAACCCTATTAAAAGAAAGATAAAACAAGCATCAGAATAGCTCTTCAGTTTAAAAAAGCATCAGAATAGCTCATATAAAATTTATAGTTATCTCAACATGAGAGGTAATACTAAAAATTCAGCAACCTAAAGCAGGTGAACTTCTTTGTTTTAGCACTATTTCAATCATTTTAAGTGCCAACACTAATAAATTAAATAAATATATACACAATCACAGATAGGTGATCTATGGTTTTACAGAATGAATATAGCTTGGTCTGCTACCATGAAGGATGACATTCCACCTGTTGACAGCAGAAGGTACACGTGCAACATATAGCAAATTTGCCAGCTTCTTTGTAGAAAAATTGCTTACACCAATAGGTCGAGCCTTACCGGCATCATAGAGTGCTTCCAAAGCTCTGCAATTGCCTGGCATGTCTGGTCCGGTTCAACAACATTTTCAGGCTTAAGCCTTTTGATCGCTTTTTAAACTTTACTGGCCAGCGGATCTTCAACAGTAAAGTAGGCTCGCTTCAGTTAGAGTTGAATAATAACCTCGGTATTAAAGTACAAGAATTCAAGAAGATGATGCTACTTATTTATAATTTTCAACAAATAATTCGTAGCTAGTAGCCTAGTACAGGGAAATGTGAGTTGCCTACAATTTTAGTTTGGATAATTATAGCAAGCAACTAAATATCAATATTCTGCCTTTTACTTTTTTACTTTAAGAAAATAATAATAAACAATAAAAAAATCAAACAGAATGTCATTTTTTTAACGAAAATTTTTTCATTGTATATGACCTAGCACAGTTTCATCTATACGGTACTTGTATAAAAAGGTAAGCCTAAAAGACAACCTGGAGATGAACTTTGAACAGGAAATACATACAAGGTACAAGTCGACTTAATCAAGCTGAAAGTTTTGCAAAGTCTTGCCCAATGCCTCTGGCTCATCCTGTGGTGAATGATCAGTACACCTGCAGACATATGCTTTTCGAAGGTATCCAGCACAAAAGCACCATTGATTTAGAATACAAGGGTAACTCATGTTGTGATTGCTCAAGATAGTTGAATAAGTTAGCATTAAATTAAAAACAAACCAAAGATAGTTGATTAAGTTAGCATTAAATTAACAACGAACCAAAGCTTCTAGGTAATCAACAAATCCTCATGTTTAGCCTAAGGTTGGTCTCTCTCAGCTTGCTTGGCCTCCACGGTTTCTATTTTTGTATTTTTGTATTTATTTATTATTTAGACGAAAACGTGGGTCGTGGCAGAGTTCGGAAAAGATGAGCCAAAAAGAGGCTGTAAAGAGGTAAATTCTCCCCCCAAAAAAAAAATAATAATAATAATTTAAGTAAAAAAATATTTTTATTTTTTGCTAAGAATATTATTTAAATTTTTTTTTTTGGTGTTTATGTTATTTAAATTATTATATATCTATGAAACTTTCACATATTTATTAATTAAACTTATTCTAACAACTACTTAATTAAACAGAGAAGGTTTGGTAGAGGGTTTAAGACTAGGATTGGTCTCTCTCAGCTTCCTTGGCCTCCACGGTTTCTACTTTGTATTTTATATTATTTAGACAAAAAAGTGGAACAGCCCGGAAAAAGATGAGCTAAATCAAAGGTAAATTCCCATCTCCACCCAAAAAAAAAAAAAAAGGGGGGGGGGGGGGGGGGGGGGGTAAATTCTCCCAAACAAAGAAAAGAAATTAAATTAAAATAAATAAATAAAAAAAGAATTTTGTTTTTACTAAGAATATTATTTAAATTATTAACATCTATGAAACTTTCAAATTTTTATTAATTAACTTATTCTAACAACTCCTTAATTTTCTCTCGTTAACTTTGATTAAAATTTCCCCAAAAGACTACCGCCAGATGTGACCCGTTCAATGTCGAGTTTGAGAGTGTTCCCAAATCATTAGGCAAAAGGAATATAATTATTATTATTTTTATTTAGTTATTATATTATTTTATTTTATTTTTAAAGACCCGTCTCCCGCCTTTTAAGTTACACCAGCTTTTATCGTTGTTATTGCAAAGAATTTTTGAGGCAAGATCATGTATAAACCCAAGAAGAAAAATAGACCCATCCAAAAACACCGTTTTTTAGTTTTAGATAAAAACAACATACAATGAACTCCATTTGGAAGGGGATCAATGATATTCCGTCCTATTTAGTATTTTACTACACAACAAAGAGAAGGAAAAAAAAAAATTAATAACGCAGATTATCTGTCCAAAGCCTTAAGTCTAATGCTCGTCTATTTAACAACGAAACACTTAGTAGGTGAATCCCAATTAATCAAAACCCTCTAAAGGTCCTCAAATGAAACAATTTATCCAGTAGCATTTGTATTTCCCGCTTCCTTCGTTCCCAATCGATAAAGCGCACATATTTCACTTTCAGATTTCACCATCCCAGAACTCCTCAAGGGTCCTGTAGACACCATAAGTATCATGAACAAAGGAAGCCCCTCTGATTAGTCTTGCCTGCAAAAATTGGATATCACTTTAATAATCAGACAATCAGGCAGTGAGACTGTGAATTAGAAGAATATATTAATTTATCACCAAATGAATCTCCATCAACATAGTTATGAAATTGCTAAACCTTAGTTCAGCAATCCAAGTCCATGATGACCAATTACAAAAAATATAAAATGTGGGAAATGAGATCATAATAAGAGATGGCTATGATTTTATAGGTTGTCGTTACTGCACCAGAAACAGCTAAAACGTTGTAGCTATCACTTAACTAGCTGTAATACAGCCTTTCCAGGTTTAGTGATTGTAAGGATAATTACAGGAACTAATACTTGCCTGCTCGAATTCATTGAACTTGGCCATTAAGTCCTCTGGAATAGACCAACTGAAAACATCAAAGTTCTCCTTAATCCTTGCTTCATTTGTACTCTTAGGAAGAACACTATGACCCATTTGCAGGCCCCAACGAAGTGCAACCTGTGCAGGAGTTTTTCCTAATTTCTCTGCCACTGTTTTAAGAATTGGATTCTGAAGGACATTACTTTTGATCCACGTGGTGCCAGGAGAACCCAAAGGCGAATAACCCTAAACAAGCATCAGAAAAGCTCATATAAATTTTACAGTTATCTCGACATAAAAGGTAATATTAAAAGTTCAGCAAACTAAAGCATGTGCATCTCTTTGTTTTAGCACTATTTCAATCGTATAAGTGCTGACACTAATAGATTAATCAAGTATATGAACACTCACAGATAGGTGAACGCCACTGGTTTTACAGAATGAATGTAGCTTGCCCTGCTGCCATGAGGGATGGCACTCCACCTGGTTGACAGCAGGAGGAACACGTGCAACATCTACCAAATCTGCCAGCTTCTTTGTAGAAAAATTGCTTACACCAATAGCTCGAGCCTTACCAACATCATAGAGTGCTTCCATTGCTCTCCAAGTGCCTGGTATGTCTGGTTCAACAAGATTTTCAGGCTTGAAGCCTGTTGACCCCTTTTTAAACTTTACTGGCCAGTGGATCTTCAACAGTAAGCAGGCTCACTTAGTTAGAGTTGAATAATAACCCAATATTAAAGTAAAAAGTTCCAGAAGATGGTGCTACTCATTTACAATTTTCAAAAGAAAATTTATAGCTATCAGCCTATTACAGGGAAATGTCAGTTACATACAATTTTGATTTGGATAATTACAGCTAGCAACTAAATATCAATGTTCTGTATTTTACTTTCCTACTTAAAAAAATTAAACAGAGCACCATTTTCTTGAAAATTAAGCAGAAAAAATTTTTTTCCAATAAAATTGGAGATGAACTTTGAACAGGAAATACATACAAGGTACAAGTCAACATAATCAAGTTGCAAGTCTTGCAAAGTCTTGTTCAATGCCTCTGGCACATCCTCTGGTGCATGATCAGTATTCCTGCAGACCATATTCTTTTAGAAGGTATCCAGCATAAAAGCACCATTGGTTTAGAATAAAAGGGTAACACATGTTGTGCTTCCTCAAGACAGTTGATCAAGTTAGCATTAAATTAAAAACAAACCAGAGCTTAGAGGTAATCCACAAATCCTCACGCTTCACCACACCATCTTCAAATAGCTTCTTTAGAACGGAACCAATCTAAGAGAAATAAAAACAACATTAGTTAAACACTGAAGATAAAAAGTCCTGCCAAAAACTTAAGCATTTCGAGCAAAGAGAAAAGAGAATGATGTTATCTTCAACCAAAAAATAAAAATTATAATATAAACTAGCACATAAGTAAAAGGAAATCATAAGCGCCGAGCCACCATCTAAATATCTGCATATAGTCAGACCAAAGAGTAACACTACGAACAGCCCTCCTTCGTGTTTATTGCTACCGACATCCGATTAACAATGCAAGACAACAAACGAATGAAAGCAGATTACTAAGTTGCTAAAGAACAATACAATATCCAATTCTACCTTTACCTTATCTGGAAGCCCAACATGTTCTCAGATAAAATTTCCACATAATGTGTCTAATTTGAAACAGGATCAAGAAGTAATAAAAATTCCAGAAACAAAAGAATATATAGCAAATAAGTGCATCAGTGGAAAATAATTTATATAATATATACAAAAGTATGTATATATAAACGATTTTTACTTTGACAATGGTCCAGTCTCACTGATTGATATGGGTATCCTATTCTGTTTTGATAGATATTATTTGTTAGTACAAGAAAATAACAAACCCCACAGTGCCAGCATCTACTACATAACCAAAAAAGAAAATAACATGAAGGAGTCATCTTATGCAAATCAACTAATCCAGACACAACAAGAACAGAGATCTGACAGAATACAGCAAGAGATTTAATCAAAATATTACTAGTTTCTCAAAGCAATATTAAGTCCCTAGCAAATAAAAAGAAAACAAATTGGTTACTGCTGGTTATGCTTGATGTGAAATCATTAACTTCTTTTTTCTTGGGGGGAAAAAAATAAAATAAAATAAAAGGCATAAACTGGTTTACAAGTATTTACCTCCTTCTCATTGCCATAAACTGCAGCACAATCAATATGGCGATATCCAGCCTGCAGTGACAAAGATACATATTTGGTTAAGCACTATCCTATATTGAATACTTTCTAATAGTAAGATATAAAGCCCTTTACAAATACAATGATAAATCTAAAGCCTAAATGCCAATAACGAGAAAGAGAAGTTGGATTTCTCGTCTTTAAGGAAATTGACTTCGCACTGCTCATATAGAATCAACCAAAGTTTCTTAGAAACAAGTAGAAAATAATTTAATTCAAAGGAAACTTGCATCCTAAACTATCAAAGAAATTCCATTACGGAAATTCTGATCAAACATTTTCCATTAATAAACACTACAAAATCCATTCTCGAGGCAAAAATTTTACGAGTTTCAAACAATTTTTACCTCAAAAAAAAAAAAAAAAAAAAAACTATGCGGCATCTATTTTAAACTAGATTATATATATTTTTTTTTTTTAAAAAAAGAAAAAGGAAGCTAGAATTTTCTAGCGCAAAAGATTCAAAATTCCTCACGCATTACGCTAATAAGCAACGAGCTCACGAACGTTCATAACTCAAAAAGAAATCAAACAGCGATTTCTCAAACACCTAAACCAACAAAAAGAAAGAAGTGAAAAAGAGGTAGACCTTGATCGCAGCAGCGACGGCTTCGCCGACCACACCAGGGCTCGATTGCCAGGTCCCCAACCCAACAGAAGGAATCTTAGCGCCTGTGTTCAACTCGAAAAACCTAATTTCGTCCGCCATTTCCAGAAAACTCTCGAGAAAAATCGTGGTCTTTTCGACGTAGAGTTGAAGTAGCCGAGGGGGGTTAGAGTGTTCACTGAGATGATATTTTTGTGCCTTTTGCCATTTATAAAAAGGAAAAATAAAAAGGTACAGTTGCCCTGTGTGGCGGGAAAGATGCTTCTTGCTCTTTCCGATAAATGCCACGCGTCCCTCTAGATTCGACCAGGACCGTTTACTTCTACGACAACTCCATCATTGTCGTTGAAAAGCCAAATCAGTAAGCGGCAGGACTTTGGACCCCACCCTCGTTAATGCACAAGGGCGGTCGGACGGTGGGGGCACGTGTTTTATTTCCAAATAAACTGGGGAGCTTACCAGCTTGACGCAAATACATCCGGTCAAAAAAGTAGTTTTTTTCATTTTATTCTGTTTTTTTATAATTAAAAGTTTGACTAATTTATAGTTTAGCAGTAATTATCGACTTTACATAATGTGGATTTTTGTGACTCAAAAGTTTTGCCTAAACAGGCACCTTCTCTGTTTCGCAATTGCAGATTCGGCCGGCCGGCCTAAAAATTGAAATCAATGTACTTTATTGCTTTTTGCTACTTTTTCCAAATTGACAACAATAATTGCGTTCCCCCACGTTAACTAGCTTTTGTTTTGTTTTGTTTTGTTTTGTTTTTTTTTTTTTTTTTTGGGTGATAATCGGTTAAAAATATGTTGAAAATCAGAAAAGGAACTGTTTCAAAAACAAAAAACAAAAAAAAACAAAAAAAAAAAAAATCGGAAGCGGATATAGAACAGAAAACCAAAAACAAAAAATAAAAAAAAAAACAAAAATAAAAAAACGGATGAATAAATGATAAAGATTCTAGGGAAAAGATCAAGAGGTTCTTAGACTACATTTTTCACAAAATTTCTCTATTGGAATTTTAACAGTGGTGAAAATTAACTGATTAGGATTTTCACGATTCATTTACAATTGTTATATCTTGTTTGACATATAAATAAAATTCTACTTATGGAATGTTTGGTAAAAAAAAAAATATTGAAAGAAATCAGTTTTTTGGAATTTAATTTTTGAGAATGAATATTTTAAAATTTTTTTTTATAATATTTGGTTAATTATAGAAAAAAATAGGACTTATAAATAATTAAATAAATTTATATATTAAAATTAAAAGATAAAATTATATTTAAAAAAATATGTAATATCAATTTCTCAGAAAATTTTAGAACGACATCTCTTTAATAAGATTCATTTTCCCTATCAGTTTTCTATATTACAAGATTTATTTTCTACGGGATCCACAAATTTCTTTTTTTAAAAATTATCCAAACAGAAAAAAAATTTAAAAATTATCCAAACAAAAAAATATTTAACTTTTCCAAAAAATTTTATATTCCCACTAACTTTAACATTACCTAAACACCCCATTAAGGAATTTTATTGTTTTTTTCTTTCTACGTGTTCTTATAATGAAAATCTTTGGCTATTTCTCTCACTCTCTATCTTGTACATTTGTGATATTATTCAAAAGTTTTTGTTTTTTTGTAATAAATATTGGTAAGGAAGGGTTGGTGGTAATGTAATTATAACTCCTATTTGATTATTATGCCAATAAAAATCTATACTTTTTAAACTTTTTCAAAACACAACACTTGCTTGGTTTTTATTCTAATCCACTTCAAAAGTTTGAAAAGAATTAATTGTTAGATAATCACTAGCAACTTTTCTTCAGATTCTGTAAATAAATAAGTTATCTCTCAATCATATATAATTTTCTATAATCAAACAATCGAAACATTTTTTTTTTAACCTTTCCCCATTAACTCTCCTACTACCAAACATAGCATAAAAGAATCTTTTGTGCAAAATAAAATAACTGAATCAGTATGCATTATTAAGACTAGAGTTACACTGCTCTGAACTCTAAAAATTGACAAATGTCCAGTTGCCTATTCAATAGTCAGTACAATAACAGTATATATTTCGTTGATTCATAAACATTTAGTTAAAAAAAAAAAAAAAAAAAGTAACATAACTTCTAATACACCATCCTGCAATGTCACCCTACATGGCCTGCATGATGTGATTCTTCTCCAAATGATGCATTCCACAAATGCTCTTGTCTTTCAAGCTTTAAAAGCATAATTAATCTGAAAAAACAAGTATTGTATGTAATTTAGGTTTAGTACATATAAATAACGTAATATGCACTCAAACAAGCTAGATGCTTCTTAAGCATCTTGTCTGTTCAATGTTCACAACTCGCCGTCCCATAGTTCTTCAAGAGTCTTGTAGACACTGAAAGTCTCATGAACAAATCCAGCACCTGTAATTAGCCTTTCCTGCACACCAAGAAAAACACAACAAATCACAGAGTAAGTAAGCTAAATGTTCTTTTGGATAACAATTGGTTGGAATGAATATTCACCAAGTGGAAGCATCACTATCATGTAGATTACTATGGAAATGCATGCAGGTGCTTAATTGTTAATTAATCCAATGAAGTAGTAGACGTTACAAAACCAAACTTCCTCAGATGGAAGTTTATATCAGATGCCCAGCATGGAAAGCAGAATCAGAATGGATGTAGTTTTCCAGATAAACAGATCAGAGACAGGGAAAAACAGGAAAGATACTTGCCTGCTCAATTTCAGAAAACTTGGCAAACAAGTTTTCGGGTATAGACCAATCAAAAACATCATAGTTTTCCTTAATCCTATCCTCATTTGTGCTCTTAGGCACTACACTATGACCCATTTGTAGTCCCCAACGAAGAGCCACTTGTGCGGGAGACTTGCCCAATTTCTCTGCTATATGTGTCAAAATTGGATTCTTAACAACGTTACTTTTACCCAGTGGCGAGTAACCCTGAAACATCATATTCATTAACATTTTAAAGAGTAATCAGTGGATGGTCTGTAAGAAAAACTCAATAAATTGATGACTACACTCTGCTTTTATGGAAAACTTAATAATATGATCTGTAGCTTTACTCAAAATAATCATACTCACAGTCAAGTGAACTCCCTTAGATTTACAGAATGCATGTAGCTTTGGCTGCTGCCACTTGGGGTGGCATTCCACTTGATTAACAGCAGGAGACACGCGGGCAACCTCTAATAAATCTCCAAGCTTCTTTGTAGAGAAATTGCTAACTCCAATAGCCCGAGCTTTACCAGAGTCATAGAGCGCCTCCATTGCTTTCCAAGTACCCGGCAAGTCAGGTTCTGTAAGGTATTCAGGCTTATAACCAATTGAATCCTTTTTCATGCTGACTGGCCAATGGACCTAAACAAATCATGTGACAATTAATTAGTGCAGGATGATAAAATAAATACTCTAATATTGCAGAATGAATTTGTCTCTAAAAGGAATCTTTTTAGGCTAAAACTTTCATGCACTTTCAGTTCTACTGTTCCATTGGACTGTCTTGTTTCAAATCTGCAACAAGTTTTATATATATATATATATGTATGTATATATGCATGTATATATATATTTGTAGTGTGTTGAAGCTCAAGCTTTCTAAAAATTTATAGGCATAAAACTAGATCTACATGCTTATATCAAAGGGTAAACTCAAATATAACAAGCAATACCAAATACAGATCCAAATATTCAAGTTGCAAGTCTTGCAAAGTTTTATCAAGTGCCTTTGGTACATCTTCCGGTGCATGATCAGTACACCTACAGATAATTGCAACTTCGACATTCAAAATAATATAATAAACCATAAATCCCCAAATGGTAAAAAAAAAATACTTATAATAATAAATTGTTTATGAAAAATTCACAGATTTCAATTTCAAAACCCATATAATTCGAAACAAACCAGAGTTTTGAGGTTATCCATAAGTCCTCACGCTTCACTATCCCATCATCAAACAGCTTCTTCAGAGCACAACCAATCTACATTTTAACAAAGCAAAATTGGTTAACAACAAGTTTTTAATTTCCAAAGCTTTGTTCTAACCGAAAATTACAGACCACCATACCCAGTATTAGACCATACCCAATATTAGATTATATTTCAAAAAATAATTTTTTTGAAAAAGAAAAAAAAAAAAAAACCATTAAACATGGATTTACTGTTGGGAGTTACCTCCTTCTCATTACCATACATTTGAGCACAGTCAATATGCCGATACCCAACCTGCGTTTACAGAGCAATAGAGTCAGACTTATCCAGCACCGCTGAGCTTGAACTTTATACAATTTGAGAAAAAAAAGGGATATTTATCACCTTAATAGAGGCGGTGATGGCGTGGTCGATGACACCAGGTTCGGCCCTCCACGTTCCCAATCCGACGGAAGGGATTTTAGCCCCTGTGTTGAGCTCAAAGAACCTAATTGTTTCCGCCATCCTTTTTTCTTTTTTTTTTTTTTTTTTTTTTAATTGAATCAGAGATTCAGAAAACCAAACACAATTCCGCACACTGCTGCAAATGTATTTTGAAGGAATGAAAAACAAAAATTAATATTAAAAAAGCAAAAAAGTGAAAGAGGAAACCCAATTGCTTATTTGCTTACTTTTCCGCCAGAATATGTGATTCATCGTTCTCGAGACTTTTGTAACGTTAACGGCTCCATGCAGGTGTATGGTTAGGCTTCCTGGTCTCCTCCATCATTATGTGGCCCCTGTATATTGGTCTGTTTGTAAAATGTCCGTTCCGTTATCTCAGATTTTTCTCATTATTTTTTAGCTAATAGTTCTCATCAACGTTTTTCATTATTTTGATAATTATAATAATTTTTTTATTTTTTATTTTTATAAAGATTGCTTTACCATTATTGCCTAGATTTTTACTACTTGCAAATATTTTTATTTTTGAAACACCTGGAAATTAAGCAAAGAATTTTAGCATTTATTTATTTATTTATTTATTTATTTGATTTTATCTTGGATCCACCTGGAAATCAAGGATAGAGTTTTAGATTCGGACGTTGTTGCATATAATGGAAATTCTATATTTTTACTTTAGGTAACGCCTGTCAAGAGGGAATCAACTGCATATGATATGCTAGAATTGGGAAAAAGCTCCATTGTCATTATACTACGGGAATTGTTTGTGGAGAATCATTTCAACTTTGGTTTGTGTTCCATAGATTAATTATTCTAGCATAGCTGAATAGAAATGAGAAAGCATAATTAAAACGTCTTGAAATATATTTTTGTTTTCTTTGAGCGATTCTTATGAATCAATAGTAAATGAAGGCTATAGGATCCACCTTTCTCATACTCATAAGGTAATTAAATTTGGTTTAACAAATAATGTAGTAGAATTTTATTTGATTCATTTTTCATAAATTTAAGATATAATTTCTTATCAACTAATTGTATACTGTTACATCATTTAGTAAACAAAATTTAGTGATCCTTGCAAAACTCATTCGCATAACTAGAATGATCAAATTAACATTGAAGTGCTAAATGTCCAAAACGTGACTCGTTAATTCCTCCAAGCAAGACAAAAAGAAGCTAAAAGATTACACTGATTCTAAATGTCACCAATTATATATTGAAAACTTGCCTTTCAAGTCATCATTTCTGCAATATCAACATGCACCGCATGATTCTCAACATGACAAATCACTCCTACTAGTTGGAGTTATCTGGCCAGGATTTATTCCACAACGCAAAAATCCCAAATAGGGAATTCTAACCAGAAATAAAATGAGAAGCAATAGTATTAAAGAACTGAGCGGACGAGGAAATGCCAATCTCCAAGCCTAAAAAATGTGTAAGCTTTGGCGTGGGACGTGCTTACACCTTTGTTTAGGTTGGAAACACATTCCACTGATATAGAGATTTCCACAGCTGGGAATGAGAGTTCCAAAAAAACAATTACAATTGTTATGTTTTTCACACTCCCAGCTCAATCAAAGGATGGAGAGGGAGAAGGGGAAAAACTATAAAGAAAAATATATATATATATATATATATATTTTTGACTAAACAAAGAAAGTATAATCTAAATATCAATCTGCCAGACTGTTCCAATCTGGTGTAAAAAGCACATGGTAAAGTTATTGGTAATTGGTTCATGAACAAGCTAAATGCTCACAACTCACCATCCCATAGCTCTTCAATGGTTTTGTAGGCACCCAGAGTCTCGTGGACAAACATAGTACCCTTAATTAGCCTCTCCTGCACACCAGCAAAGGATCATAAAATCATTCAAAAGAATATAAAGACTTCACTTGAAAACCAATTTGGCTGTATCAAATTTTTATGAAGTGGAAGAAGAGCCCATCACCATATAATAAATTCCATAAGAAAGCAATAACTTTTTATAATTGTAAAATCCAGATAGACGCTTGAGTAATTTAAGCGTATCTGGAATTAGAATTGTTTGAAGTTTGATGAAGTGAAAAATAAATGAAAGAAGAAACTTGCCTGCTTAATTTCAGCAAATTTGGCAAACAAGTTTTCAGGTATAGACCAATCAAAGATATCGAAATTCTCCTTAATCTCAGCCTCAATTGTGCTCTTAGGAAGTATACTGTGACCCCTTGGTAGGCCCCAACGAAGAGAAACTTGTGCAGGAGTCTTGCACAATTCCCTTGCTGCCAAGGTTAAAACTGGATTGTTTAAGACCTGAGCCTTAGCTTCCAAATTTTGGGATCCCAATGGCGAATAGCCCTGAAATGGTAATAATAAACTTCTGGTGTGTTATGTAAAGCAATAGAAACTCAGCTTGAACCATTTTTGAACACTTGCCACTGGTCTAGTTCATCACTGCAAGTTTACAATGCAACTCAAGTTTTTCACTATTACACTTACAGATAAGTGAACCCTTAGATTTACAAAATGCATGAAGCTTTTTCTGCTGCCATATAGGGTGGCATTCCACTTGATTAACAGCTGGAGGTACCCGTGCCACATCTAACAAGTCTCCAAGTTTTTTGGAAGAGAAATTGCTAACTCCGATAGTCCGAACCTTGCCAGAGTCATAAAGTTCCTCCATTGCTTTCCATGTACCTGGTATGTCATGTTGGGTAAGGTCTTCAGGCTGAAACCTTACTATAGGCCCTTTTTTCACACTGACTGGCCAATGGATCTAAAACAAATTATGCGTCATTCATCAGCATACAAAAAGTGTTAAAATGCATTTACATATTAGTAGCAACTAGCAAATTAAGCTTCCTCATAAATTTTCATTCTTTAATAATTTCTTAAAGGCAGTACAAACTAAAACATATTAGTAGCAACTAGCAAATTAAGCTTCCTCATAAATCTTCCAAATTTTGGATTATTTATAGAGGGGAATTAGAGTTACCTTCTTCTCATTGCCATACATTTGAGCACAATCAAAATGCCTGTATCCCACCTGCACTGGCATATTTTACGGACTATATTCATGTAACACTGTATTAAAAAAAAATTAAGATAAAAACACTTACAAACATAGACGATTATACCTTAATGGCAGTAGTGATGGCGTTTTCAATGTAATCAGGATCGACATTCCAAGTCCCCAACCCAATGGAAGGAATTTTAGCCCCAGTATTCAACTTGAAGAACCGAATTGATTCCGCCATTGGAAAGTTTCACTGTTGACTATAATTACAAATAAGAAAATAGAATGACAGAATATATTATTGATTTTGTTTCTAAGTATAAATCATTTATATGATGTGTGTGTGTGTGTGTGTATAAAAAAAATAAAAAACACTAATAATTCTTATGATGCCAAATTTTCCTTCCCTTTTTCTCTGTTATGTAATCCTTCGGCATTTTCATAAGCAAACTAAAAACACTGCGGAATCTGATCATTACAATTTTAAGACAGAGTATACATATATATATATATATATATAGATACTAAAAAATTTGCAAATTACTTTTGTGAGAATAACGTAACGATAAAATGTAGAGGGAGAAAAATTATAATACTCTCGGAGTACTAAGCCTTTAGATACTCCTTCCATTTATTTTATGCCATTTGGACTACTCATCAGCAAACAATCTAAACACCTCTTCTCTTTCTTCCCACGGGAAAAATAAAAATAAAAATAAAAATAAAAACAGAGTTAGAGACATGAAAGCCTCCCAACCAACCTTTGGAAAACCAAAACTAACCTTTGGGTAACAAAAGCCAACCCAGATCTTTGATTATGGCTTTGGGTTAAGTTATAAATCTCATTTTTCATGATTAAGTTTTCTTTTTTCAACTTGGTGTCGGACTCTTGGAAAAGTGGAGCTGTGCCTATAAATTTGAGAGAGAGAGGATTGATTAGTATTTCAGATTGCCCAAAATTGCAACGGAGGACTTCAGATTGGATATTGGTAACGTTGAAAGAAATTGAAGCGTTTACTTCTGTATTTGCTAAAGCTCGTCAACACTCAGGCAAGAACAATTCTTGTTAGGCTGTTATGCCCGATATTTTTGGTGTTTTCTGTCTCTCTCTTCTCCATTATACGCCCTGTTGATTCAAGATTTCATAGGATATCACCGTTCAAGATCGGTTCTTTTTTTTGACTAAAAGAAAAAAAAAAGATTGGTTTTTTCTTACCCAGGTATTGGCATTTTTACAAATTGTCGTTTTTCATTTTGTTTTTCCAATTGGGTATTGATATATTCTGTTGGACTGCATCATTTCTTTGCTTGTTTGATTAATTTTTTTTTTTCTTTTGGTGATGTTTTAACTTTTTTATGGATTTAATGATTTGGGTTTTAAAATTCGTGGATTTGGGTTATTGTTTTGTTATCATTATTAAATTTGCTATCAATAGACTTCCGTAAACAGTTTGCAATGATGATGGGTTCAATGTGATTTTATTTTTTACTTTTTTATTTTTCTTTATTTGTCAAAAAAGCAGGGTTTTGCTTCTTGGAAACAACATTTGAATTGAAAGCATTTTCACTTCCAACATCCAACTGCAGCACTGCAAAAAGACCCTAATTAAGCCTTGACTCTGCCTTGGACTGGATGGATAAGGTAGTGGAAGAGGTAGAGAAGGCAAAGAAGGAGTGGGATGAGACTTACTCTAAGGTGGTGGAGCAAATAAAGGCAATAGAGGGTTATGCAAAATCTGTTGGGGTGGAGAAGAAAGATTCACTACCTAGAATGAATGGTCTTGCACAAGATGGCTTGGCTTTGCTTAATTCTTTGCAGTTTAAGCTTGATCTACTTGCCCCACAGTTGCCCACTGACGAACAGGCCAAATCTGCTAAGTCGTTGCTTGAGTCTTGGAAAAACCAATCCCAAAGGTAACACTCCCTCTCTCACATTGTTTATTTGCCTGGAAATGGATGAAAGTGAGTAGAATAGTTCTGCAGGAATACAAAGAAAGAAAAAGAAATTGTGGAAATCTACTTAAAAGAATAAATTGAGATTAATTAAGTAAAATTTTTTATTGTTGATTAATTTTATTGTCTTAGGCACCAAAAACAGAACATATTTATTAATTGTTTATTATTTTTCTTTTAGTTACCAAATTAGAAAACAAACATATTTGCAGTCTCTTTTTTATGTTACAGATATATGCCTCCCCCCCTTTTTTTTTTAACATTTTTTTCTTGGTTATGCTTTTACCAATTGTTTTGTAATCTTGATTAGTTTGAGGTTGAGTCTAAGGAATGCCAATTTACAAGCAAAGGCTAACATGAGGAAAGCTGCTCAGGAAGAGGTAATAGTCTTCTCTTTTGGCAAATGTTTAGGCAGTTTATTTTTTTAGAAATTACCTCATAAATGTTATCTTGCTTATTCATGTAATCCCCATAGCAATCATTTTCCTGCAAATACTGCCCTCCAATTTTGACGCATACTTAGTTATGTTCTACCTTTCCTTCTTACAAAGAAGCTTAAGAGGTTTATCATGTATGCATTATATATACATGATGTTCTTTAGAATAAGTTTTCTGATTAAAAATTGTAATTTAATATTAGATAATTTTGACCATAAATTTTGGAGTGAAACTGTGATTTAGCATGACTGTTGTAAGTGCAGAGAGAACTTCTTCTTGGTGGTGGAGGAGAGTCCACAATTCGCAGACGAAACTTACAGTATGTTGTTCCTCTTACCTTTTGCAAATGACATTCATTTATGCTCCATCCAGTCCACAGATTTTGTGCATTCTTTTAACTCTGGGAATTCTTTGTTGAATATTTTTTCCTACATTTTGCTGAATTTTGCTTTAAATCTGTCATGATTGTTTTTCAGGACAAAGGCTGGTATGACATCCGCTGCAGAAAGCATCACAGAGAGCCTTCGACGTACACGTCAACTGATGGTTCAGGTTAGCAACTGTATTTATTTTCCCTCTTTTCTTATTTGCTTATTTTACCACATATTTTTTATGAAATTATATTGTTATTACTTGGCTGAACTGAATTTTCTCCTTAAATTCGTTTGTTCATGTAGGAAGTGGAAAGAAGCGCAAGCACACTCATGACTTTTGGTAAGTTATAGTCATTCCTGGATGTTGTTTAAAATCTTTCCCTACGATAGAGATATGAAATACTCTTTGTTCTGCGCCCCATTTTTGGTGACATGTAGTTTGTTTTGTTTTTGGTTTTTTAATCTTGTCTGTTCTTTTGGGATGTACTTGGTCTGGCTTTCCTATATGGTACATTTCCATAGTTAGACAAGTGAAAGTTTTGAGCACACAGAATAAAAGAGCAATAAATCTGAAGTGAGGTATTCAAGGGATTATAGAATAATGAAAATCTATTGTCTTACCAAAACAACCTTCAATATACCATCAAGCTTATTGATCTCTCTTTTTCTTCCTTGGTAAATTGTTTATTGTACTCTCAAGGAAGAAAAGATTAAACTATTAATTTATATTGATATATGTAAGCAGCAGAATCTTCACCATTTCTTTGTTAAGGGAAAGATTTGGCTTTTGTTTAGAATGTAGTTGCACTTAAAATATTACCTCAATTAGTTAAGATTATTTCCTATCTTTCCTCTCTTTTTTCACAACAAACACTGTGATTTTAACACCTCACCAGTTTTCTTAACCTTTTCGTTTCACTCTTCTGCTTAAGCAATCAACCACTGTGTTTGATTTAACATAAGCTGTGAAAATTTAGATGCTTCCATTCAATTCCAAGAAAATTAATTTTCTGGATGACAACATCAGAATGCCAAAATATATTGTCCTGCTAGTGGCTTTCTTTTAGGATAATGCAACTGGCACAACAAGTAATAAACAACTTCAAGTTCTAATTCAATGAAGGGCCATGACAGAGGATACCGTTTTATCTAATCTATTAAAAGTAGGGTGTTAGTGGTCACCATGGGAGATGGGTTTCTGCACCCAGCTTTGATGTATTATAGGTTGTGGTATGGTGATGGAAGTATGGAGTTTGCTGTGTTTCAAGACAGGTGGATTGCAGTTTGGCTATGGAGGTCAACTTCAAACCACCAAGGCTTTTATAATTAGTTCTTGGTCTATGATCATTGTCTGATGGCAGTTCTGTCGACTGGTTATGTGGGGCATGTGCAAGGGAAAGCTGGATAATGGTGTCCTGTCTTCCTCTCATAATTCGCTGACAATACTCTGTAAAAAGGTTTCTGTACTGCTGAAGATGTTACTGATGGACCTTTTTAAGTCCTCTAACCCAATTTTTTCTTTATCTACAATTTAAGAACCTATTGATCTTTAATGCGTGCATTTAGTGGTACCAAATTGAGACAGTTTAAAATATTGTATATGACCTCAAAGAGCTGGAACTCCATAATTACTGCGTTGGTACATAAGTCATGTATTGGTGTGTTTGCAGATGACGTATGAGACTCATTTTTCCATTTGTTTTCGAGACTTGAGCATGGTGTGGGTCTAGACTTTGTGTCCTAATAGTGGATGTGTGTTTTTATCTTTGGATTCACAGACGAATCAACAGGAGTTTTAAAGAAGGCTGAAAGTGAATACAAGGGCCACCGCTCGTTGTTGATGCGAACCAGAAACCTACTCTCCACGATGCAACGACAAGATGTCATGGATAGGTATAAGAAAGGAAGGATTTCCTTTCTGTCTGTACTAATATATGCACATCTGCTGAATCTAATGATGGAATTCTTGCTTACAGGATCATACTTGCAGTTGGATTTTTCTTGTTCGCTTGTGCTGTTCTTTATGTTGTTTCGAAGCGCATCGGTATACTAAGATTGCAGAGGACTGTCACGGCTGCCTTTAAGGCTGGTGTCCGACAAGCAGATTTTGGACGTAGACCTGTTGAAAATGGTGTAAATCCTGCGCAGATTCTTGAGAATGCGGTTCATAAGGTGGAAGTTCCATTGGAAAGAGCTATGCATGATGAACTTTGAAATATTGTATTTTTTTTTTTCCCCCTATATTACAAATGTATTATTTTTTTCTAATGGGGTATTTGGATAGTAATAAAATTAGTGAGAATTTAAAATTCTATAGGAAAGTGAAATTTTCTCTAAACATTTGTGGATCTCAGTGGAAAATAAATCTCGTAGTGTAGAAAATTAATAGGGAAAGTGGATCCTATTAAAAATGTGTCATTTTAAAATTCCCTAATAAACTAATATTATGTATTTTTTTAATTATAACTTTATCCTTTAATTTTAGTATATAAATTTATTTAATTATTTGTAAATTTTATTTTATTCCATAATTAATCAAATACGATAAAAAGAATCCCAAGAAAATTTATTTTCAGAAAACTGAATTACAAAAAATTGAATATTGTTTATTTTTTGGTTTCAATTTCCTCCATTTTCTTTTTACAAGGGAAAATTTTTTTTTATGGTGATCTTCGACCAAAGTTCCAACTTCCAACTCTTGCAACACCGAAATGCATAATAAATGTTGTCTTTAATACGAAACTTTAAATGGTATGCTGATTATTATCATTATAATATGGGTAAGTTATTACACATTGAATTTTTTGGTTTAATATTTTATGTTGAGGGTATATTTGCTTGTTTACCATTATCTTTTAACAATTCTAAAATAATTTTTTACAGTTTCATTCTTTATATACTACCGTTTAAATGTATAAAAATTATAAAGTTACTTAATACAATATTATTTATTTCTAAAATATCTAATCATACCATTCCAAAATTGCAATCTTTTACAAATAAATTTTTTTAACAATTCTAAATTGACTATATATGATCCCATAAAAATTAATTTTACTAGACTATTCTTCTCTTCTTTTTTCTTGTTTTGAATTTGGGTTGGTTTTCATCTTCTTTATTTTTTTATTTTTTTTAATCATTTTTCAATGGCATGACGTGTTATTTATTTGAAAGGAAAAAACCAACCATCAAGAACAATGGAGAATAGCTGGCGACTGGGATTGACATAACTTATGAACATATTTGGAATATTAAATTTTTTTAATCCAACAATTTCGTAATTTTTTTGTGAAGTATATTTTTAAATGATTCGATCATAAAATTTTTTATAACTAAAAATGTTCAGTTGTAAACTTCTGAACATATTAAAGCTATTCAATTGTATATTTCTGAACATCTTCAAAATTATAACTTATTATTTTGAAGCATTTAGTCATAAACTTCTGTTCAAATTTTCAAATGTTAAGTTGAAATTTCTGAAAGTTGTCATTTTGTTTAGTTGTATATTTCTGAACATATAACTCTACATGGGTACAATTTTAGATGCTAGGTTGTAAATTTTTGTGTAGCTTTAAAATGATTACCCTGTTTGTTGTAAATGTATTGGCATAGTCACCAACACATTCTTATCAAATACTTCCATTATCTATATCTTTTCATCCTGCATATATTTTACATTCAATTAGATGTAAACCTTCAATAATTAAAAAAAAAAAATTGACATATTTCATAATGTACGATATTTAATATCTATATATACATATATAATGTTCGACAGATAAATACCAAATATGTTAATAATGTTCGAATGAACGCTTCTGAATAATTAAAAAATATTCAATTTTAAACTATCAAATAAAAGATAAATTTTAATATATCAGAATTAAATATAAAAATGTTATTTCCACCTGTTGTTGGTAAGCGATAGAAAAAAAAAATCCATACTAAAATAATTATCATAAAATAAAATAAAAAAAAATAAATACATTTTACTATATCATTTTTTTGATTAATTTATAAATAACTATTGTAGCTGCAATTCTAATTTATAATGGAATCTAAAATAAAGATATAACGTATTATTTAAAAAAAAAATTGTATAAAAAAATTATTTAAATAAATTTAGTTAATAATTATTTTTAATAATAATTTTAAATATGGATAAAAATATAAATAATTAATAAAATTATATTGAATCCAAAACGGACTAGAAATCCTCCTTTAAAATTTGAGCAAGTGAAAGGCGTATGCGAAAGAAAATTGAAAAAGAGTTGTTTTTGGTAAATAGAATACTAAAAAAAGTCGGAAATTATGTAATTTACTGTTATTATTTTATCACCAACTTATTTAAATATGAGGTATTGAATTCAGTGATAAAATAAAAAATAAAAACAAAAACAGAAGATATTATTTAGATTAGGTTATGTCAAGATTGACACATTTATTTATTTTGAAACAATGATGATATTTTAAATTGTCACATGCAAGTCAAATTTACAAATCACTGTAATAACGTGGTGATTAATGCCAGCTCCACCATATCAACATTACATCACATAATAAATTACTCCGTAGTCCACCAAACGTATTAAAGAATATATATTGCCCTTTTCATTTTTCAGATTCCGGATATTAAATATTGCATCATGATTATTATATATGTATGTATATATATATTTATAAATGAATGGTTCTTCAGCAATGAAAATCAATAACAAATTATTGTACTGATTTTTGTTTATTTATAATTATTATTATTTTTTCCTAAATTAATATCAAATACAGAGTAGATGGAGCAAATTTATTTTGGCGAATCCAGAAGTTTTTGGAAAATATAGTGATTTCAAAGCTGGTTGAGAAATTATCCAAGTCATTTTCCCAACACATAACCCTTTCATCGGTTTTAATTACCAAATCTGGAAAACCGCTAATTCAGTCTACCAAACTTTCCGTTTTCCTTACATATTTTTTTTTTTTAAAAAAAAAAAGAAATTTGTTGGTCCGAATTAAAGAAATAATCAAATACATACCAAAGATTCCAAGTACAGTGGTGTTTCTTTAAGCTGAAGATTTCTCAATTATTATTGTTGTTATTATTATTATTATTGGCTTCATTGTCGAAAAACCAAACCGTAGATCTTCTTCGACTTTTCTACTTCTGTTTGGATTTCATCAAAATTCGATGTCTTTTCTGTGCCTACATAAATGGAAATTTAGACGAGCTGTGATGGGTAGGTTCTGAAATCTAGGGTTTCAGTTTTTTGGGGACCATTTTGTTGTTCACTGTGTTTGGGCTCAGAGAGTGAGTAGAGGAAGATAGACGGACACAAAATGAAGGGGTTGGTGGGTAGACCAGGTTCTGTAAGTGGGCTGTTACTGAGATTAGGCCAATTTTCTTGTGCCGCAGCTTCCATTGGAGTTATGGTCTCCTCCACTAGCTTCGCCACTTACACTGCTTTCTGGTACTCTCTCTCTCTCTCTCTCTCTCTCTCTCTCTCTCTCTTTTAATAATAATTTTTATTCTGTAATGGTGTTTGCTTGTATCTTTAGCTGCAGTTATATTGTTATTGTTTCTTTGTATCTAATTCTTTTTTTTTTTTAGGGCATTTTTCACTAATTTTGTTAAGAAAGTATGAATCGGTTACCTGGGTGGTGTGTTTTTCCATTGGATCAGCCTTGTTCAACTGTATTTAATTGATTCAAATTCAGTTATTTTTTGGCCTGCTATACTTTGTCTATCAAAAATTATTTAGACCTCCATAAGTTACAATTATTGTTTTATGAATTAAAATCCTGGTTTAGGTTTTGCATTTTTTATTTTACTAGTTATTGTCAGTTATATGCATGCATTGGTGTTTTAAATAACAGAGCAAATATAATAGAATTTGTGTGTTTTATGGGATCCTTGTTCTTGAGACTTCATGGATTAGCTTCTTGTTTCCGCTATATAAGTTCAGCTTTATGAATAAGCCATTGAAATTGTCTGTCGTCGTAATTTTAAAAATTGAGTTGGGATTGATTCTTGCCTTCTTGGTTCAAAATATATGTATGACCCTATCGAGAATAAATATAGCATGGTGCTAAATGCTGATATTTCTAATGTACTATTTTTGTTGTTCCCTAAAAATGTGGTTAGAAAGCTGTCTCTGACTATGGTATGCTAAGTATATAGAAAAACTGTTTGTTTAGTTCAATAAAGGTGTAACATGGGGCATTATATTGGATTATCTTCATTAATGAGTTTTTGTTGTGTTAATGTGAATATAGCGTTTGCAACCTTTAAATCTCATGATATATATATAGATATATATATATATATATATAGTCCTTCTATGGTTAGGACGGTCTTGACCAAAATGGTGTGTGTGTGTATATGTGTATATAATATACACACATGCTATTTTTGGATAAAAGTAATTTTTTTAATTAAAGATTTATTGATGTACTCTTGCGTTTAATATTAAGAGGTAAATGTTGATTAATGTAATCGCTGCATTCCCTGCAAATTCAAATACCTAGTACTGTGAATTATTTATCTGCACAAAATTTGATGGTAATCTTTTTCTTTGATTCAGCTATTTGATTGCATCAATGGGACTTCAAGTTTTGTGGAGCTTTGGACTTGCATGTCTAGATGTTTATGCTTTGAGGAGAAAGAGGGACCTGCAAAATCCAATCCTAGTTAGTCTGTTTGTTGTTGGAGATTGGGTATGCTACTTCTTTCTTATACTCTACTACTTTATCTTGGTTGAACTGCCTGAAAGCACTGTCACCAGTCATAAGATCTTCTATGCTAAATTGAAAAATAAAACTTTGGGACAATTATCTTATCTTTCAGTAGTTATTTAATTGACATATCATAGATTTTCATGTTTATCAATACACCTCCCATCTTCACGATTTCAGTAGCTTATTAATGAACTAGTTTTGCGAAATAACGGCCATAAAACACCAGTATGTTGTATGTGATCGGAATTGTGAACCTTGCAATTTATGATTAACAAAGTAACATAGTATGCTTAAACAAATCAGCATGTGATTGTTGATAAGCGGCATCTCTGTGCTGTTGCTGCTATTTCCTGTTTGAGGTTGATGTCTTCTGTAACTTGCTGATATTCCTTTTAGGGGCAAATTAGTAGCTGAACAATGTGTTACTGGTTGTGAACTAGGATTGATTTGGGTGGAAGAAACTGTAGTTGTTTTTTATCCAGGCATTGTAGATATATCTAAATGACCTTTTTTTCGCCCCCCCCCCCCCCCCTCTTTTCTTTTGGGTGTGCACTGAAAATTATCTGAAATTTTTCGCAGGTTACAGCTACTCTATCACTGGCAGCTGCAAGCTCATCAGCAGGGATTGTGGTTCTTTATGCAAAGGATATGAATTTCTGCGCCTTGCATTCTTATCATCTCCCTTGTACCAAGTATCAGGTCTCTGTAGCTTTGGCATTTATCACTTGGGCTCTTATTTCGATGTCATCCCATGTGATGTTTTGGATCTTATTAAACTCAGTTTAGACTCTTCTTCTTTCAATGTCAAAACAAATGTACACTACGGTATCCATTAATTCTCATTGTAAATGCAATTGTTTCTGTATCATGCGGTCGCTATTTTCTGTTCTTAAGTTTTAGATTCCGTTTCAGTTGCAACATATGTGGTCGTACATGTGGGGTAGGAGCATGTACGGTCAGTTTTTCGCATTCCCATGCATCATTAATCCTGTTAGGTTATCTTCAAAACACTTCCCTACAAATTGCAATCACGTACCAAATATATGAAACTATGATTTAACTTTCCTTGCAAGTAATTAGTACAATTAACTTGTATTCAAGCACCAAGCATCACCTAAAGTGAATTGAACTGGATCATCGTTTTATCAGGGAGCAACATAATAAACAAGTAAAATATTAAAATTTTAGAAACATGAAGCAATGTAAATGCTACTAAAACGATCGTTACATGACAATCTCTGGCTTCAAAATGCTTGATTTAATCTCCTTGTGAGGCAGGATAACACCCCCATTGCTATAAACTTCATCACCTACATGAACATCTTCTCCTAAGATTGTCATATTCTCTATCCGAGCCCATCTTCCGACACTGGAATGCCATCCTAGGATGCTATAAGAGATGCAAGCATGCTTCTTTATACGAACGCCACGCATTACAGTACAATGCGAGAGCCTAACCCCTGACTCGATTACACATCCTGGACCAACAGCTACATCCGGTCCAATCAGACATTCATCTCCAATCAAGGCAGTCTCATCCACTAGAACATTCCCAATAATGTTTGAGCCAGTGGCCAACTTAGACGATGATTTTTTTCGCAGGGAATCAAGATATAGTCTCAGACCCGTTATATAGTCCTTGGGCTGTCCAATGTCCATCCAAAACCCAGGCAGTACCATAGCATACAACTTTTTCTCAGCAGCAATTTTAGGGAAAACCTCTTTCTCGATTGAGGTTGGCTTCAGTTCAATCCGATCAAGAACAGATGGGTTCAACAAGTAAATCCCAGCATTGATCTTGTTTCCAACAAATATCTTTGGCTTTTCTACAAAATTTTGAACTTTCCCTGTAGTTTCATCCATAACAACAACTCCATATTTCGATGGCTCATCAACCTTTTAACAGAAAGAGAAATAAAAAAAGATCATTTCCTTCTCAAGTATGGAAAAAGACACAGAACAATCAAATAGTTCTAAAAGGGTGTTCATAAGTCACCTTTGTCACGATAATGGAAGCTTCCCCTCCATGGCTTTTATGAAATTCAATCATATCCTTTAGCGGGTACTCACTAATTACATCACTATTAAGGACAAAGAAGGCCTCACCAGAGCCATCTATCAATTTATCCCTAGCTAAAGCTAAGGGACCTGCTGTACCCAGTGGTTCTGTCTCCTGTGAGCAGGTGATCTTGATTTCAAGCTTTTTCTCAAACTCTTTCAAAAAATTAAGCATAACCTGAAAGACAAGCAAAGGGTTGGCAGATTGTTTCATCATATGATCTCTGCACTTAAAATTCTGCCGCAACAAAGAAATCCGTATAAAAGTTTTGCAGCTTATGGCTTGTCATTTTACCTCTGGTTGGTAACTGATAGCCAACACCACTTCTGTCACTCCAACAGCTTTGAGAGCTTCAATCTGGTTACAAAAATCCATATATATGTACGGTTCATAATCAATTAAAAGAGGTAAAATAGAACTGATTGCATGACTATAATTACAAAGTAGAACAATCTTTCCAATTACGTTTCTGTGTTTCATTCTTTGTAAATTGCATGACTAAATTGTTTACATAGACCATTCCTTTTATGAAGGCACATAAAAATCAATACAACGAAAAACATAATTAGAACCAAAGCCAATAACACCTGAAAAACCAAATGCAGAAAAACAAACAAAATATTTTTTCATATTTCAAATTAATACCTGATGCAGGATCATGGGTTTGTTGGCAAATTCAACCAGTGGCTTGGGGGCGCTGAGGGTCAATGGCCTCAGCCGCGTCCCGAACCCTCCAACGAGAATAAGCGCCTTCATATAGAATAACTACTCGGATCCTCTTTCTCCCCCTATATGACCTGCAGTGAACCAATATTACATTCAGCCAGTACCAAGGCAAAGCGTGAGTAAATACCCATCACATAAAAAACACACAAAAAAGCAATGATAAAACACAAAGGTGAAATGGAAAATGCAGCAAATCTCATCGACCAGTAGGTATCATTCAGGCAACATATACATTGCCAATAACGAAGCCGTTGGATTCAATTCTAAATGGCAAAACCTCGCAAGTCAAAGTTGAACATCTGAGCGTAGAATATTCACACTAATAACAATAAGGAGAAACATTAAAAATTAAGGAAAAAAATAAAAATAAAAACCTTAATTTGCATTATAGAAATCAAAGAAAGAAGCTTTACTAAATGATGCATTCACGCAAACTCCATTGGGTATTTAAAAAACACACTACAGGGGTCATTCAAATAATAAAACGAATATATTTTGAAAAAATAAAAATAAAATGAAGAACATGGTAAATTTGCCGCAGTAAATATGAACACCAATCGATCTAGTAATTTTTTTAAAAATAAATAAATAAATAATTAAAAAAAAAAAACAGAGAGCTGACAGAGAGGGAAGAGGTGCTTACCTGCTGCTGGCGTTTTCACTTGGTTAGCCGCCGAATCGATGGTCGGCGATCTTCAATTCCCCAATTTTCATAAATATTCGTTTATTATTATTATTATTTTCTTAGGAAAGAAAAACAACAATCAAATTTCCATAAAAAGGAACAAAAACCAATGTTAACAAAATTCCAAGAAGCCACGTCATGTCTCTAACCAAAAGCTGCCACATCAGCTGTTATGTGATTCACCGCATGTGATACGAAGCAGTTTCTAGGCGTGTTGCTTAAGTATGTACTTTTTATTTTTTTATCCGCTTACTTAATATGTACTTATCCGTATTTTACAAATTATAACAAGTATTTTTACCCAAAAAATACCTTTAAGGTAATATATCTGTACTTTATAAATTATATGATATTTCAAAAAAGTTTATATGTACATATGAAAAAAAAAAATTTAAATAATAATATTTATGCCTTTCCAAGAAAAAGAAAGAAACATGACATAAAAAGTACAAATATTGCAAATTTAAGTGTTATTTGTTAATTTGTTTAGTTTTAGTTTTTTTTTTTGTAATTTTTTAAAATTATGTATAATTTATTTATTTTCATAATTTATTAATATTAATTTATCAAACGTATCAATTAATTACAAATATGAATAACAAAAAAAAAAAACAAACAAAAACTAAAAACAATATATGTATTTTATAATCTATTTATTTATTTACTTTTTATTTTTTCCTCTTTTTATTTATTTAGATTTATAATTAATAAAGCTATTTAATGATTATCAATTAATATTAATAAAAAATTGAATATTTTAACAAAGGACATTTTGTCAAAATTGCCAATATGATGTACTTTTTCTTTTTTCAATAATTTAAGATACATTTTTATTTTCTACTGTATATAATTTACCCCCAGAAAAAAAAAAAAAAAAAAAAAAAAAAAAACTTGGCTATTTACATCTTTTTGTCATCATCTTAATCGAGCGTGCATCCCATTTCTTCATGCTCTTCCGTTTACACACCAAAAAATTGGAGGATATATAATTCTAATACAGAAACACAGTGTCTATATCTTTCTCTCCCCATGTTATGTAGGATAATAAAACACAGTAGCAAAAAGATCATGGAAATTAATGGAGAAAAGTCGTTTTTGTTTAGAGTTTGATTAACTAATTTTCACCATTATGGCAAATTAATTACTACAATACAATAATTGCTAGGAATTAGCAGCAACCTAACTGGTAGTAGCAATACTAATAATATGCTCAATCTCATGAGCAACCTCTTTCATGGAAGGTCGATTTTGTCTCTGATCATCCAAACAAGAAGCTGCTAAAGACCCCAGTGCTTTCATTGTCTCCATTTCCAACTTACTACTTCTCCCCTTAAGCACTGGGTCTACAGCTTCCATCAATCTCTCTTCCATTATTATCTTCTTCATGTAAACCGCCAAGTTCACATCTTCTTCTTCCCTATTGAAATCAATAGCTTTCATGGAAGTAAGAAGCTCCAACAGAACTACTCCAAAGCTATAAACATCGCTCTTATCGGTAAGTTGAAAATTCCGATAATAATCAGGGTCAAGATATCCAAGGGTACCCTGAGCACAAGTGAAAATGTGGCTGTTGTTTGTTTCTGTTTTCTCTACCAACCTCGATAGCCCGAAATCCGAAACCTTGGCGTCGAGTTTCTCGTCGAGAAGAATGTTGCTGGACTTGATGTCTCTATGGTAAATCGGAGGCACTGCCGACGAGTGAAGATAAGCAAGGCCTTCAGCCGTCTGATGAGCGATCCGTAGCCGGTGGATCCAGCTGAGTGGTGCCCTATTCGATGAATGGTGTCGATGGAGATGATCGAAAAGAGTTCCATTGGGTATGTACTCGTAGATCAAGAGCGGTTGCTCGAGCTCAACACAGCAGCCAAGTAGTCGAACAAGGCTCTTATGGTTCACTTGACAGAGAATTCTGACTTCATTTAGGATTTGGTCCATGCCCTTTGTGTTTCCTAGCTTAGCTCGTTTGATTGCGGTGGTGATTCCGTCGTCGAAAACTGCTTTGAATACCTCGCCGAAGCCTCCGGAGCCGATGAGGTTGGCCTTGGAGAAGTTGTTTGTTGCCTTTGTTATCTCTTTGCCTGTGAAAATCCTGGTTGATTTGCCACTGCTTTTGGAGTTTAGTATTTGTTCTCTCTCTTTTATTAGACTTTTCTGTGCTTGTCTTTGTAAGTTGGATCGGTGGTGTTTTTTGTAGAGTAGAATTCCAATTATGAGGATTAGTAGTAGCGCTAGTCCAGCAGAGACAGCCATAGCCATAACTGTAAAATGATTCAGTGAAATGAAAAAATGGTATTCAGAGATGGAATATTGAAAGAGAAAATGTTAATGGAAAAGTAAGAGAGTTTGCTAAATTTAGAAGAGCAAACCTCCAATGAGCTTGGTTTTTTTCTTTCTGATTTTGCAGCCCTTTGATCCATGCTTACACTGCATTTCTAAAGAGAAAGAAGATAGAGTTTCATTAATAAATCCAGTATGGTAAAATGTTTCATTTCTTTTGGTGAATTCTTCTAATTTTATGAGAGTATAATTTATAAAACACGGTAGTAAATATGTAAAAGAAATATTTTAAATAATAGTTTAACTAGTTCCCTAAGACCTTAATAATCTATTATCTTTTCAATTGAAAAGTAATTATTATTTCATGATAAAATATCTCCACAAGATTAAAAGAAAAAAATAATAGCAATTTTGTTTGGTATTAAGAAACAATAGCATATAAAGGAACAAACATTTGATGTTTAGTTTTTATTGCTTGATAAAGAAAATTCTAGGAATGAAATTAAAAATAAGAATACCATGGTCCATGGATAAATGTAAACATCCTACAAATTTTAACTTACCACAAAAGCTAAGAGAAATTCCTATTTTCTTTGTAATAAAGAAATATTTAGAATTTAATTCAACCAAAAATGGATTAATGGTGATTAAATTTAAATGTATTATATGCCAAAAATATGAAAGGAGATGGCAAAATGGCTGCTTACTTTGGCATAACCCATTGATGGGGTCCCACCTAGAACCAGCGTTACAGAAACACCTCATCTGTCCAACACTAAACGGATTAACCAAACACTTGGAATTCAGCAACTCCGTACAATCCATCGGCCTTTTACAAGTGGGCTCCAGCGGCAAAACCCACTCCAACTCCAACCCTGGGCTGGGCCACTTCTTCAGAGCAGCTGTCTGATCAAAGTTCACAAAGCTCTGATACGCCGTGCACCCTCCACCGTGGACCCCAACAAAGTAAGGGTTCTGGGACCCACCCGTCCTGAACGTGCAGCACAACGACGTCGTCTTGCAAGCCACCGCGTTGTCCTTGATGTAGTCGTGGCAAACGCGCGTCGCCGAGCAGTTTATCGGCGCCCGAAGATTCAGAATGGTGTCCGTACAGTTCAAAAGGAAGACGGTGTTGCTGCCGGTAATTTTGAACGGATGGTTCTCGTCGAGGTGGATCCCTTGGCTCTCAAAGTCTTCGGAGATGCAAGTATTGCTCCCGGAGAGTCCGGCGGGTCGGATCACTATCCGCTGGGTTAACGTGTCGATGGACATGATCGGGTAAGACGACCCGTTTAGAGCGTCGAGCCAAAGTGTCCCGGCAGTGCACCGCATTTTGTACCACGGGTCTCCGCAATCGGGTTCCGTGCTCAGTGGATACGGTACTGGAGTCCGACCACAGTTTCCACAGGGCCGGAATGCCCAAACGGAGCTTGAGAAATATGATAGCGATAAGATTGTGAGTGAGAGGATGTGGAGGAGAAACCATTTTTTCTCCATTGGTGTACAAATGGAGTTGGGAGTTGCAGTAAGTAGTTAGCTTGTATATGCAAGAAAATAATGAGACCAGTGAGCATCGTTGGTTGACATATAGATAGTATTTAATAAACAATAAAACAAGATCATGGAGTTCAAAAACCCAAAAAATCCCGTCCCGTATGGCCTCAATGTTTGGAATGATTATAGTAGATTTAATATTTTTAGAATAAGGTGCTGGTCCTTGAATCAACCGCACTATTCTGTAAAATGAAGTAACTTGCTTTTTTTTTTTTTTTTTTTGGGTTGTTTCGGGTTATAAAAATGAAGTTCAAAGATTTTTAATTAGCGCTGTGACTCACTCAAGCTGGTCTTAATTAATTGGTATATATAATATTATATATATATATATATATATATGACATCAATTTTGCTTAGGGGGATATGGGTTGGTGTTTTGTTTTAGAGAAAAAGCATATATAAGAGAAATGTTTTAATTTTGTCTCCAATGGTATTTTTTTATGGGCGTAAGTGTGCTGTGTTGGTAATTCAGATACAGTATAATGTGGATTTTTTGGAGTTGTAAATGCCGTGAACATTCGTCTACATCGTTGATATACAGGTTTTGAGCACGAACCCCGTTTTTAGAAAATTGTGAATTTTTACTCTCCAATGAAAATATTGCAGGGTGGATATGCTTGTGTGGGTACAATCATCCCACTTGATGATTCGGGATATGATTCATTGGAGGAGCCGAGCTAGTAACACTCGTTGCAGATTTCCGAGAACAAAGAAGTAGCACGCCGTTAGTGGTTCCTGTTCCTTTCGCCATCGTAAAGGCTTATATCGAGGCTTGTCTCAACCATGCCAAGCCCATACCATGGTACATAATCTTCAAGGCCCAAAAGCCTAATGTCTATTGCCGTAGCACCACCATATGACACGTCTTAGATTGCACTCCTTTTGGAAGTGGATCGAGACCATCAGTTGACCGAAATTAACGCTTAACTTGGGGAAGTCATCATATGACGTCGTTTCAACCGCATATGGTCGAGGAACCCCAAATTTTTAAATGTATTGGCTTAACGATCCATCTCATTAGGGTTAGGAGTCAATTACCTTGTGCAATAAGAAAACCACATGCTAAAGGTTATAAATTTATAGAACGCAGGTTTATAACAGTGTAGAATTGTGCTCGAACAATTCTTATATTATGTATGCCGTTTTCTTAGAAATTTGTTTCAAAATAATAATAATAGTACCTAATGAGAGCTAGCGATCGCTCCAGACCGAATTTCCATTTGGTCTTTTTGCCAAGCAATTTTTGGATCATTTTGATCAATTTGACGAATGCTAAAACACTAATTTTGAAGAATAGCTTTGTTACTAAGTTGTTCTAAAGTGGGAAAATACATGATGTTAAAAAAAAATTTATGAAAATGAGATACAATTCATTATTCTTGTAGCTGTTATACTTGGGAAATTCTATGGACTTTTCTTAAAACAGGCTATGAATACATGTCCTTGTGTTTTATTTTTAGCTCAGCTGAAGTGCTGGCCAGCTCCTACCCATATATATATATATATAATTTTTTTTTTTCCCATTATAGCAACATTGGACATATTGAACATTCTAACATTAAAAGGAAACTAACAGCACAAAAACCAACAAAAAGGAAAGGGAGGAAGAATGTGTCTTCAATCTCTTGAGACTTCTAAGTCACATCATGAGTCATCGAGTTGAACAGTGGCATGGATTAACTGTGTTTTGTCTTGGGGAGTTAGAAAATACTAAACACATCACACTTAAATGAGTATGTTCCCTTGTCCACTTTAGAATAACTAGATCCAAAGCCATCCAAATACCTTTGTTTATAGCACCCCAGAACAGTGTTCCCCAATTATCAATTTCAATGTGCTCCTAACCACTTGTTTTGGTTTTATTCTACATTTGTCCTTTGCTTGGTGGCCATTTCCTAGATATTGGAAAATGAGAAATGCTTATATTCTTAGAAAATGAGCCACAGTTCCCTATTTCTAAGCTCATTTGTGTCCATTCGGTGCTACACCAAAAATAGTGTAATAGATTGATTCTACTAATCTTTTTTCTTGTCATTAGTAACTATAAATACGCCTAATTGAATCAAATTATTATATTAAATCAAATTTAAAGTTTTCTAATATATCGGAACAAAAAGTACCTCTTTCGCATCTTTACAAGGCCCACTACTTCCTCTGGCTGAGATTCAGAATTAAAATCCTCTTATCCCAATATAAAAAAAAGGTTAAAAAATTAAAAATTAAAAATTAATCCTTCCTTTTCATAGATGCGATTAATGAAGTTACTACACAGGCATAAAAAAGGAGTTCAATTTTATTATCAAATTTTTTTTCAATATTAGTATTTTTTTTTTTTCCTCATTAATATTAATAAGTTTAACATAAACTGATTTTGAAAGGTGTGCGCAACTATTTCTCCGTTCACTGTTTTACTTTCTATCATTTAACAAAGGGGAAAATTTATTTTATGGCATTGCCAAGAAAATTTCACCATTAAAACCATGATGCAAATGCAAGTTGTTTTTAGGGTCATAACAAGAAAACCAAGTTAACAAACTGCAGGTCAAGATTGAATTTTAGCTCTCCGAAAATCTAATTGAGGTGTGAACTTCCACTTTACCTCAACCCTCTGTCTCTGTTTCTCCTTTAAACAATGAAAACAGAGCCTTTCATAAGTGTATCTCTGTTTCTCCTTTGAACAATTAAAACAGAGCCTTTCATAAGTGTATCTCTGTTTCTCCTTTGAACAATTAAAACAGAGCCTTTCATAAGTGTATAGTACATGTTCATATATATATGGGTGGAAGACTTTAATTGTTGACAGTGTATAGTACATGTTTATTATTTAGTTAAATTTTCATCTATGTTTTGCTGAGAATTTTTTTTTTTTTTTTTTTGGTTTTAACATAACCTGCCATGTTTACATACATATAGTTAATGCAAGTAAGAAATAAATAAAATTGTTTTTTTCACATAATAATTGAAGATGGATATTGATTAAGATATAAAAATTTAAAGCTGTACAAACCCTTCTTAATCCCAAATATATTTTTATTTAATTAGCTGTTGCCATATGGTTAAAAAAAAAAAAAAAAAAAAAAAGAAAGAAAGAAAGGAAAGAAAGGAAAGAAAAGAAAAGAAAAAAAGAAAAAAAAGAAAGTGATGTCATTTTTACCAAAAGAAAACGAAAATACAACCAAAATTATTGGCCTGTTTTCTTACAAAGGAGTAACAATTACATACACCTTAAGTTGTAGAAATCTCAGTACCAGTCGAAAGTATACTAATAATATACTCAATCTCATCAGCTACTTGTTTCATTGAAGGCCTATTGTGCCTTCTCTCATCCAAACAAGCCGCAGCCAATGACCCTAATGCCTTCATAGTCTCCAACTCTATATTGCTAGCTCCATCTTTAATCACAGGATCAACAGCATCCATCAATCTCTCTTCTCTCAAAACCCTTTTCATATAAACCACCAAATTGACATCCTCTTCATCTCTGTTGAAATCTATAGCTTTTTTGGAACTCAAAAGCTCCAACATAACAACTCCAAAGCTATAAACATCGCTTTTATCAGTCAATTGAAAGTTGAGATAATATTCCGGATCAAGATAGCCTAAAGTACCTTGAGCACAAGTTGTTATATGACTTGCACTTTCTGCCACTGCAAGCCTCGAAAGCCCAAAATCAGAAACTTTAGCATCTAGCTTCCCGTCCAGCAAAATGTTGCTTGATTTTACATCTCTATGGTAAATCCTCGGTACCGAAGAATAATGGAGATAGGCAAGTCCTTCGGCTGTTTGATGAGCAATGCGAAGACGATCAATCCAAGAAAGAAATGAAGCATATTTTTGGTTTCCATGCAAGTGTTCGAAAAGATTGCCGTTTGGGATGTACTCGTAGATTAAGATAGGCTGTTCGAGCTCGATGCAACAGCCTAGGAGTCTGACTAAACTCCGGTGGTTAACTTGGCAGAGAATCCGAACTTCGTTGATGATTTGATGGATGCCTTTGATGTTTCCGTGCTTGGCTCTCTTCGCCGCTATGGCGGTTCCGTCTTCGAGATTTCCCTTGAAGACCTCGCCGAAGCCGCCGGAGCCGATTAGGTTTTGTCTGGAGAAGTTGTTTGTTGCTCTTGTTATTTCTCTGCGTGTGAATATCTTGGCTGATTTTCCACTGTTGTTGGCTTTTAATATGTCTTCCCTGGCCTTTGATATGCTTAGTTGGGCTTCCCTTTTACTTCGTTCACGTCGCTTGTAGACTATTAGCCATGTTATCACACCCATCAGCATTGCACCTACTGACAAGACTGAGCCTGAACAACAATTTAGTGTCACTTACGCCAGCAACCCCATTGGCATTAGCAAAATTATATGTATATATATATATATATATATAATCTCTCTATATATGTATATATCTATTTTATGGTTTTATTATATCAGTTGTTTAATTGAAATGATATTTTTAATATTTAACATGTTGTATATTTTTATTTTATGTTAGAAATATGTTTCCAACATAATATCATATATACACACATTCATTATAATAATGTAGACGTGCTTGTTAATTACTTATAATCTATCTGTTATAATAAGTTTTATAATTTAATATAACAGATAGATTAATCGGATATATTTATCGTAATATGATAGATTATTGAACTCAAATAGCTTGTCCTATTTCTACAAATCTTTAAATACAATGGAAAGGATAGTATGTATTAGTATTAGTATGGATATGATTTAAACTCTCTAGACCTTTATTGAGGAAGATGTAGCCTACCACAGTGTTTCTAAGGAGGCCCTCAGTTATTATTATTGGTATTATTGTTATTTTGTGAATGGACGTTCAATTATAAATATATATATATAATATGTTTACTAATCTAATAATTATTACTAGTAACAGAAATGAGAAGCTATAAGTGTATTAGAATTGAAACTAGTAAAGAGACAGATCATGAGACTGAAAGTTAGAAGATCTGGGTTTGGATTTGACTGGAAGCACTACTTTTCTTGGTAGATTGAGTTTTTTTATTTTTTATTTTTTGGGTGAATTTGGATAGATTGAGTTTGTTCAACTATGTATGCACTCTCAATTATAGTACATACCTCCAATGAGTGGAGCTTTGCTCTTTCTCTTCTTACAAACTCTTCCGTTTTGACATTTCAGATCTGCAGAGGACAATGTTAAAAGCTTGAGATCAGAATAATGACAAAAAATATTTTAACTTTGTTTTGGTCAACCATAAATATTTTAATTTGATAGATCGGCTACTGTAAATATCAAAATTATTAATTGGCTTGGATTTGAATTGGAGTCAAAACTCAATACTATCAATTATAGTGGGTTTTTTTTTTTTTTTTTTTTTTTTTTTTTTCTGTGGCGGGCGCGCATGCATATGTGTGGTTGTAGAATACCATAATATATATATATATATATACAGTAATGAATTAATTACTTTGGACCTATTTCTTTGCTTAAAGACCTTTTATTGAAAAATGTTATTGTTTATGTAATACTATTTCTTGGTAATCTCTCTATAGAACAAGAATCCCGCAGATCTTGGATCTTTTTCGAATGTCAACTAGAAGAAATGAGCTAGAAATAAAATTTCATTAAAACGCAAGAAAAAGAACAAATAGAGGACTCAAAAGATTGATTTCGTGCATCTCGTATGTTTCAAATATAATTAATTTGCTTTTTTGTTTTATATATAGTTCTGAAACTTTAATCACGTGGCCAGCTTGTCTTCGTCTATTTCCAAATTACAATGTGCCATAAAATAAACATTCTCAATACCTTCGTTTTACTGACACAACGAGATTGGAAAGTAGTACTTAACACGTGAACCAATCAGAAACTATAAAAAAAAAATAATAAAAAATAAATAAATTGAACAATCTAATTTGAATAAATTAAGAATACTTTTATTTGTTTTCTTTTTTTTTTTTTTGTATAGCATGCAATGCAGTGTGAATCCAACTCAATTCAGAAGCTTCATTCGGTACCATTTTTCCGAAATTGAACATTTGGACTTGTATTTTAAAGAATATGAAGCCGGATTTTGAGGGAAAATTTTGTCAAAATCTGAATGATGAATCCACAACGTTGATTATATATGTTTAAAAACAGCAGAGACCGTAAGAGGCAAAAAGAAATTTGCTATAGTGGATGTGCAAACCTTGGTTTTTCAATTATGAAAGATTAAAACTGCTTGGACGCAGATTACATGTAATCAGCAGTCCTTTAATATTGAAATGATGAGCGTTCACGTCCACTATAGAGGTATTAGAGTTAATAAAAAATAAAAAAATTTTACTCACATTGACATGTTCCATTGATGGGGTCAGTAAAGAAAAAAGAAGAAGAACAAAGTGTTACTCACATTGACATATTCCATTGATGGGGTCCCATTGGTACCCAGTCTTGCACAAGCACCTTCTATTCCCATTATACGGCAAACACACCGAATTCACCAAGTCCCGGCAATCTACTGAAGATTTACATATCGGCTCCTCCGGCAATGCCCACTCTATCTCCACCCCAGGTTCCGGCCATTTGTTCACGGGCAATGAAGCGTCCAAATTCACAAAGCTCTCATAAGCCGAACACCGTTCCTTCCGAACCCTAATTCTATACGCATTGATCGACCCGCCGGTCTTGAAAAAACAGCAAAACGGCAAGCTTCCACAAGCCCTATTCGCCACCACGTTTTGTTTAATATAGTCATGGCAAGGGCTGGACGACGTGCAGTTCACAGAGAGTTGGAGAACATGGGAAGAACAGTTCATGCCAACGACGGTGTTGCTACTCGTAATGTTGAATGGAAGGTTGTCGTCCAGGATAATCCCTTGGCTTCCGAAATCGGCCGCCATGCACGTCTTGTTGTCGGCCAATCCCGGCGGTCGGATTACGAACCGCTGGTTCAGTTGGTTGATGGATGTGATCACGTAGGACGATCCGTTCAGTGTGTCGAACCATAACGTGCCCGCATTGCACCGGACCTTGTATTGCGGGTCCCCGCAGTCAGGTCCGGTGCTAAGTGGGTACGGCACCCGAGTTAGACCGCAGTCAGGACACCGTTTGGCTGATGCTAACCCGGTTAGACACATCAAGATTAGAAGATGGATTGGAATTTTGTTCATCTCCATTCTGGAAGGAAAAAAAAAAAAATTGGAGTGAAATTAGTGAAAGCTTGTTAGTTAATTAACACTGTTTGTGCTGGTTTAATAAGTTATTTTGTAATTAAAAAATTAATAAGTAATTATGATGCAAAGATCCAGTATTGGAAGTGAGTCCCATTTTAATCTCGTACGCCGCAAATTGGGCAATTCTTTTTCTTTTTTTTTTTTTTTTTGGGGATTCCAATACGAATGAATGAGAGAGATTTAATGAAGTTGGAGCATTTTTGGATTAATAGTTTAAAATTGTTGTTTTGAATTTGATTGTATATATGTCAATCGTAGGTTTCTTGAGGTTTCCTTAGAGATCGGGCAATGTCTACGGCGAAGATTCTTGTGCTCAGAGTCACAACTGCAGAAATATTAATATTAATATTAATTAAGTATGGCATGGAAGCTGGAAGTCTCATGGTCAGTGACGATGTTGATGACGCTCTATGAACTATAGTAACTATACATCAAGTTGTTTTCTTATTTTTTATTTTTTATTTTTTTGCTTCATATGAAAGTAATTTTTATTTGTTTTGAGTTTTTTTTTTCTTTTTTGATAGAATACTATTTAAATATAGAATTGGCAAAATTCATATATATATATATATAATATGTTTACACAAAACGTGTACAAGAAGAGCATTATTTAAAATGAAAAATAGCGAAACTCACATTATTTTGCATCTAATTAATATTATAGGAAATTGCTGATTAAGAAAAAAATTATATGAAACTAGAGCACTAATGGTCAACTAAAACATTTCATTTTTTTGCAAAAACAATTAAAACATCTTAAAATAATGGGTTTTAGTCTAATTAATAATTACTTGTGAAATAGTACGTATAATATATATCGATCTCGAAGGGAGGTTATATTATATATATATATATATATGTCGATGTTAGGATTTTGTTTGTAAACAAAAAAAAAAACAATTTAATAATCATATATAGTCTTAATTATATATATTATATTGAATATGATTATGAATATTTCTTCCAAAATCTTTTTAATAATCAAATTTCATGATAGATTCATTTCAATTCTCGACTTTGTATTTAAGCTGTTAGACATCAAGTATACACGTAAAGAAAAAAAAAAAAGATAATAATTTTTAATTAAAATTTATAAAATTAGTATACGTTCTAACTAAGAAGTATATAATGCGACAAAAAATTCTTTATTCCCTTCCTTCTTTCTCTTTTAAAAAAAGAAAATTGTCTTTTTCATATCATTATCATAGAGTATTAATATATTGGAAAAATATAGTTTGCTTATATATTACGTTATAAGATTATAAATACAAAAATGGAAATCTCCTTTTTTTTTTTTTTTTTTTTCTCAGGAAAACCAATTTGCCTTTATTTATTATATCTATGCAAACATGATTGCGCCTTGCGCGGTTGAATAATTTACATCAAGCTATGAAAAGGAACTGCTAACTGTATGCAAACTCTGTTAAATGTTGTAAAAGAAAATCAGATTATAACCATCCTTCCATAAATTAAATTGTTTAGGAAATATTATACTTCCTTCTTGACAATAACTCTTTGATTGGTATTGATACTACGCATCAATACCCAATTTGATGATCCATATAATTAAATCTAATAATAGTGGAATTCAAATATTGAAAAGGATTAATGCTCCTATGTTAAAAATTCTAATGAAAAATCAATACATAATTAAATATTACTAATTATCAATTATCACTTTAGCAAGGGTTCTATTAACGACAAATAGTAAAATTTTATTTTAGTTTCATTAAAATAATCATCTCTTCAAATTATATTATCAATATTTTTGTAATTTGGTCGTTGTACGGTTTTCATTTCCCAGTTTATATTCGATAAAATATTATGACATACTGCTAGTTAAGCCAACTGTAGCATTAATTTGTCAACAAAAAAATAGTATTAATTTTCTAGGAAAATATCTTTATCTCGTTTATTAAAAGTAAATAGGGAAAAAGAAATGTATTAATTTTCCATGAAGATATCTTTATCTCATTTATTGAAAGCAAATAAGGAAAAAGATATCGTCATCAGTTGCATCTCATCCATAATTGAAATAGTGACTGATGGCAGAGTCCGTACAAGGAAAAAGAAATTGTCTGTATATCTTGATCTTATCCATTAATTGCAAGGAAGACTCTTCAAATATAAAAATAAATAAAAGTGGAGAGTTCAAATTTGAAGTGGGAGCGTCTTATACCAGTTAATTTAAAAATAAAAGAAAATGAAAAATGAAAAGTGAAAGGGATCTATGAACAGAGGTCTTCCAACTTTATCCCTGAGCCTATAAGCCATATGTTGATCTCCCTGTTAAAAAGGTGAAATTGAAATTCTAAATTAAATCCATTTATGTGGAAAGCAAAAGTTATAAATTAAGTTAATCCAATTAATCAACATAAATAAAGTAAAATCTCGATTATGAATTTATAATGGAAGAGACCAATTGATTACTGAGCTCTCTGTCTCCATGGGCCATAGGCAGGCAATTCCAAAGAGGATAAATTCAGAGGAGCTGAATGAACTTCTGAATGCACATTCCTTAAATCACTTTTCTTTCGACGCCCGACTATTTTGACTTTTTAACTTTTATTGTTAATTTTACTTAATAGGTATCTTTTAATTTTTACTAGACAAGTTAAAAAAAAAAAGAAAAAAAAGAAAAAAGAAAAAAAAAAAAAGGCATTATTGTGGTTGTTGGAGTTCAAAGTCCACTAGATCAACCAAACAATCCAACAAAATTATTATGTCCAAAAAAACAATCCAACACAACTACGAAGAAAAACAGAAGAAGAGAAACCAGTAAATTATTATCATTATCAATTAGGAAAGCCCAAAATATCAATCTCCACCGACATCCTATATATTATGAATGCTTCTGCATTAATTTTCCTACAAGGATAAGTTCCTGAGAAGCATCTATTATATTTAACTTCTCCAATAACAATTTCGTTTCTTAAAAAACTCATATTTTTAAAAAAAAAATATATATATATATATATATAATAAATAAAATGTTGTTATAATTTGAGAAATCCTTCAAATTAAAAGCTTTTTAAACCACTTAAAATAATTTTTAATCATTCTAAAATTAAAACATACTCAACCAAGTTATAATAATTAATCTGTCCGTGAGCCCAAGAAAACATAAAAAAGAAGATATAAAATGATAAGACAACAGATTGAATTTACAGTTAAAGTAGCTTATAAGTATGGCCCTTTGGCCAACAAACATTTTTAAACCTCTCTCTCAGAGGCATTACAATCAATATTTACATCTTACACAAATAATCCAAACCCCCTCCACAAGTCACACTACCAACAAACACATAGAGATAAGCGTGTAGCACCCCTTTGGTTTTCCACACGCTTATTTTCTTCCCCACTAACATAAAGGAAAATTAAAAAAAAATAATAATAAAAAGTTATTATCATACACAAATACTAGAATACTTAAACCACCACCATTTTTTGACAAGCTCGGCGCCTTCAGCTTTCTTCAAGCACCTTTCACTTGTAATTTCATGCATGCATATGCATACATATAATCATCATCATCATCATCATGCAGCAACTCTACGCCGAGCTGGGGAATGAACTCCGGTCGAAATCATAATTTGGGAAGTAGTACTAGCCGTAGTAGTAGTAGAAGAAGAAGAAGAAGGAGGAGGAGGAAGAGGAGGCATAGAAGATGTTGCCGACGAAGCTAACCCAAACTCTGATCGGAAAAGAGGAATATCGGAGGCTTGAAACCTACCGGAATCACCAGGAAGTCTCATATAAGAAGCGGAAGGAGATTCGTTGAACCATGAGTCAAGAAGGTCTTGTTTATTGCCATTCTTGTACTCTACTATAGCTCTGTAGACGAAAGGAATTAGACCCTCCATTTGTACCTTTTTTTTTTTTTTGCTTTGTTTTCCGTGCAGAGAGAAAGAGGTTTGATTAGGTTGGTTTGGTAGAGAGAAAGTTTTGGTGCTTGGGTATATTGAATCTGGAGGGAGAATGTGGGGGAATTGGTTTAAAAGGGATATTAGGTAGGTGACGTGGCGTGATAGATTGCAGTCCAGCTCTTCACGCTAAGCCACGCAGACTTCAACGCAAACCCACACGAAGACCCTTGAAAGGTATGCAATTGAAAGCTCCATTTAAACTACAACCTTATTATGCATATCCAATCTATCTGATTTACTTCACCAAATCTCACATAATAATCCTTTATTTAATTTTCCTTGTGCTTATTATTCATTTATTTTGTTGGTTGATTTTCTCTATGCTTTTCTAAGAAGATTGGTCGGTTGACGTTTATGTATATAAAATAATAATAATATCATAAAATATAATCTATTCCAATTAATATTAGTGACCGTAGAAAGTTTCTTGCTGTTGTCCTTATGATTATCATGATTTAAAATATTTTATATTTTGTTTTGATGAAATGTGTATTCAGTGGAAGGTACTTGGCTAATCAGCGCAGGCGCCACACGAATGAAAATAAAATCTAATGAAGATTATGATTAGATGTAATCTATACGCCAATAGTAACAAGTAAGAGCATGAATTCCATGAATCTCGTTTTATAATATGTGGTAGTTGGTACTATATATTAAATATTATATGATTTTTTTTTTTGTTTTTTCAGTTTCTCTTTGAATTTTTGTATGCTGGCATTATTTGATTTCTCATATTCCAATACCATGGTTTCAAATAAAATCTCTACTTTAAGATATATTTATAAGTAATTTTACGTTTTGAATAAAACTTTTGTTTAAATTTCGACTAAAGAAGTAAAAATAATAGTGTTAAATGAATATTTGTATCGTATTGATTCAACTGTTTTCTCATTTTTGTGCTGGTAAAATCTTTTTTACTTTCTTAGCACATATATACCCTATTTAGTATTAAGCACTATTTATATTACAAATTTAAATTAATACTATGTTAAAAAAAAAAAACTCATATCATATTCATATTAGATCATTATAATGCTCACATTAGATCATTACGATGGATATAAATATAAAGAACATGCCACTAAATTAACCTTAATAGTTGTTATATAATGTTAAGTTGCTGTACCCTTTCCTTCCATACCAAAATAAAAATAGTAAGTGAGACTAAATCTTATTAAATAAATAGAAGCATTTTTCATGTGGCTTTCTTCTTTTTGGTTGCATTATCATATGGTCAGTTTCATTGTATATCAAGACTACGCAATAAAAACAAAATCTATTTCATTATCAATTTGCATATAGGAAATGTCACGAAGACAATAAATAATAATATTAAATTGGGAAATCTAGGAGCTCTATTTTCTGGAAATTATCCAAATAATTGACTAATAACCGCCTAACTATTTTACCCACAATATACCACTCGATTTTGGCATGTATAATAATACCCTTAGACGTCTCTAAATTCTTCCAAAATATTTGAATCTTGAAACAGTTCACCTTCTGACAAGAACTCAAGAACAGCTACCTCAATAATATGTCCCTAATCTTTATAATGCTTAATTGCTTAGTGAAAAAGCATTAATCAATAAGGAAATTTTGAAAATGAAAGAAAATCACAAACAGAATCCAAATAAGGAATGTCAAAATCCTCCATTCTTATCTAATTATATTCAAGCTGTCAAATATCGATCTTAGCTAGCTGTATATTTATTTATTAATTTCAAAATCAAAACCCAGCTACACTTAGCTTATATGATCAAAATGAGACAGAAATTTAACATATTTCAATTAGTCCACCACACATAGGATAAGACCAAGCCAGTCACAACCTGCGTACCAAAAAAATATTTTATCAGAAAAGAAGAAATCAATATAGATAAATAAATAAATAAACAAAAAAAGTTGACAAAAAAGTGTAATGGCAGGCTTAATTTGTGTCATCCCAATATGTAACAACTCCACTGTCTCTGTCGTAGATGAAGTCATTACCTGCATCATCATCTAATCAAACGGTTGAAAATCAATCTACTTGTCCTTTTCTTTCCCAATTAAAATTTTTAGCTTCAAAGCAGTGATCAATTTCAACCCAATTCCAAGCAAAACGCGTAAACAAAAACTATGTGCGCATCCTTTGTTATTGGGTTCATTAGGTGAAGGGCAAAAAGAGGCTGCAACTATCGCAGTGTTAGGGTTCAATTTAGTAATATTTTCCCTTTTGAACTTGAAATCCATAAAACAACAAAATATAAATAAATAAAATCTCAACTTTGTTTACAAAATTGTTTATGCCACCATCAATCCCAAAGAAGAACTTTCACAAAGTTGGTGGTGGGTCCAAGTTCATGAAACTAGTCCTGAGATTTATCTCCAGCTAGCTGTCACCACAAATGTTATTTATTTTATGAACTTATTTATTTATTTTGCTTTGAAAATTAAACCCAAAATATGCTGTAATCCTTTAATTATGTTATATTTATTAGAATGATATGGAAAAAAGAATGTTTAGCACGATCTATATTAATATATCGTTACAGTCCTCATCTGTTGCAAAGAATTTGTTGATACCAATATTCCACCATCTATCATTCGTGTTTATATATTTATTATATTCATGTGTGCATTTTTATTTTTATTTTTTTGGTATATATACAGAGTATACGTAAATTTTAATATGTATATATATTTTTTTATGTTGGAAACTATATACTAGGATTTTTTTTTATTTTTTTTTGGTGAATAATGCAATGAAATCATTTGAAATTGAGAGCTTAGATATATGGAGAAAAGAACAATGATATATGGTATACGATTTTTATGTTAATTTATTAATACATAACTTTATACGAATTTAAAAAAAAAAAAAAACTTATACCAATTAATCTTTATATATATATATATATATATATATCTATATATAACTAATTTTATAGTATAAATTAATTAAATTAATAAATACAAAGATCATGGCTACTAGAGAATTATTAAACTGATCTGGATGTATTTGTGGTGCATGGAACAGCTTGCGGTTTAATTAATTAGGAGTTGTTTTTTATAATTAAAAAAATAATTAGTTGTTTATTTCTATCTAATTATTCGAAACTTCCAAGTTCCAACACCATTATGCAACATGCACGTACTTCATCGACCTTTCTATATAAAAATGTCATGATTGATCAGTACGAACTAACATTATATTTATGGCCATGTATATAGTTTTCTTAAAGAGGTTTAATTAGCTGAAACTTACAGTGTATAATAATTTATTATTGCGTAGTAGGTAAAACCAAGCAAAGCGACTTGAATAAAGACGGTACGTAACCGAATTACTTTATAGATATATACATTTTAAAATATCAATAAATATGTATATACATTTTAAAATATCAATAAATATGTATACTCTATGTTAACTCTTTTTCTTTTTTTTTTAAATAGTGTAAATTAGTCAACTCATGTATTTCACAGGTGGATTATTTCTGTATGTATCATGCTGACATTGATTCTCAACTGCACAAATACTGAAAATAATTGGGACAAAATACTACATATATATATATATATATATATATATATATATATATATATATATATGTATACACATATATATAAACACTCTGGCTACTCATCTTTGTTTCCAACAAACTTTTTTTTTTTTTTTTTGTAATAATAAAAAAACATTTCTTTTTTAATTGATGAATAAGACACATATAATTATTAACCTATATTGCGTTTTTTGTTTTTGGCTTTTTGTTTTTTGTTTTTTGTCTTTTAGTTTTTTGTTTTTTGTAATTCGAATATATTTTTGTGGTGATAATAAAATAGGCCATTAATTGTACAATGATATTGTCATTACATTAATATATATATATTATTTGATAAATGAATTTGATAAAAATTTTTGATACATGCAGAACTAATGTTAATTGTAAAACCACTTGGTAATAATGCATTATACAATAGGGCGGACTTCATCGTAGCCCCTCTGTTTTGAATTTTTGCACAAATGCATTTTTGTTTTGAAAAATTTCATTATAACCATTTTACATTTGATTTTTGTTTCATTTTAGGCCTTAGTAGTTAAACTATTCATCAATTATATATATATATATATCGTCAAGATTTTAATATGTTCTAAATTAAAAAGGAAGGATGCTTCGCTTAAGTTTGAAATTATATTTTCAATGTTTTTATTAATGAATTAAGTCTATGAATATATTTATTTGACTTAAAATAAATAACAAATAAAATATGCATATAATAAATCACGCGAGGAAAATATAATTATAAACTTGTGAAGTGTCCAGATATAAAAGATCTTGAGTAGCAAATATATATATATATATATATATAAAATCAATACCAAAAAAAGATTATTAAAATAAATAAATAAAGAAGGAGGAGGGACTCTTCACACTGGACCAAGGGTTGAAACAATCGATTCCTTTTCAAAGAGGTAAGTAGGTTTCAAGTTGTTGGTTGGGCTGGGCTAAACCTCCCAGGCCCAATTTAATGAGAAGGGATGCTAGGGCTATGAACAAAGCCATCGGGCTTCATATTTTATGCTTTAAATTGGGCTCTGTTGCAAGAGGATGCTTCATGTTTTAGGGCTATTATCATCGTCATCATCTTTAAATTTCAAAATTTTGAATTTCCAACTATTTTGAATTTTAAAAAATAAAAATAAAAAAAATACTGCGGTGGGTGGATAAGTTTTATTTGGACATGTTTTTTTAGCGAATGCAATAGAATTGAGATGCTTTTAGACGAATCTTGGTTTGTTGGTCTTTAGAGAACGTTCAGGTTTGTTCAGGGACAACTATTCCTATGTCGATTACTTCTTAGGATTGGTTTAGTATCTTTATTGAAGCATCTTTTCTTTTGCTTTCCTCTTGGTTTAAACATTAAAGGTATGAAGATTCCCTCATAAAAAATCAAAAAGACAAAACATAAAAACGAAAAGTATGAAAATTTACTATTTGTCTTAAAAATGATAAAATTGTCTCCTCGACAAAATGGTGTTGGGGTGACTTTTTCAACAAAGTGAGGAAAAATTAAAATATTTAATGAATAACCCATTTATATTTGATGGAAAAATAAAAATAAAATCCCTTTATTTGTGCCTCCTCCAAAGAGGTTGGATTGGGGGTGGTAGAGTGATGAGATTTATAGAGGGTGATTCAGATAGCTGAAGCATGCGTGCTCATTGCCTGCTCTATTAGGAAAGTTTTTTGTACTTATTTGCGTAAATGCGAAAGCATTTTGTTTTGTTTATCTTGGTAAAAGTTATCCCCACCATATAGAGTAGAGGCCCTAATTCTTATCTTTGCTTGTTTTTTCTCATTCCCTTTTATATGGTCCCCAAAGAGTGCAAATGCAGCTTTTACGGAAAAGACTTTGAAAAGAAGGTTTTCCACACAAAAGCTGCCCAATACAATTAGTTGGAATGGATAGGAATTGCAAGAAATTGAAAGGAAGTACAAAACTATTATTATTATTACTGTTGTATATTTTCATCCAAACAAAGTGATTTAGCAAAATATTGTGTTTCGGTAATATTGAGATTAATGAAAAAAAAAAAAGTGAAACATTTTAACTCTAATTGATCTTAAAACAGAAAATTTACAAATTAACCAAAGGCAATGTTATAATGACATTTTCAAACTTCATATAGACTAAAGAATCACAATTTATTAATATATATATATATATTTTTTTTTAAATTAAACAACGTCCATATATATATATATGCATGTATTATTATATACATATTATATTTTATTTAAAACGTAGATGTCAACTGATCATCTTATTTTATTAATAATTTTTTTTTTCGCCATCTAGCTTTTCCTTTCTATCCACTTGTTATATCAATGTCATTACTCATTGTCATTGTGGTTTTTTTTATCAGGTTGGCGGTCATAAAAAATTGTTTCTAATACATAAAGATAAAAAAAAAAACAAAAAAATCTATATATAAATACTAGCTTTTATGTACATGAATTTTTTTTTTTGGGGGGGAAATGATACATGAAAAAGATTTTTGTCGCTTAATCTAAAAGGAAAAAAACAAGTAGTAGGGGCAAATGAGATTGGTAAAACATTATCATGATAGCTACGCAAATTAAAGATCGCATACTATTTAAATTTTCAAAAGAGGTCTAAATACAGTATACAGGATTTTCAAAAACTCTCTCAAACTAATAACTAAATTATAATTCACTTGATTAATAAGTTGCTAAACAACTAGGTATATGTAACATTCTTGATTTTCTCCTCCTCCCTTTTTTTTTTTTTTGTGATATATTGAATAATCCAATTGTTGCTATTTTGTACTGAATCTTGACAAAGAAAACAAATTTCCAAGACATGTTAGTCACTTTGACTCCAATATCTAAATTTAATTATACAAAATTGTATGTAATTATTATTAAGATAATTTATTTTTAAAATTTTAATATAAAAATAATATAATTAAATGTTTCTAATTAAAATTTATCGTATAAATTTTCAGCGGTTGTCATCGTTAATAATAAGTAGCAAAATTCAATTATATATGATTAATTAGGGGTTTTGCGTACTTGAATTTGCATTTTCAAGGTGGAAACCAAATTTCAGCTATTTTAAAAAATATATATATATATATATATATAATATAAATTATATGCAGCAATACTCCAATTCTGCATAAGAGCGCTTATCAATACGCTATGTCATTTTCGGCTTTCATCATCTTCAATACAATTTAATAATTTTAGTTGTATTATTTAATTTAGCATAATAGTCTTGTTGTAGTCGTAACCTCATAATTTATAAATGATCAAAATTTGAGGTCCACTAGTATTAACATTTATAAAATTTTGACTTGCTATATATGACCTGAGACAAAGAAAATAATAGAAGCTATGCATTTCCTCCATGTATTTTTATATGTGTCAATGGACAATCTCATTTTAGAATTATAGATTTATTTACCTTATAGTTTATACTTTTTTAAGAAAAGATAAGATATTGATCACGTAATTGATTTTAAAACTACAGGGGATATTCATATCAGTGCTTAAAATCAGGTTTAATATATTGAGGGGGGGATTTGAAATCAGGCTTTCAAAAAGAAGAATATTGAACTTTGCCATGGACTTAGATCATAATGTGTGGTTGAAAATCTTATCAATAAATAACTATGAAAACAAAAAGTTATCATACTATATCATTTATCTTAATCAAATTTCACACCGCCCTTGTCGGTTGTTGTTATAGTGGATCAGATTTGGCTAAGCACAATAAAGTTAATCTTAATCCAAGTGAACTAATTTCCGTGCATGGTTAGCAAGTCTTTCATGAAAAGAAAAGGTAATTTTTTGCTATCCCTTCATTTTTTTATCCTTTTTATTTTTTGTCAAAAAAGTTCTTAAAAGTTTTTTCCTTTAGATACCAGCACCATCATATGGTGTAACCGGCCTAAGGGACTAGCAGCATAGCACATAAATGAGACTGTCTAACTTATGGAATCTTTTATTTTATTTTCATTTTTTCTTGTTTTAAAGATGCATATGAATCTTGATTCGCTTGAATTAGGACATGATTTTAGAGAAAATCCTGAGAAATATATATATATATATATATATTTTTTTTTTTCCTTCTTTTGGTTTCTGTGGATCTAGCCAGGTTTCTTACAGATTAAGCTAATTATCTAGCTAATCGCATTATACATACTTGGTGAGGTCAGGTGCTGGTGATTCTTGTGTACAAAAGAAAAAAAAAATGCTTGCTGATTGTAGCAAACTACCTACTCTCTTATATATATTTATTGTATGTGGAAAGTCGTAAGTATAGGTTAGCCGCTTTAATCATTTTGATGTGTATGTATATTAATTAAACAAACCCAATTAATACAACATAGTTAAATATAATATTATCTGATAAGAAACTTTTTACATATTATATATTGTTCTTAGTCATATGGAAGCTGATTCATTTATATATAATTAGAATATCAATTGGTATTAGAGGTAAAAGTTTGTAAACTTCAACTACTTATCACCATATATACATGGTGAAATGATTGGTTTATGTGCTTATCAAACTCAGAAACTTAATATTTGAGTTTTAATTTAATTAAAAGTACTCTTAAACATACTACGACTCAGGCAAACTTCCAAACCACAAAAAAACGCAAAAAGCAAAAATTTCAACTCAGAGGCAAATGACCTTTGGGTAGAGGGACTCTAGAGAGTCTCTAACAGTCAAACTAGATTTTTTTTTTTTTTTTAAAATGAGTAGTCTAACAAGTGGCCTCCTTCGTACCCCACTCCACCCGCTAAAACTAACTTGGTTCTCACCTTGTATTTCAATTTTTTTGGGATGATATTCCCCAACAGAGAAATGAGATGGTTCAGATTACCCGTTCCCCACTATAATTAAAATAACAATAATAAGAAAATATTTTAAATATTTTTGACAACTGTTGCTACCCTTTCATTATTGAAACGATCATGTTATTGCATATAAAGATATTTTACGGTGTGAATATCTATATTAATAATGATTTATAATGAAATCGTTGTTAATATTCGTTTCTATACGATTATATCGATAATAATTTTTTTAAAAATTATTGTCAATACTGAAGTTCATATGATAAAAATATACAAACATCTACATTATAAATGTATTCATTGTATGTATAAATAGAAAACTATTCTATACAAGAACTTAATTTAATATATTACCAAACCAAAAAAAAAAAAAAACACTTAACTGAATATACATGAAAAACATGTGCTGCACATTGACGCACTCTTACAAAAATATTCACAGATGCTATTCTCTGATCTTGAATGGAATTAGGTGTATTATGACTTGATTTTATTTCTTTAACAATTACAACATTAAAAATGCTATAGATACCAAGTTTAATAATCAAAATTTGGGTAATCAATAATGTAGTAATTTATTAACAATTGTTAAATTAATAGTGCTATACGATTATAGAAGGCAAAATCAATGAAACAAGTGCCAAATTTAATCTCTCTAAATGTACTTTATATTCATAACATTATCATATTTATTAATATACATATATTTAAGTACAATAAAATAGATGAAATACAAATATAAATAGATATTTAAATAATATATATATATATATATATATGGAAATTCTATGATGAGGACAGTCCGCATGAGAACCGCAGTATTAGTGATAGTTTTTCATAGTATTAACGATAGTTCTTAAAAAATCATCATCAATATTATAAAAAACTGTCACCAATACTGTGGTCCGCATAAAAACCGTCCGCACTATAGACGGACTATATATATATATATATATATAAGGTGGGTGAACATTCCCGTCCCCTCCTCTGGCCCGACCTGGGCAGCTCGTTTGTCCTGTTTCTGACTTCGATTACCTGTTTAACTAAGAACTCTCAGGAATTGTGACAATCTGTTTAACTAGTAACTCTCAGAAATTGTGGGCCAAATTGTCATTTGAAATCCCCACCCGTTAAAGTTTATGAAAATATCTTTTAGGAATATTATAATATTTAGTCAATAAAAGCTAACGGACTTAGCCGGTGGGTCATGATACAATAATTATTTGGCTTTATGTATGAATTTTCTCTGTAGAGTTTATTTGGTTATATAGATAAAATAACTACATATTGGCTGTAAGGATTTGATACCAATACCTTCATTTGAAAGATAGATGTATTTTTGCCATTTTGTCGCTCACGCATATATATGACATATGGGTGGACTTATGTTGGACTCTTTATCAAGCTTTTTCAAAAAGGACACAACAAACTATTTAACCCGAAGATGCGGACTAACCCAACGGACAGAATATTAAGAGTGCATTCTTAAACTTGAGCTGCTGGTTGATAGGAGCTGATTAAACCTTATAATAATTGTAACTTTTAAGAGCAACGGTTGCATTGTTCTACATTAGTTAGTATTTATTTATTTATAAAGAATACATCAGTTAGTATTAAAGGTGAAGATCATATGTTCTAACTCTTTATAATTCTCGAAAATGATCTATATGAATGGGTCTATGTTAGATTTCAAATTGATTTTTTTTCCCTTTAAATTTAATATTGATTCAAATACAAAATATATTATAATTAATATTTGAAATAAACAAATTAAATAAAAATTTAACATGTGATTCAAAGAACACATAACAAATTAAAAGACAATTTATTATTTTAGTAAAAAAAAGACAATATGTTATTTTATCTATGTGCCTATCAAAATAGATAAAAAAACTATTGAGTTGACAAAACAAATAAATTATTATTTTTTATATTGTTAAAGTCCCAATTTCGTGGACAAATTGAAATATCCTTTAAATTGTTGGTAATTAATCATGATGATCACGAGTTTTTATTTTCTTTTTATCAACCGGAGATTATAAGTTTATTTGTTTTTCTTTGTTGTAGTGCTTAATTTTTCTTTTAAACAAAAGGAGAATAAAATGATTGCCTTTTTTTTTTTTTTTGTTTACTTTTTTTCCCAAGTAAAATGATTGCTCGAATGCACATTAAAGAGACAACTGCATAATTTCAATAACATCTAAGATATTTTTCTGTAAATTAAAAAAAAAATTGAAAAAGAAAACAAATTTAATAACTTTTTTCTGGTGGTTGACAATTTTTTTTTCTTATTTTTTTTCCGTTGACAATGTTGCTTGTCAAACGGCCACGTTTCGTGATGTTCCCACCTTTTGAAAAACCTCGTGTCTATCGTTAGCTGTTTTTGCGTGACCAATCAAAAAAAAAAAAAAAAAAAAAAAAAGAAAGAAAAAATTTCTCTCAAATGTCATGAACGGCTATTACGGATTAAAAAACTATTTGACGGTGTCGTTTACTGGGGTAGTGTTCATCCAATTTGCACATTATAGCAATACCACCGACGTGACAACAACCGGACACGTGTTCATCAGCAAGAAGATTCAGTCACTGGGCCTTATACAGTCCCTAAAAAAAAAAAAAAAAATTGTGGGCCCGAAATCCCACTGCACCCGAGAGCTTTTATAAATTCTGACTTTAGAACGAGTTTGAAATCCGAAGAAAAAAAGGACGAAAAATATTCATATAAAAAATAAAACGACAAAATATCATTGGCTAACGGTGGCGGGTGCTGTGTATAAAAGGAGCTCCGTAAAGCACGTTTTATATGCGAGATTTTGTGGTGTGTTATTCGTCGTTCGCTCTTGTTTGGCTGATCGTAATCCGTCTCAACGGAAACTTTTGAGAGAGACAGAAAGAGAGAGAAAATGGAGTCCGGCGAATTCGAATGGCGGAGTTCATTGATCGGAGACTCTGTGCAATAGTTTGAGGTATCGATAACCACAAGCCCGCATTGTGTTGACTTTAACTGCATGTTGTTATTTTCTGTTTGGCAGCCGAGGAAATGAAAGAGAAAAGAATAATAATATATAATACGCCGTTGATTTTTTTCTCAGCAACCAAACAGGAAAATTTTGTTGAAATTTTCTTCTGTATAATTAGTTTCCTTATACTAGTTGTTTTCTTGTGGTTTCTGGAACAGAGAAGTGAGTTAGAAACTGGTGGATCAAGTGAGCTTTCGGTTCGATTCGAGTAGAATTTCCTATTCCCTTGCAAAGAAGAATCATCGTTTATTCTGAACAAACAAACAGTAGTGAGAAAGTTTCTTCTTATACGTACTTTTGCTTGATTAGCTGCAATTTCATGGAAGAATTATTACGATTGTTGAAGGAAGTGGAGCGTTTGACATTTTCTTCCTCTCTTTAAGAGGTTTTGAAAAAACAAATATAGGTATTACAATTGGTAGTGATAGTATATTACGTTTTGTAGCAATGGAATTTCTGCTGCTTGGTTCAACAGGACCTCCGATTAAGCGAAGAGCGGGATTAAGAATTAAACAGGCGGGTAGAGGTTCATATCGGGGCAGTTAGAGAAAAATTTTCAGTGATAATTTGGTCCATTTATTTTTTGTTTTGTGGTAGAAACATTGTGAATTTCCTAGAAAACTTAGCGCATGGGAACTACTGCTTTAAGACAGTTTCTGAAGAGTCTTTGCAGCAACTCGCAATGGAATTATGCTGTATTTTGGAAGCTCAATCACCAGAATCCATTGTAAGTTGTTCGTTGACTCTGTTATTTGTGGATATTTTTACCTTCTCTTATTATAAACCTGTTTTACGTAGACTTATGTCAGCTTGAATCTTCAGGTCAAGAAATCAGGTGGCTTGGTTGGCCTTTTTTAGATTAATATCAAATGAGCGATGTGATATTTTGAGTAAAAAGTATATTCATCTGAATTTATGGAATGGAATTAATTTAGGATTCTGTAAAAAATGATGCTTCAGACTCTTTTCTGTATTCTTTCTAATTTATGCTTCTGTTGCTTACTGCTCCTGAGTTTGAATCTGTTTGAATAAAGTATTGACTCAGTAATTGTGAATCCATTTTTGGGTTAAATAAATCTTGGAAGGTGGTTTACAACAATGAAGAAACGACAGTCATATCAGAAATGGATAAGTTAAAAAAAAGAAGAAGCACATTTTGAATGGTTAATACTTATGGTTGAGCACTTTATGAGAGTTATCGGATAACCATGATCGTTACCCCAACACCCCAAAATAAGATAGCACTTCGAGGGCCTAGCGATTTTGAATATGCAATAGGTACAATTAAGTGCATAGACGAAGAGGGAGCAAGTGGATCAAAATATAGAACGGCCTTGATCTTAGGACTCATATGTTGATGTTGTACAACTTGAATGGTTTTTCAATTTTCGCATAATGTCATTTCACTAGTTAATTTGCATAGTGCACATAAGTGTACTTGTTAGACCACATCATATTGCTGGTTACGAGTATCTTTTGTGTCTATAATATAAAAAAATTCATAACTCTTGCTGAATGAATGATATGTAGAATGTCCTGCACCATAACTTCTGTTTGCTTAATATGCACTTCAATACCGCAGTGTGTTAGCTTGAGTCATGTCTAAATGACTTCTTTGTTATATCTACCTTGCTTATAATTTTGACCACAGTTTTCCTCGATAAAGTGCATCCCTGCTCAAACTTAGTCTTGCAGTCCTCATTGCCATTAAGCAGAATTTAGTATCTTATTGTTGTTTGTTTCCTTATTTTGATTAACATTATTGCTGTCAAATTAATTTAGATTGGTTAAACTTTTTTTTTTTTTTTTCGTTTTTTTTGTTTTATTTAAATAAGATATGGCATGGGTTGAGATTTTAAATATGATGGAAATTACTTGTCAATATGCACCAGTTTTGGCATGCTGCTTATCTTTTGCTGGTGTCTAATGATCTTTGCACACTGTCCATATGTCAATGATCAAAGCTAGTAATAGCATGTGTTTTTTAATAATAATTCCCTAATTCAGGATTTTGACCTGGGAGGATGGGTATTTTGATCATCCAAAACCATCAAAAATTGAGGGAAGTGTGTCAGATAACATTTACTTCAGTGGAATGAAGAGCATATCCTTTTCAAGCTGTGAGACAATTACGGATGATTGCGGATCTGGGGGATATCCAATTGGACTAGCTGTTGCTAATATGTCATCACTTCAGTATGCCATGGGAGAGGGGTAAAGTCTTGTGTTTCACCCTTATCATTTTGTCTTTCATGCTTTCTTTCATTCTCTAATGACAAATAAGTTTTACAAAAGCAAATTAAAAGTAAGTTCAAATTACTTTTTTAATGGAGCAATGTTTTTTTATGGAGGTGTTTAGGATAGAGCCTCAAGGATTTGATCTTGGAGGCAACTTCCTTTAGACTCCTCTTAATCATCTTATGCCACCGTCAGTTCTAAAGTTATGGTTAGTCATCATTAATCTGCAAGTTTTAGCCATATTGCTAGGCAATATATCTACAAGTGAGTTTTTATGAATCTTAGATGTAGAAAGAAGTTGACTATGGACTTCCATATATTTATCAGGTTTGTTGGTGAGGTTGCATACACAGGGACACATAGCTGGGTTTTCTCCAACAGTCTTTTTACCAGAGAATCTTACTCAGAGCTAGTTCCTGATGTAAGAATATAATCATAATAGTTAAAAAAAAAAAAAAAAAAATAGCAGTTAATGTTTCGTGGTATTGAGCAGAGCATCTCACAAATGCAATTCTTTCCTTTGACAATGGCAGGATGGATGGCTTCTTCAGTTTGCGCTGGGTATGAAGGTAAAATAGACTGATATCATATGCTAACACCTCTTTTTATCACATATGCAACTCCAACTATTTTCTAGGTTTCTGCATGGATCACACAAGGCTTATGGTTGTATAGTACACTCATATAGACTGGACACACTTGCAGACATAAGTCTCAGGAAGGTTTATTTTATTTTTGTGCAGACAATATTGCTTGTACCTCTACTTCCTGATGGAGTTTTGCAACTTGGCTCATTAGAAGTGGTGCGTATTTTCTGAACTTCATCAGTGGATGTGAAATTTCCTAGTCTAAATAGGCTAGTTGATACCCACGGCGGTATCAGTTTGATAAGTTCTGTCCTGTTGTACCTCTGTCATCATACTTTAGTCTATAAATAGTTGTAAGGTACATTTGAAGTCATATGTGGACGATGTGGCATCAATGTTCATATGTACCATGGCACATGTAACTGACATGCTCTTCACATGCTCTTCCCCCTCCCTTGCACTCCCTTGTCTATAAATTGGACTTTCAACATATTTATCAGTATGAACTCTCACCTCCTGTCTTGCCTGCACATTGCTCTATCAATATTCAATTTATCTGTGGGCTATTTATATTTTTGATATCCCAGGTTGCTGAAGATATTGCAGTGGTGGCTTCAGTCAAAGATTCATTCAATTCCATTTGCAACGTCATGGAGAATGCTGTACCTTCAATGTTACAGAGGAATATAGTAGATTACTCATTGTCATCTTCTACACTTGTGGAGAACATAGGTGAACCACTGATGGAGAATATAGATCGACCATCAGGTCTAATAGTTAGCAAACTGAAAGTTGAAAATTCGGAGGATGTTGACAGCATTAGAGTGATGGAAAACAAATACTCAACTTTAAAGAAATGGATGCCAGGGTCTACTGTTCAAGACATGCAACTGGAGTCTGGAAAATATGTGCCAGGTATTCTCAAGAGAAATAGTCAAAATGAGTTTGATATCCCTGAAGAATCATATCTACTGAGAGAATGCATAAGTGCAAGCCAGCTGGAGATGTTGGACAGTAAGATGTTTGAGTTGTCTTGTCTGGAAGAAGAACTACTGGCTTATACTTCTTCTAGCACTCACAACATGGAAGTGTTAGGAGAATCCTTCAATGGAGTTAATTCTTGTTCTGCTGGAGACATCGAAACACAACTGTTTGGAGACGATAATATTTATGATGGAAATTACAGAAGTATGGGCAATTGCTTTAGCTTTCCTGAAGATTTTGAACTTCACAAAGCACTTGGACCTGCTTTCCAGATAAAAACTAGTGAACAGCCATGGGACTCATCATTTGTGGTTGAGGATGCATGTAATAGCTCAAGTTTGATCTGTAATAAGGATTTCTTTGGCATTGCTGAAGAATGGCAGTTCACCAAAACTAATGATGAAATGTCAGAGCCTGTTGGAGCCAACTTATGTAGTGTCGCTGATGATTCATCATCTACCCTATCTGAGAGTGTCCTGACGTATACATCTTCATCAAAGCAGTTCAGTGCCTGTCAACCACAAACTCATTCTAGCATGAGTCCATGGGTGAAAAATTTTCCAGAAACAGGAATCCTTGATGGATCTGCATTTCTTGCCAAAGAAAAAACTTCTGCTTCTTTCAATGGTGTGATGAAGACACTGATTGATAAAGAGATGCAGGTAAAGAATTGCAGTTATTTGCAACCTAGGAAGGGACAAAAGTCAAATGGCAGGACAACCAGGGCAAAAAGCGGAAATAACCAAAGGCCAAGACCAAGGGACAGGCAACTAATCCAGGATCGTGTCAAGGAGCTGAGAGAACTTGTCCCAAATGGTTCTAAGGTAGGTACTTTCTTACAATTAATTTATATTATGCGATCACTTTGTTTTCTAAGTATATTTGTTGTTTTGTGGTGAATTCAGTGTAGCATTGACGGCCTTTTAGATCAGACCATAAAGCACATGCTATATTTAAGAAGTGTGACTGAGCAAGCTGAGAAATTGAAGCCCTATATGCATCAGGAGGTATGCAAAGTCATCTTTCTGTTGAACTTGTTACATCAACTACCTAACTAACATCTACGGTTTCGGTTTTTTTTTTTTTTTTTTTTTTTTTTTTTTTTTTTTTAAATCAAATATTTATGGTTTTGTTTAAACTTGGAACAAAGAACTTATATAAAAAATTTACTGATACAACACCCACAAACAGAAAATTTTCTTAAAATTTGGTAGAAGAATATTTTTAAAGAAATTTATATAAGACAGCAACCTCATCTAGTTTATGCAAATTACTTTTCTTTAATAGACGTTTCCCAGGAGAAGGGTTTAATCATCGCTTTCCATTTAAGTATATAAGAATTATTAACATGTGAAGTAGCAGGATTCAATCTTTTGCTGATTACTGGGATTGCGATTTGTTAATTTTATCTAGAAGAAAGGGACTTCATCATAGTTATTAGTAAAGATTGAAACTGCTTCGATGAATGAATAGGCTTGGGATAAGGCAAGTTAAAATTCTTTTAATGGTGACAAACAAATTGAACTCGAAAGTTTTTGCAGACAAATGGTTGGAAGAACTGCGAATCATCCCAAAATGAGAAAGATTTCCAAAATGGAACGAGCTTGGCCTTTGAATGGGGAAGTGAGACTCCTATTTGCCCCATAGTTGTGGAAGATCTTGAACAGCCAGGGCACATGCTCATTGAGGTCTGTCCTCCTTAATCCTTGTATTGTTATATATGCGTTTAATTTGCCAGCTGATAAAATTCATATAATTCTGTAACTTTTTTTTTTTTTTTGGGGCTAAAAAATAATTCATTCAATTTAGAAATAAAATTCCAATATAATTATATGTTGATTATTTTTATAATCCGATCATTTATTTACAAATGTCAAATTGAGTTTTCACCCAATTAAAGAAAAACAAAAGTAGGCAAACAACGAAAATAAATAATGACAATATATTGGATAAAAAATGTCTTTTTAAATGTATAAAATGTAAAAATAATATTGAAATGTATGTCCTTTTTATTTATATTATTGGGGTAAAAAGTTAATGAATTTTTCTAAATATTATAAAACGTGGCTTGAACTGGACCCCGCTTTATTGTAGATGCAATGCGATGGGCATGAACATTTCTTCGAGATCACCCAAGTGATCGGACGATTGGAATTGACAATCATCAAGGGTGTGATGGAAAACCGTTCAAATACCACGTGGGCTCATTTTGTCGTTGAGGTACCACTTGTTAATGTGATATCTTTTTTACACAAGCACAACCAATCCTACAGACCCTTTATTGCTAAATTTCACATTTTCACAGCCGATCTAACAAAGCCTTTTTGCAAATTCTCTCAGGTTTCTAAGGGTTTTCACAGAATGGATATATTCTGGCCTCTTCTCCATCTTTTACAACGCAGAAAAAATCTCATCTCAAGCAAGATCTGATAAGTGAACTAGACAAAGTGAATCCGTGTAGCTTTTCTTTTTTCATGCTTCAAGCACCTAGACAGAACCCCTGGATAAAAAAAAAAAAAAAAAATTCCATCTTTATAGAACAATATGTCATGCTAGTACATGGGTTTTATTGTTTGTGTACAAACTCGTTAGGATCTTGCAATATGCTTTTTTGAAAGGGAATATAGCTCCTAAAAGAATGAACAATATGCCCACATTGCCCACCATGTTTGCATGAACTGAAAATTAACAACAGTATATACACGAACACATAGCAGAACACAAATGTGCATTTTTATAGCAGAACACAAATGTGCATTTTAATAGACAAGTCTAGAAAATCTCTATCCTAGCAAAACTGTCAGTATTCTCATCTGCAAGTCAAATTGGTGTTTCAGCCAGTATTAGTGTGTGCCACCAGCCGCATGCAACATTCTTCGGCTTGCCACTAACAGAAACTTGCGAAGGGATGTTTCTGTCAACGGAATCACCCAGTCCAAGCTGAACACAAGAGAGAAAAAGAAAGGATATCAAAATAATGCTACCGAGAAGTGTGTCTTTTTTGTTTTAATATTCTAATGAGTTAAAGATCCATACTTGGCCATACTTGTTCCATCCCCAGCTAAATAACTGGCCTTCCTCTGCAACCGTAGTTTTGCAAGGTAAACATCCAATCAAGAAAAATCTTAATGAAAAGCTTTATGAATATCAAACTAATCTTTGGAGATGCAAATTTATTTGAAACCTCTTAGATCTTATTATGTTGATGACATAGAAAATTAACCTAATTTTATTAGGGCTTTCTTGGTAATTTTAAATATCTAGTTCTGCTAATGCAAATAGATAGAAAGTTCATTTACTTTTGCTCTTAGAGATAGAATAATCTCTTTTCATAGTAGAGGTGAAATGAACCTGGTTGTGATTGATATATTGGGTTACCTGTCAGTATGACACTATGGCGAGCCCCGCAGGATGCTATCTTGGCATGCTTACTTTCCAAACTAGAAGAGTCTAAACGTCTAGGTAGAGTCTGAGCCACATGACAAACATTACAAAAGCGTAAACTAAACACTTCCTCTGCATATAAAAGTCTAATTCAAGAAATAGGAAACAGAAGCGCTAGTGGAGACAGGAGATGAGTTGTACCCAACATAATGTTTCCAAGCATTAAGACAAAAGGATAAAGAAACAAAAAAGGAGCTCAGACAACTGAAAACTCAAAAAAGAACTCGAACGGGAGCAGTTAAGAAACCAAAAATACTGGCTTTCTAGTGTCAATCTCTCAAAAGCTTAGAAATCGCAAGGGTTAAACCACACTCTATTGGACATAGCATGTTGTCCTTAATTCCCTTAGTATGTCGTCACCTACATGCTTACAATGAAAACGAAATTGGTGTTACAACAGTAGCGATATAAAATTCACCCAAGTTCCATTTATGAAATTTGGAACAATAGAGAACCCAAAAGTATAACTAACAAAAGAAATAATAAATACTTGTCCAGCTATGGCCCTGTAGTCGTATTTCCAAACAAGAAGTTTGATTTTCTGATGTCATTATTGGCTTTAACAAATTTACGTTCAAAATAGTTAACTGATGTAAATTGTCTCAGCACCGTCAAAGAACTCCTAACTTTAAGATAAATGTGAAAAACTTTGAATATGAATTAATTATCTAACTATATTCTAATTTGTTTTATCAGAACATGTTAAAATATAATATCTTTAATATTTCTTATTGATCTAAATAACATATTCAAAAAAATTAACAATAATCAAGAATCAATTAAACTTTATGTCTATGTTACATAACGTAGCATATATGTTATCTATAAACGTAGTTTTCTTAATTTTAAGATCATGGTATATAATTTTGTGACTTTCAAAACTGAACAATCTTGGACAAACATTTTTCTCTTGTTTTTTGCTTCTTCTTTTTTTTTTTTTTTTTTTTTCTAAATATACTTTTGAAACCTTAATTTTTCCCTAAATAGCAAAAAATAAATTCCATGACTTGCTCATGTCTATTAACATGAATTCGTCAATCTCAAATTTTCCTAGATTGAAAAGCAATTCTAATTTGAAAAACTCTGACAAAGTCCTACTGTGGAATTACAGGCAAAACGAAGAATCCAAAATTACATGATTACCCCAAAACTTAGTATAGAGCTTGGTTTCTGCATCACTACACTAACAATGAGGAAGATTGCTAGTCCCAGCTACTTCCTATGAACAATGTTTACATTATATAGACATTAAGAGGTTTGCAGCCTACTCTGGCAAAAGGTAAAACCAAAAAGAACAATAAGTTCTTGGGGATACCTCAATTTGGTCAACTCCAGTTCCCAACTGTCCAAACTGATTCCCACCAAATGTGTACACATTTCCCTCAACAGAGATACATAAAGTATGCCATAGTCCTGCAGCCATTGTTTTCACTTGAATACCCGATAGCGAATTCACACAAGTTGGCCTCAGCTGATCTTGTGTACTCCCATGCCCACACTGGATCCACAGAGAGAGAGAGAGAGAGAGAGAGAGAGAGAGAGAGAGAGAAATGCCCCAGTGAGATCAAAAGAGTGCTCTCATAGTAATCCTCAAGCAAAAAAAAAAAAAAAAAAAAAAAAAAAAAACCCTATTTATCAAATGGCTGAGGTGATGTTTGGTGATTTTTCGTTACCGTTTTCTTTTTTTTTTTTTTTTTCTACATAATAGTGTATAATTTGCTTATTTCGAGTGTTGGGTAATGATAATTATAATTTGTTAGACATCTTAAACAACTATAAACTTAGAGGGGGGGAGGGGAAAGAAAAAGAAAAAAAAAAGAAAAAAAAAAAAAGCTGAGAACTAGCACAATTTGAAGTTGTGTTTCTTTCGTTCCTCAACTTTATAGCTTTATAGTTAAATGCCTCAGAAACTTTAACTATCACTAATTAACACTTTACATAAGCAAATTATACACAATTAGATAAAGAAAAATAAAAAACAAAAACTTAAAACCAACCACGTTACTAAACGGCATCTAATTCTTCCATATGAGTGTGCAGGCTGGAAATCACTGGTTGAGTTTCCCAAATTGGATTTCAAAACCATATTAACCCACTAGTAAAGGAAGCATACCCAAACATATATTCCAAGCTGTGTCCAAAGGCATTTCTTTGAGATATCACAACCTAACAATCTCACAATAGAGCCAAGTATCCATTTTTTTTAATTCAATGCAATACACTCAGCTTAAGGTTCTGACTACCAGAGAAAACTCACCTGTCCATAAAGTCCCCAGCCGAAAGTAAGTAGCACCCCAGCATCTGTAATAAATGGTTTTGAAGATTGAGAAAGGCAACTCAAGACACTATAGATTAATAATTGATAGACATTTTCATCATGTATGTAAGATCAGATAATTCCAAAAATTAAACTAACAAAACCATCCAAGTATAGCATTTTCTATGGTACTAGAGGAATTCTGTAATAGTCTGTGGTCAAGCAATAGAATGATTACATTCCAGCAACAAAATCTTGATGAATAATCCACATTCTCTTGCCACTGCTGCCTACATCTTTTAAGCAACACCACCAGTGCAACACCTGCCATGAAACTTACCAGTTATTATTGCACTATGCCGACCACCACAAGCTATTTCCTTCACATAACTTCCTGGAGCTTTAGAAAATTGTGCCGATAGAGTCTTGCCATCTAGAGCAATTGCTGAAGATCTATCCTTCCCCGAAACAGGTGGCTCAATGCAAGGTATGACATGAGGAGTAGACACCATCTTTACCCGTGAGCCCAAGCCTAGTTGTCCTTCGCCTCCATAGCCCCAACCCCATACCTGTCCCATATCTGAAACTTCGGTTAAAATTATGATGCATCAAGTCTCTTGGTTTACATCAAAAATCTTCCATAGCTTCGTACTTCATACAACCTACAAAACTATATGGTGTGACCACAAAGAAGAAGCAACTACCCTGCAAGTCGTACCCGTGACATTGCGGAATTACCTGAAAGTGCCAAAGTGTGACGCCCACCTGCAGCAACTGTGGTGATCTTCACTCCAGGACCCAGATTAACAATACTAGGAGATGCCATGAAGAATTCATCAGCAGCTACCGAGCCATCAGATTCTTGTTTAGCAGATGATAGTTTTCTTCGCTTCACAATTTCTTCTCCAGCCTTTTTGTTGTCACCAGGAGAAATCTCCCCACTTGTCAAACTAGAGGCCTCGGACCTTTGACTTACTGTAACAAAAAACCTTCATTGCATTAGTCGATTACAGCTATAATCAATTCCAGACTCCGTTTCCACATACAAGTATGTTTCCGCCAACCCACAACCCAAACCCCCCAAAATGAAAATGCTAACACACCTTGTTCGGATACCGATGGAACATGTTTTGCTGAAGTGTCCTTCTGGAAGCTTCCTAGTGAAACCAAGTCGCAAATAAGTTTTCCAGAGGGAATACATTCTTTCCACCCCCACGTGTATGCTTCTCCAATGTCTGCATATTAAGAAACAAAATGAACTCTTCGAAGTGTCTGCTTAAATATGGTAAAATTACTATGAATATTCAAAATGAGTTAAAACCGGTATACAATACCCAAATTATCACTAAAACTAAAAGTAGGAGGCAGAAGGAACGAACCTGTGACCGAAACACAGTGAGCCCATCCAGCAGCTGCCTTCACTACTGAAGCCTCAGTTGGAAGAAGAAAAGGCTCTGGAATCTCCTTAACAAATGCTCAGGAGATAGAAGATGCAAAATCAATTCAAAATAATTATAGATTGCAAAAACTTGACAAATTAGAAGATCTCTGCATTACCCCATGCTTCCCGGAAGTAACATAGCTTTGGCCTTCATCGTCCGTTGATCCCCATGTTATAAGCTTCCCAGACCCTAAATTTCACAATCATGGTTCATAAACCAGCAAATCAACAAACATTCCCAAACAGAACACACAGCATTTCTAAGAAAACTGCAATCCATTACAACAAACTATCTTGAAAAAACCCAAATCGCTAGCTAACTGTTACAAAAGCTTCAATTTTATCGCATCTACGGCTTGGAAAAAGAATTAGACAACAGCTATACCTAAAGAGCAAAACCTAGATGTGATAAACAGCTCGTAATAATAGTATAAAACAATTTTTGATAACATTTTATACATAAACAACAAAATAAAATAAAATCCAACAAATATATAAAAATAAATAAAATAAAATAAAATCCATGACTGTGAATCAAAACCTTAGAAAAGAGATAATCAATGAAAAGATGGAGAATGGACCTGAAATAGCCATGGCGAATCCACAACCGCCACCACTAACGTCTCTCCATGAATCTTTGCCGGAAATCATATCCGGTAGACTGACAGGCATCGGTGACAGTATCGGAGCTTTCTCGGAAGAAGCTCCGGGAAGATAACCCCACATATAGACCAGAGTTTGCTTACATTCCTCCATTTTCACGCTTCCTTCTCCTCCTTCACTGCCATCCATCGCCGAATCCAACCGAAAACTACAAATCGCCAACTAAAACCTCTTCTTCTTCTTCTTCTTCTTCTGCTCAACTAAAGCTCAAAGCGAAACACAGTAAAAAAAGGCTTCACCGCAAAACGAAAATAGATTATCCGATTTTCTCTCCGATCTCTATCTCTCTCTCTCTCTCTGTTTTTATCTTTCTCTTCACAGATCATGAAGCAAAAGCGTTCGTGTCTGCGATTTTGGGATTTTCCCGTGAAGAAGAAAGAAAACTCGAGTACGAAAATGGAGCCGTATCATTTACAGGGATTTAAGGTGCGCCACGTAGGACGCCACGTGGTTGGTATTACACGTGGCACCATCCCTACCGCATATGCGGATTATTTTTCTAAAGGCGTGAGTAGGCGGGGAACTTTCTGGAAGGTGTAAGGGGTTTATTTTTTTATTTTTTTTATTAACTCCCCTTTGAGGTTGCCTCATTGCTTTACACGTGTGGAATGAGTTGGCACTTTAAAATATTTTGTTTTTGGGCCAAATCGTGCTTCGATTTGAATTTTAATCTTGGTTTTTTTTTTTTAATTCAAAATTTACTCTTATTTTAATCGTTTGATACTTTCTTATGCTGGATTTGGAATCTTCCAGAAGTTATCAGTATGAGCTTCGTGGCTCGATCAAGGCCGTCCATATTAATATGTTTATATTATTATTATTATTTTTTATGGAACATTTTATTTCTTAATTATAAAGGTACAGAAAAAGTTTGGCCGATTAGCACATAGTAGTTTTAAGGTATTTTCCAAATTCTATAAATTCAATTGTTACATGTACCAAACTAGGGATGAATATGGACTGAATTTGTTCGGTTTAAATTAAAATATAATTCAATTCATATTTATCGATTTTATTAATATAAAATTCAAACCAAATCATTTATGATCGGATTGGTTAATTGATTTAAAACTTACTAATTTATAAATATATAATATAAATAAAATTTTTTCCAAATATAAAATATAAATATAAATATAATTTAGGAACATATGCTGAAACTGCTATGAGTGTTGAAGCAGAAAAACAGATACTGAAGCTACTGTAAATTTTTAAACTGTGAGTTTTGAAATAGAAGAATAGATAGTCGAATCGAAATTTGGCGTGGTTAATGATTATGGTGATGGACTAACGGTAGACGGCAACGGAGATAAATTTTTAATTTAAAATTACAATTTACAATTCAATTTAAAATTTAGAATATAAAAAAAATATATATATATATATATATATATATTAAAATTAATATATAAAAATTAAAAAATAATATATAAAAATAAAAAAAATATATTAAAATTAATATATAAAAAAAATAAAAAATATATAATTTTTTAATTATATAATATAATATTGGATTAATTACATTCAACCTTTAAAATTTCTTTTAATAACAACCATATATTGTGATAATTACAAATCAGTCCTACCCTTGCCATATTTGTATTAAAATTGACGGAAAGAGGGGCATAATAATCATTTGACTCTCTCTACTTCTGTTCACACCCCACTCCTGTTCTCCCCCTTCCCCGATCACTCAAAAAAAAAAATAATAAAAAAAAAAATACATCATGGGTGGTCCTTTCCCACAAATTCATAGCACCGAATTCACACCTTGACCATTTTTCAATTGCTGCTTTAGTGGGGTATTTTGCAAATAAAGTTCTGAATTTCCAGATTATCTTTTTTCCAGCTCTTGCTCTTATAACCCAATTGGAAACTAAAAGCCACACAGAGATACAGAGAGATACAGATTAAAACAAAAACTAGAAAAAAGAAGAAAAAAGAAAAACGAAGAGGAGGTTCATTTTTGGTACATAGCAGGAGATTTTTTTTTTTTTTTCCTTTTATAGTTTTTATTTGTTTCTTCCATCTTGGTTTGTTAGAAAAATTCCTGTAAACAAAATTTCCTATCCGTGAAATGAGAGCAGGCTTGAGTACGATCCGACAAATCCTGACCGGAGGCGACCAGTGTACTGAACCATCTCCAAATCCTGCCGTGAAAGCCACTATCGAACAGTCTCTGAATTCCTTTGCTGCAGCCTCCACCGTCGCAACCGCCGTGGCCAACTCATCTCCAATTGGTTTGGGATTCCGGGCAACGGCGGTGGGTGTGCCGAGTCGGAATTTGTATTTGAATCCGCGGTTGTAGCAGCAAGGGAGCAGAGGTTGGCGTGAAATCGGTGTTGCAGAGAGTCAAAAAATCTCGTAAAAGAATTAAAACAATTAAAAAAATAAAAAATATTAATATTTTAGAAAAATTAATATAATATGTGTCAACTAACTATTATACCCTTCAGTTCAACACCAACGATAATGGTAGGGATAGATTTATAATTATCACATATATCAAAATATTTTATTGTAATTAAAAAAAACTTCAAGGTATCTAATGTAATTAATTCTATATTATTTGGATTAAATTTGATATATATTTTCAAAACATAACCAATCTAATCCATATTATTTATAATATTTTAAATCTAATCTAATTCAAATAATATAAAATTTCTATCTAAACAGTTAAAAATAGATTAGATTGATCTAATTGAATAGGTTGGATTAGATTTTATCCATCCTATACCAAACTATGAAATAATAAATTATAGAGATTTTTTTTTTGGCTAAAAAAGTTATAGATATTTTTATACAAATATATATTTTATGACACATGAACTATGAACCGGTTCTCCAAAGTTGTCTCTAAAAAGATAAATTATATATATATATATATATATATATGATAAATAAAAAGAAAATTTCATCATTAGGTTTTGAACCTCATCAATCAAACCGTCTCAAAGAACAAATTATAGATATATGTTTTTCTTTCTCAAAAAATTATAGATAGATTTTTTTTTTTTGAATAAAAGAGATAATTTTATTAAAAATTAGAAATGTTACATAGATCATCATGAACGGCAGAGATTAATTTATTAACTATCTATACAAAAGTATAGATATTTAAGAGAGTAATTTATCAATTGCAGATTTTCTAGATTTTTTATAAACTGTTTAAACTTACTTTATATATGCGTAGTTTCATTATATATATATATATTTGCTTTTTATTTTTTTTGCTGATAATATATATATATACACACACTTATGGATACAAATATATGATTATTGGATGAAAGAAATTAAAAAGTAGATTGGTTTGTAACAAACTTTGATCAAATAGATAAATAATTAGCATTTTTTTGCTTGGCATTTTCCTTTAAAAATTTTAAAGCTACATATCCAGTGCCTGACTGGCAAAATTGATTGGTCATGATATGAATGATGTACTTCTGTTCAACATGCTTTTGACACTTAACTTTGACTTTCCACTGTGGAAAAAAAAAAAAAGAAAAGACACGGCTATATATATTTTTGAAAAAGAAAAAATCTAAGAGTCGGATGGGAATCCAAATCAACAGCTACCCAATCTGAAATTTTCAATTTGATTGATTTCTTTTTCTTTTTTTTAAATGTTATATTATTTCACAAGAATTTGGACGTATTAATACTTCTGCAGCAACAAAACATAATGCTAAAACACTTTTCTAGCAAAAAATTTATACATTATCATTCAAATATATAAAAAATATAAAATAATTTTTATATAATATTAAAATATTCACAATTAATAGAGTTTTAAGTAAGTTAAAAAATATATATATATTTTTTCCACAAACTGCTTATAAATTAAATATTAATCTATAAAAACTTTACACAACATGTTTTTGAAGAAACTGATAATTATAAAAATTCTATAAATTTTTTTTCGAATAGAACACTTTAGGCAATGAAAAGATATATTCATTTGGAATGTTTGGTTTTAAAATTATAAATGTTTCTAAAAATATTCGGTTTTATATTTTTGAATATATTTGAGATGGTCAATTATATATTTCTGAACATATTTGAAATATTTGTATTTCAAGATATTCAGTGCATACTTTTGAATGCATTTAAAATGTTCAAGTATATATTTTTAACACATATAAGATATTCATATATAAAAATATTCGATGATATATTTCTAAATATATTTAAAATGTTCAATCACATATTTTTAAACATATTTTAAATGTTTAATTTTATAATTCTCAAAATAAATATGTTTAATTAAAAAATATTCTTAATAATAATTTTAAATGAAGGTCAAAATATAAATTTATAATAAAAGTTTGTTTAATAATGCAAGTTTGTTTGATAATGTAACTAGAATTTTTTTTTTTAAAAAAATTCACAATGCTTAACGCAAAAAAGAAAATTGCTTTCTTGCCTTGGGACTTTAGATAGGAGTGGAACAATAACTACTATTATTTTATTTTATTTTATTTTATTTTATCTTATTTTGAATGGAGCACGTATCTGTATACATATAAAACATAACTAAATAAAATAACACCAAATTATCCAGAACAGTCCATATACAAAAGTAGTAAAATATAATTATTTGTTTTAATACTAACTCATAGATATATTTTTAAATAATAATTTCGTTTTAAAGAAAATTTCTGACATTGCCTTTTTTATTTTTTATCTTTGTTTAAAAAAATTCAAAATAAATAAAAGAACACGAAACAATTGAATAATATTAGTATAAAAAATAACTTTGTTCCATTGGAAAATACATATAATAATTAATTACATCGTAAAATAAAAAAAAATTAAAAAAATAAAATTAAACTAAAATTAGACCAGTGTCAAAATTAGACCTTAATTAGTTTCCAAATATAGTGGGAAAAAAAAAAAAAACAATTATTAGTTTCCAAATCAGACTATGACTCACTTTTTACCAATCCTACAAGGTTTCTATTTTCCCTCATTATATATTTATAAAACCGCAACGCTCTTAATCTCTACCTCGCAACTAAGCTTTTTTTATATTTCATTCCTCAGCTTCTTACTTCTCTTCGGTTTCTTTGTCTGCAAGACAAGGTGAGAATTCTTGTTTTCTGTCATCGCTTTTTTCTTTTCGGTTTCCATATTTCTTTCAATGAATTCGTCCATATTTTCTCCTCCGGATGATATTATATCTGAGATTTTAAGCCGAACTTGTATCCAAACACTCGGACGTTGCAGATTGGTTTCTAAACAATGGAACCAAACAACCTACACCTCCAACTTCTTGGATCAGTTTCTCAAAAGAACCAATACAGTTTCCGGTTTCTTCATCCAAGGCATCAAAAACAACAACTACACATCGGACTTCGTTCCGGTAGACAAACCATGTCTAAAAGAAACCAACCTCTCCCTAAATTTCTTACCCTATCCCGTCAAGATTTTAGCCGCTGACAACAAACAAGGGATTCTCCTCTGCGAAAACCGGACTCGAAACCACAAAATTCCTCGGTACTGTATTTGCAAACCCGCAACTAAACAATGGCGAACAATGCCGAATCCGAAGACTCGCTACCACACCAAAGCAACTGCTATAATGGTGCTGGGTTCAGAACCTTTGCGGTTCAAGATCGTCCGATTCTCGGAGCGAAAGTCTGCTCATATTATGTACAAGTGTGAAATTTATTACAACGTCCGGTGCGAGATTTTCGATTCGGAAACATGGGCGTGGAAGGAGGAGAACGATATAAGGCTTCCTTATGGCGTTTATTTTAGCAATAGCAACCATCCTTCTGTTGCATCTGCATGTGGTAAACTATACTGGCTTTTGTCGGACAATCAGATATTTGTGTTTGATTTGAATAATGAGAGTTGGAAAATCTTTTCTCTGCCTAAATCATTGTGCGAGAAAGATATTCATCATCAGCTAGTGGAATATGAAGGTCGATTGGGTTTGGTTTCCATGGGAAAAGATGAAGACTGCTTGGCACTATGGGTTATGAAGGAATTTGGGAAGATTAAGGTATGGGGAAAAAGACTAGAAATTAGCATGGAAGATATTCGTGAGAGAGAATATCATACTTGTCCAACAGCTTTTTGCAATGCCGATGTTGCAATTTTTAAAGGTTTTTCCAGGATGATGTTTTACAATTTTCAAAATCACAAGAATTCCAAAGATGTTCCCTTGAAGCTGCCGTTTCTATATGCCAGAGATGTTTTCTCTTTGCAATCGGATTTTGAAGATGCTAATTTTTGCTGGAATTAAAAAGATTATTTACTGTTTGAAAAAGTATTGTACTATTGGTGAAGGTCAAACGTGTAATTTAGAAATAATTGGAGCTCATTTATGCACTATATATATATATATATATTAGACATATAACATAAATAAAAGTTCGTATTAAATTATTACTATTTTTTTGGTTATATTGTCTGATAAGCTTTTAAATAATGTGTGTATGGAAATATAGCTCTACTGATCATGTCTTAATTAATTGTTTTTTTTTTTTGTGTCTTTTTTAAAGTAAATTGGTTTTGGTTTAGCTGAATAATATAAAATAAATTTCGTTTTGAGCCATGAATTATCTTTATATTTTTGTTTCAGAGACCACCCATATTGAGGAGAAACATACACTTTCATTGAGAAGAAACATCAGACAGCTATTTGTAAAACAAATTTATATTGGTTCAGTAATCCTCTACAACCCTAATATAATTTTGAAAACACAAATTAATTACTTATAATCAGGACCAAATCTTTTATTTGGAAAACACAATTCATCTTAGGAAAGCCTAATATATTTCTCCCGAAGAACAGTCTGGAGGGATTTTCAATAACATTTAAAAGCCTAACATAAGATGAAGAGTTTAATTTTCTAATTTGATTGTAGAATCAATTAACGTAAAAGCTTAAACAGCTTTATAAAGATGGAGGCCTACTGCTGAGTCGGTGGATAGCCATTGACAGTAAATCCACCATCCACATAAATGATCTGTCCAGTGATATAGGAAGCCGCCGGGAGGCAAAGGAATGCTACCACGGATGAAACCTCCTTGGGCTCTCCGGCGCGAGTCATCGGAGTTCCAGCAATTGTATGATCCATTTGTTTTGCCGTTCCAAAATTGCTCTGCAGGCAAAAAATACATATAAAGTTACTAATAGAAGCAGGGCATTTTCCAATGCAAATTTTGATGATCATGAAATATAAATAAATAAATAACTAAACAGAACAGAAAGGTGTAGATATGTGTATATATACTATTAGATTCTCAACAAGAGGAGTGTTGATACGCCCAGGAGCAACTGTATTAACTCGAATGTTGTCCTTTGCCCATTCACAAGCCAAGCTCCTTGTGACTTGATTTATTGCACCTATTCAACAGACAATTATTCAATTAACTTTTTCATACATTTTGGGAAATTTTTTTTTTAAAAAATTACTCAATAAAAATTTACTTATCTCTATGGAATAGGGTAAACCTTTAGATGATTAATAAAAAAACAGAGTATACCTTTGGCTGCTGCATAAACAGAAATCATAGGTAGAGCAACGACACTCGCTATAGAAGAATTAAACACAATGTTTCCATTTCCTGAAGCTTTCAAAAGAGGGTGTGCAATTTGGCAAAAATGATAAGCAGACTCAAAATTGGTACCCATTATTGTCGAGAAATCTTGGGCTGTAAATTCCGTGGTACTTTTTGGTATTACCATCCCAGCATTGTTTACCTGATTAATGAAGTTTGTTATGGTTAAGAAAAAAGTAAAAAAAAAAAAAGAATAGAAAAGGAAGGAAAATACCATTACTAATATTGTATATTAACATATTAGTAATAATCATAATATATCATCTATGATTTTTAGATATTCATTACTTCTAGGAGGAACAATTTAAACATATAAATTTTGAGACAAATTCAGTGAGTGAAATAAATTAATAATATGAAAATAGTTATACAGAATTCAAATATTTTCACTCAAGACATCATTTTCACTCTTTTAAAAAGTTTCTCTTTTTAAAATCATTACAAAAAATCCGACTAATACCGCCAAATCAATATCATAGAAAGAGCATTTTATAATTAAGGAATTTAAAATATCATTAACCAATTGAAACATAAATTTAATGTTGACCAATAAACAATATAATTATAATTTAGAAAATAATAAACAATAACAAAATGTAATAAAACCATCAAAATATGTATATTAGAGAGAACAAATATAGTGTACCATACGACATCACCAAATAGTATAGGACGTCACGAAACACCACCAGACAATAAAGAGATACATAGAAACTAATGTCATAAGGGAGTGACACACAATTCATTATCACTCCAAGAGAATGACACACAACTCATCATCATTCTTTTATCTCATGACAATCTGTCATCCTATGGTTAACGAAGGAGTGACACACAATTCATCATCATTTTGAGAGAATGACATAACTCATCATCATTCTCTCATATCGTAACTACATATAGAATGACTAAGCTTATGCGCAACTAATAACATAAATAGAACCACTGATACTATATGGTATACTATTTAAGAACAACAACGTAGTATTTATAAATTATCCTTTCAAAATCATACTTTCTATTTTTACGAAACAAATACAGTCTCATAAATTAGAATTTAATATTCAAACCAACTATTTATTTAAATATTTCAAATATTCAAAAATTATCATTTCATATTAAAACATAAATACCAACAGAGAAATATATATTACCATAAACCATTATTAAGTATTTTGAAATATAAACACTTAAATATGCTTAAAATATACAATTTTAAATTCACTTTTTTAAATATACAATTTTAAATTCACTTTTTAAAAAAATTTATTCAAATATTAGATATTTAAATACCAAAATTTTTAAGTTCACCATAAATTCATTTGAATTTAAAACTATTTAAAATTTTATGAGAAATCATATGAAATAATAACATATATATGTAAAAGCATATTTTTATACGTGTATACGATAAGTACTTATATCAAAGCATATATATAGCATATTCAAACCATATATAAAAATCATTTAAAAATATAAACTATTCATAGATACAGTTGGTGTTCACTCCTACTTCTCCACAGAATAGCCTCTAATCTCAATACAAGCACCTATAATATAATAAAAATAATTCTTGGACTCCAGAAATCAAAACCAAGGCATTCATATGCACCAAATATCTTAAAATATTCTGTGCAACTCTTAAATCGTGTAAATTGGACACCGAAGGGTTAAATTATACTTTCATCCTTTTGGACTTAATACCCAAAATTTGGATTTTTCATCTAAAGGCCAATTGAACAAAAATAAACCTTTCATTGAGTCCCATTTATATCTCATTATACAAATCCAACTTCAATTTTGTTTAAATTGTCCAATTGTATCCAAGCATAGTGTAATTTTTATTTGGTATTTAATTAATTGATCCAAAAATGAAAAATTATCAAATGACATCCAAAATTTCCAAATTTTATATCAATGGAAAGCTTGTGGGATGAGCAACAAGAATCTAACTTAGTCCAAAAACATAGTCAATGGTTGGAAAACACATCGAAAAGTTCCACCAGACTTGATGTTAATGGATCTCTTAAATCGTGAAGAATTTCAACAAACAAAGGTCTGATTCAAGCTCAGAAGATCCAAAAATAACGGGTAAGGGTATGGGTCAAGCTAAAACTACCAAATTCCAACCAACCTGTTGGAGATTGCAATGGCGTCGCCGCGACTTCACCAACTCGATCCAGGAGCTTGCAGCTTAGTTAGGCCATAAAATTGGTGGTTTTGGTTGCTTTTTAGTGCTCTATCATGGTGGCCAACATATGTGAATGGTGGTGGTCGAAAAATGGTGAAAAACCAATTGATCCAGTTTGGTGATAAAATGGGTTAGATTGACCCGGTTTGAGTTCTACGGTTTGTGAGGGTTTTTGCAACATTTTGGGTTTTTCAAATTGTTTAATGAATATATAGACCTTGGATCTACTAGAAGATAAAAATCTGAACTAGTTTGGATACAGATAAAATACTGATATTTAAAAAATTTTCAGAACTATAACTTTCTCATCTTAAATCAGAGTTAGACATGGCATCAATCTACGAACTCGTATTAACGAGCTCTACTTTACGATATATTGGTCAAACCAAAATTTTGACTATACAAAACATCAAATTTGAGACCTATAAACAATCTAGTTGGTTAAACCCTGTTAAAATTTTTAAATCTAGGTTTTTTCCGAGATGGATTGTTATGCCATATCTAATATAATAATAAAAAAAAACACATATATATATATAGTCAATCTCTTATTAGGACATCTTGATGCTCTTTATTTAGGTGAATTATCAATGCTTGATGAAATAACCAGTGTGACAATTAGGACTCCTCTCTTGGTCTTATATTAGTTGTTGCAGTTGTCAAACTGGGAATTGAATGACTAACCACTATGAGAGTCACGAGTGTAAGATAGAAGACTATTCTAGAATTAGAATAAGCTCTTTTTAGGTTTAGAAGTAAGATTCTTGGATTTTTTTATTAAAATCTCCTTTATCAACTTTTGGATCTCTTCAAATATTGAGATTTAAAGAATTATCTTGGGTTTATATGAGTCATGATAAAGTTTACTTTACCCATTTAGGATTTTATTATTTTACTAGATTTATATAAAACTTTAAAAATATTTTTAAATCTCAGTCTTTAAAGAAATTCAAAAATTGATAAGTAAGATTTTGATGAAAAATCTATTCGGATATCCTTATGAGAGATTGGCTATATATAAATATATATATTTAATCAAAATTAAATATCAATTGTATTAACCAGAAAGCGATAATACATCAGCATCTAACAACAAATGAAGCAACTAAGGGCCTCCTCTAACCAAATACAAGAATGATCAAAATTAAGAGCAAAATAATGAGCAATACTATGTGAGTGTTTTCATTTAGTTGGTTTTTTACTTTTCTCTTTGCAAACTAATTGAACCATAAGAAGAAATCAAATCAAACGGACCAAATCATTTTGAGTTCAGTTCTATCATGTTGAATATTTTATTATTTTTAATTTTTAATAAAAATTTTCAAAAATATTATTACTTTTATTGATTTGAATGCATTATTATTAATATATTTAACTAAATAATTTAAAACTATAAATTACAAGTCATTATAATTAAACATGATAATTAAAAAACACAATTAATTATAATAAACCATGGAAAGCAACCAAACCAAACCAAACAAATCATCTCGGTCTCAGTTGGATAATGTTGAATATTTTTATTATTTTTAATTTTTAATAATTTTTAAAAGATATTATTATTTTTATTGATTTGAATTTAGTATTATTAATATATTTAACTGAATAATTAAAAAACAAAAAAAATTATGATAAAACATTAAAAAATTATACAAAATCAACTTAATTAAAATAAAAAAATCAAATCAAACCGAACCAGTTTAATTAGTTCATGTTGCTTTATGTCCACCCTTAAACAATATAATTCACATTACGAGGAGGAAAGTAGCAAAAAAAGAAAAATTAAAAAATAAAAAGTTAAAAACTATAAAATTAATAAATAGTAATATTTTTATTATATATATATATATATATATGAGGGGACATACTAGGATATTGAGCTTCCCTTCAAAGAGAGATGAGATGGTTTCGATGAGTTTCTCTCGTTGGTCCCTGTACAACACATCACATACCGATCCACTAACTTGAAATCCTTTGCTTTTCCATTCTTCCAAACACTGATCAAGTTCATTTTGATTGCGAGAACATGTGTGGATAGTGGCTCCAAACCCTGCTAGTTCTTCAACTATGGCACGCCTAATAACCACTCAAACCAGGAAATTAGTAAAGCTATATAAACTATATCAAAATTAATCGTCAAAAATGAATCAATTAGATTTCACAAAAATTTCCTTTGTACCTTAAAAAAATAATGATAAAAAAATTATCCAGCACAAAAAGAAAATAAAACAAATATGCAAGAAAATTTATTAGTAATTTATGAATTAATCACCTACCCTATGCCTTTTGTTCCACCGGTGACCAGACCCGTCTTCCCCTGTAGTGTCCATCTATTTTCCATGCTGCTAATATCTGGTTGTCTCATGTTTTTATGGTCTATTTGGCAGCTTACCTCGCAACTCAAAACTCACAAGATTTGCAAAAGTGAAAAATAATTTGCTTTTGGGAATACCAAGAAGGAAAAAATAAAAACTTAAGGCTAGCTTTAGCATTTCGTCCAATAGTGAAACGTCAACTTGGATAGAGCTCCTGTATGGCCATTGCCCATTGGCCACGTTTGGATGCTATTTTGGATGTTATTTTGGATGTTAGTGTTTTTTTTATTCGTACAAGAAACGAGTGGTGTTCTTGATTTTAAAGAAATCCGTCAGTAGTTCAAATAACTATCATGATTTTATTGTATAATAAAGATGGTCAATATTTAACTTATATACTAGGTTGGAAAAACGACAAAATTTATGAATTTCAATCAATCATAAAAACAAAATTTTGGTTAATTTTCTTGGTCTTTGACATAATTTATAGACTTTTAGTCCTATAAACCTAAAAAAAATTTCTCCGTTAGCTTTTTATTTTTTTTTATCTTTTTTATTTTTTTGACAAACCAAAAGTTTGTGTTTAGGATCTCAATCATTAATGGAAGAAATCTTTGTTTAGTTAATTAACCGCTATGTTTTCCCTGATCCAATAGAGAGAGAAAAAAAAAAAGCCTATGCTTTCATCATATATTTCTAGGTAGCTCGTGAGGAATGATAGTCTAATATGTTTTCTTTTTGTCCTCGAAGGAAAAAATCGTTTTCTCTTCATTTTTTTTTTTTTTTCATTTTTCTTAAATACTTCTTTAGTGATTTGTAGTGATCGAACCTTGGCCAGTTTGTTGATACGGCCGAAGGGCAAGTCCCCATAAAAGGACGGCCCAGTGTGTGTTCTTTTCTAGGTCACAATTTGATGATTATGTTACATGCTAAATATGGACAGACATATTTGTTTAAAATTTTACAATCTTAAAAAAAATCCAAAAATAAATTTTTTTATTTTTTTTTATTTTTTGATGTTTCCTGTTAATATCAAATGGTCTTGTGCCATGTGATATTGTACTGGGACATGTTGAAAAAATTATAAAGCATACAAAAACTTAGGAGTGGGCAAAATCCGATCTGGACAGATAAAATTTTTGGATCGGATTGGATGGGTTTTTATTTTATATTCGAGTCGGTTTGGTTAAAAAATTTTACAAAATTGAATATTTCGGTTCGAGTTGCGGGTTGGATAAAATTTTACCCAATCCAACCCGCACGGACCCGATCTTTGTATATAAAATATAATATATAAAATAAAATATGCATTTTAATTTTGAGCCTTAGATTTTCCCCATTTAATCTCCACCGTCGGATTCAATCATATCTAATAAAAACACATTTGCCCTAGCAACCAATCTACCACTCCACGGCACCAAGAAGCAGAGCAAGGCAGCCAGCTCCCATCGGCAACACCACCACCTGCAACGCCACCACCGACAACATCAACACCCAACACCATTGTTGCGAGTTTGTGACGCCACCACCAGTCACGATTGCCAGTCAACCACCACGATCGATGCCACCACCACGAGGCACAAGTCCATCTGCAACCAGCAACCATGGTTGCACTCTTTAGTCCTCAATGCCGGCTGGCTTTGCTGGAGATTCAAAGCACAGAGTCCCTCCGGGCTAAGAACGAAGCAAGCGTTGTCAATTGCTCTTCAACTTTCCAAGAAATTCTAGTTCGGTACCAAAAGAGCCAGCAGAAAAACAAAAAAAAAAAAAGCTAGCAGAAAAAGAAAAAAAAAAAAAAGCAAAAAAGAGCTAGCAGAAAAAGAAAAAGAACAAAAAGAGCCAACAGTTCGATACCTTGAGTCCTGTAAATCCTTTATTGTTTAGTAATTTTCAGACTTTATTCTACTACCTTATTATTATTATTTTTTCAGACTTTATTCTACTACCTTATTATTATTATTATTATTATTTTTGCTTAAACTTTATTCTACTAGCTATGCTTATATAGCTATAGTTCCTTCATTACAAAAAGAGCCAACTGAAAAAGAAAAACAGAAAAACAGAAAAACAGAAAAAGAAAAAGCGTTACATGATTTTGGCCCAAAATATTAAATTTTAATCTTAAAATAGCCCAAATAAAGAAGTATGGCCAAGCCCAACATAAAGCCCAAATCGAGAACCCAACCCAAACCGATCAATAATCATCAGTTTGGATCGGTTTTCGAATTGCACAATAAATTCGGTTCGATTCGGTTTCTTACCCAATCCAACCTGAATATGTCGATTCGGTTTATAAAAATTCATAAACACGAACCGATCCGGACCGTGCCCACCCCTTAAAAAACTAAGTACCATAACCCCTAAATTTGAATGTGTGATGATTTAGTCCATTTTTCTTTGTTAATTAAATTATCACTTTTCGTAGTAAATACATAAATCTTACAAATTATCAAATTCCAAGTAAATGTAAATATAATATATATATATATATATATAGACCGTGTACTATCAGGTCGGACCACACATTATCTATCTGGACCAAAAACGTTTTCAAATCCATAGCCTTTGGATTTCAACACTTGGAAAGGATGGCTGAGATTGAAGAAATGGCTCACGTGTGAAAACTTTGCCTAAATCTCCCCTTTCCATTCGCACAACAACTTTTCTCTTCTCCTTTTCTCCTCTGCTTCTACCGAAATCAAGCCCCACCGTTCCAGCCACCCAAAATCCAGCCCCACCATTCCAGTGAGATCCCACATCAGTTGAAAAGGGAATGAAGCATGCCTTATAAGAGGGTGTGGATACCTTTTCCTTGAGAGGCCTTTTAAAACTGTGCGGGCTGGGCCCAAAGTGGATAATATCTCATGCAGGTGGACTAGGCTGTTATAGTTGGTATCAAAGCCAGATCCGGATTGGTATGCCAACGAGGACACTGGGCCCCAAGGGGGGTAGATTGTGAGATTCCATATCGGTTAGAAAAGGGAACGAAGCATGCCTTATAAGAGGATGTGGATATCTTTCCCTTAAGAGGTGTGACAACCCAGACCACCCGCATGCGATATTGTCCTCTTTGGGCCTGAAAAATTGTAATAGCCCAGCCCAGACCACCCGCATGCAGATATTGTCCTCTTTAGGTCTGGAGAATCCTCTTACAACTCAGCCTTCAAGGGTTTAAAACGTGTCTCAGTGGTTAGGGAGAATCCTCTTCCAACTCTTACCTGCCAGTCCCACTGGCCCGGGCCTTTCAAGCCCAACCGAGATATTGTCCGCTTTGGAAGCTAGGTGGTGAGCCCAATCCTACCTCTCACGGTTTTACTTTCCCTCATGGGAACGCGTCTTTGTGGTTAGGGGGAATCCTCTTCCAACCCCTACCTGCCAGTCCCACTGGCCCGGCCTCCCAGGCCCAACCGAGATATTGTCCGCTTTGAAAGCTAGGTGGTGAGCCCAATCCTACCTTTCACGGTTTTACTTTCCCTCATGGGAATGCGTCTGCAAGGGAAAGGTATCCACACCCTTATAAGCCATGCTTTGTTCCCCTTTCCAACTGATGTGGGACTTGACAATCCTCCTCCCTTGGGGCCTAGCGTCCTCGCTGGCACACCGATCCAAGTACTGGATCTCTCAGGCCCAACCCAGATAATGTCCACTTTGGAAGCTAGGTGGTGAGTCCAATCGTACCCCTCACGGTTTTACTTTCCCTCATGGGAACGCATCTTTGTGGTTAGGGGGAATCCTCTTCCAACCCCTACCTGCCAGTCCCACTGGCCCTGGCCTCTCAGGTCCAACCGAGATATTGTCTGCTTTGGAAGGTAGGTGGTGAGCCCAATCTTACCCCTCACGGTTTTACTTTCCTTCATGGGAACACGTCTTTGTGGTTAGGGGGAATCCTCTTCCAACCCCTACTTGCCAGTCCCACTGGCTCTGGCCTTTCAGGCCCAACCGAGATATTATCCGCTTTGGAAGCTAAGTGGTGAGCCCAATCCCACCCCTCACGGTTTTACTTTCCCTCATAGGAATGTGTTTGTAAGGGAAATGTATCCACACGCTTATAAGCCATGCTTTGTTCCCTTTTCCAACCGATGTAGGATTTGACAGGAATATTCTTACAACCCAGCCTTCAAGGTTTTAAAAGGCCTCGCAAGGGAAAGGTATTCACACCCACTTATGTGGTATGCTTCGTTCTTCTTTCCAATCGATGTGGGATCTCACAAGAGATCTTTTAAAACTATGTGGGATGGGTCCAAAACGGACAATATCTCATGACTGTTATAATTTCAGGCACCAAAATCTAGCTCAACTGGTCAGCCGATCGGAACCAGAAAGGGTCACCACCGTGCGTACGAGACCTCTGCCTCAGCATCATCAAAATGGCTCAAATCATAGATTTCATTACTCCTTTGTTCAACCATACAACAACATCTTCCCTTTCTTCTTCCCCCAGTTGTGTTATATATGCTCTTCTCCTTGAGAGAGAAGGAGGAGACCTCATAACAGCCTCGGTCAATACCATAAACTGAAATCCGGTGATAGTACCTATCTACAACCAAGATCAATTTTCTAGAAGCAGGGAGGATTGCCTTAACCCATATGAAAACCCAAGGTTTATGGATACTCTGGATTGGAAATACATAGCTAGCACTTTGTGAATTGGGTTTCTCTCATATCTCTCATTCAAGCAGCATGAGTAATCACTAAAGGAAAAGGGAAGAGACCTACTGCTTCCAAAAGAGTATACAATTGCGCTAATATAGCTGTTTGGAATATCTATATCTATTTGTGAAAAGACGAACACAGCAGCACTCAGAAGTTTCCCTTGAACTCAGAAGTGGGATTTGGATGGTGTTTTGAGCTGAAGCTGTTAAGGAAAATCATGTGGGTCAGAACAAATCGGACACCAATGGATTCTCATACACATATATATATATATATATATATGTGTGTGTGTGTGTGTGTGTGTGTGTGCAGAAATTCACGAATCAGGATTCATTCAAGAACTTAGAACAAGTTCAAAAGTAAATAAAAAAAGAAAAAAAGAAAAAAAAATGATATCAAAACAATCCATCATTACCAAAGCTTAATTGATTTTTTAATGCCCAAATTTCTTTATGGCTTGGATTTTTAATGGTTTCATTTTTTTTTTCTTTCTCTCAGAGTGTGTTCTAGTGTGTTCTCTTCCGATTACGATAAGTAGTCATTTTTTTCTAAGATAAGTTCAATATCTCTGATCTTTGATTTTCCATTCAAATGGAGGATTTCCGTACCCCAATTAGGATCACAGAATGTGTGTGTGTGTTTTAGACTTCGTAATTATGTTCCCACCTGCATTTTGATTTTGATTATTTTAGACTCTGGAATTTTGTTACCACCATTATCATCATCAAAATTCAAAATGGCTCGAATCATAGATTTCTATTCATTTGGGCAAAGTTTTCACACGTGAGCCATTCTTTCAATCTCAGCCGTCCATTCCAAGTGTTAAAATCCAAAGGCTGTGGATTTGAAAACGTTTTTGTTTCGGATGGATAGCGTGCAGTTCGACCTGATAGTAGACTGTTTGTATATATATAAGTGGCTCCTACAGTCAGGACATACTGACCACATACTATTAGCACAAAAAACTTGGTTTTTTTATGTAGAAGTTTCTTGATCGTTGGATTAAATGAATGGCCAGCTTAGTTTTGATTTTCCTTAGTTTTGAGATTATCAGTGATTTCTTCTCCGGCCCATTTGGGGAGATTATTTCGGATGGTTCCAAACCATTTTCAGAATAAGAAGCCACCACTACAGCTTCTACGACCATTCTCTGGTCTACCATCTCAATTGGCTCCACACCCTTTTTCTCAAAGTTCTCAACTTTTTCCTTGGATTTCGACCCAGTGTGCGTTTTTCAGTTCTTCATCATCTTCGCTACCAAATTTTGTCGGTTTTCCTTTTCTTTTTTTCTTTTTTTTCTTTCAAAATCATGAAAAAGAATTGATCAAATTTTGGTATCTGGTTGGTCAAAACCCTGAAGAATTAAAACCCTCACTTTCATATCAATTTTCTCACAGTGTCTTTGTCTCTCTGTAAAACTTCAAGTCTTCATGTTTTTCGTATTTTCGCACGCCAAGTTTCTCCCAATTTTTGCTGCATTTGCGATTAACTGATTCAAAGCTTTCTTTTTTTCTTACTCAGCCGCAATAATATTGTATTATCTTTTTACCATAACCAGAATACCCTCAAACTTTCAATTTCAGCCTTTTTCTCCTACCCCCATAAGCAAACACCACTCTCTCTGTTTGTCTGTCTGTCTCTCTCTCTCTATATATATATACATATATCTCTCTCTCTTTCCAACTTTTTCTCATACATGAAAATCAATAAAAAATGATTCAAAGTTCATTTGCATGATTTTAATTTTTCTATGCTTATTTTTTTAACGAATTTGTTTTCGATTTTTCTCTCTCTCTCTATATATATATATATTTATAGATCTCGATGATGGATGAAAGCTCGTGCGAATCTGAAGATAGCTATGTGAGTTATATAGTCACTCTCTCTCTCTCTCTCCCCCCGCCCTCTCCAAACGCTATCCCCCTCTCTCTCTCCTCCCTTTACTTTTTAAAAACTTATTGTTATTTGTTCTGTTACTCGTTCCCTCTCATATACTTCATGCGCATCAAGCCGATTTGTACTACCACCTTTTGGAAAACCAATCTACGGTACAAATACTAAAAAAGCAAAATTGAATGGTGGATATAGCTGGAAAAGAATCCTGTATATTAGGACAAAGCGCAGACTAATTGAATAGGGGTGGCTCTTTCTCCATCGAACGGTTGATACATGGTTGAATAGTGGTGTTTTCCAAAAAGTTTCGAGATTAGTCATTGTATTATTTTATTTTTTTGTAACATATATCAATAGAAACTCTTATTTATTTGTTATTATTTAAAATTTCTTTTTCACTTTTCTGCTATTGTGGCATTATTTATTATTATTAAGAAGGGTGGGGAACTTAAGCTTGATTAGAATCTTTGTTCAAGCAAAGAGTAGCTTTGCCATTAGACTATCACAAGGGACTTAAATGACATTAAAGAAATAAAGACTACAATCATATGAAATTTACCAAAAGATGACTACTATAAAAACTGTTAATCAACACAATTATGAAAGAATTTCTGTTGTATTATATGACTGAAGTTTTGCAATATATATATGAAAATACAAGTGTATCTAGAAGGAAACAAATAAACAAATTATCCTATGATTCCTATGATTAAGGGATAGATCTTATCATATCCTAAATTTAAGATTTGATAATATCTTTTCCCACAATTAACTCCTATAATTCCTAACACTCCCCTTAAGTTGGAGCATGAATATCACACATGCCTAACTTGCATAAGGACTTATCGAATACTTTGCTTAATATCGCCTTTGTAAGTATATCAGCAAGTTGATCTTCAGACTTGACAAAAGGCAATGCAATAATCCCTGCTTCGGGTTTTTCTTTAATAAAGTGTCTATCAACTTCTATGTGTTTCGTTCGATCATGTTGAACTGGATTGCAAGCAATTTCAATAGTTGAAGTATTATCACAATATAAGTACATAGTCCTATGAGAATCAACACCTGACTCTTCCAGTAGCTTCCTTAACCATAACAGTTCACATACTCCAAAGGCCATGCCTTTATATTCTGCCTTTGCACTAGACCTTGTAACAACTGGTTGCTTTTTACTTTTCCAAGTCACAAGGTTTCCTCCAACAAAGGTGAAGTAGCCTGAAGTTGACCTTCTGTTATTAGCTGACCCTGCCCAATCTGCATCACTGTACCCTTCTATTCTCGAATGACTATATTTCTTGAAGAGTAACCCTTTTCCTAGAGTAGATTTTAAGTACTTTAAAATGCGTTCAACTGCCTCCATATGTGATTTTCGAGGGTCATGCATAAATTGACTCACCACACTTACTGCGTATGTCAGGACCCATCCAAAACTCCTCACCGGAACCCTAGACAAGCCCTGATCTCAGGGAAACTCTACCGGACCTCCAATGGAAAATCCGGCAGAACCTCCCCTAAGGGTTGGACTTACCACAAATTTCTTGCATTGAAAACATACTTCTATATCCCCTTATTCCTCTTACATTATTACAATTTAATTCCACAAATTTGCAACACTTCAAAATGTATAACAGGAAATCAGTGCATAATTAATACATAAATGTCCAAGACAGTATACAGAGTTTCATAAAGTATTATTAAGTATAGAAATTATACAACAAGGATGAAACGAATATTACAATAGAAATGAATGAAGACAAAGATAACTTTTCGAATTACGACAGCGACGGAGATTAAGCTCGCTCCGGATGAACGTCGACAAATCTTTGTACCTAGGGGAACGAAATTTAGAAATATGAGATCGTAATCATCTCAGTGAGTGACCCTGTCTACTGTACAATTATAATAGTAATAATAATTATAGTACACTTGATTAATTAACAATAAATAAGTAAATAAATAATAATTAATTGAAAATAATATTTTCTCTCAAAACCCTCACCATTCATTCCGTTGGAAAAGTTCCCCTTTTAAAACATTTTCGCAAAACCTGTTATTTGTATTCTCCGAAAACCAAGGAATCAATTATTCAACTAAATATCAAATAAAATATAATAAATCAAGCATCCAAAATTTATAATGAAAATAAAATAGGAATAGAAATAAAAAAATAATTTCGTAACAATTACTAAATGATTAATAAATGTCATAAACAAATAATACAGAAATATTAATGAAACTTACATTAAGACAATTCAGGAAATAATTAAATATTAAAATAAATCAATTTATTGAATAATTAAGCAAAGGAAAAATTAAATCAAATTAAAACCTCCATTTGGAATAAATAATAAAAACAACATTAAATATATTCTTAATTTAAATACAATTTCAAAATATTTATTTTGAAATCCAAGTCCTGAAAATCACTTGATGTACCCACTATATACTAGTGGTGCCAACGGTACCCAGCATCTCGAGATACCGCCAGACAGAAGGTTAAAG